>NC_088210.1:10392343-10710510 GCF_037126465.1 Ornithodoros turicata | reverse complement strand
CGCACTGCCGGAGGTGCGTTCGGGGGGTGCGGCACCCTGTACCCCCATTGGTCCTGGAAACGAGGACGACCTGTGGAGTCGGCTCCACGGGTCCTGCCCCACGCTTGCTCCTGCCAGGGCGCCCAGGTCGCGACTAGGAAAGAGGCCGCCTCCTGACAGGCCTGCTGGAGAAATGCGTCGTGTCACCTCGATAACAGCAGGAAATTTCTGACTTTTCAATTACGTACAATACAGAAGACCTTGGGGACTCTGCATCGTGCGCATACAGGGGCTTTCACTCAGGTGGATAATAATAATCATTCAATAATCATCGATAATCATTCAATAATCATCAATAAGTCATTATCGTATTTGCTCGGATAATTTGTGGAACGTTCTCGTAGACTGTGACCAGCTCATAACACATCCCATTCTATTCTCAATCAGTAATAATGGAACCTCTGTATGCAATAAGAGGATAAGTCGAAAAATCCCAAACCGAGAAATGGGGCCTGATTTGATTGTCCGTCCCATTGACGCACATGCATTTCCCGTTTTTTACCCTCCTGTAGCGTGCCAATAAATTGCAATACGGTCCTAAATTCTCTTTGGCATGTACATACTGGTATGTAGATGTCATTGCAGCAAAAATAGTAAAAATGGGATAAGCACACTTATCCCCTTATTGCATACAGAGGTTCAATTAGAGGTTGAAGTTTCAGGGTTTAACCCGATTTCTCCCCGAATTTGCACCCGAATTGAAGGTTGCCTCTTTGGGGTGAAACCCGATTTTTACCCGGCAAATTGCCCTCACTGGGATCTCTGTAGGAATGCACAAACTTACTTATTTGGCAGGAAACGCAGTTACATCACCGTTTGTACCAAACCACTATACTTAGTTTGAGTAACTGAGCCCGATTTCTCCTCGAATTTAGCATACTGGAAGTTTTTTTCACACGAATTCACATGAATTTAGTGCCCATATTTATTTACCCGATTTTTACCCCCCGAATTTAGAAAAAAATATTTCCCGAAAACTTCAGGCTCTAATTATCATCACTATGCTCTAAGGTTAGGCATAACCAAGTGCAGCTTCTCACAGTGCAGACTCCCTAGTTTGTAAAAAGCAATCCGTAAACTCAGTGAAACGACGTACCAAGGCCTCCGAGACTGCCGTAAGAATTTGCAGATGCCACACCAAAGCCAGGGTAACCAGGCCGTGCGAAAGGCGACATGCCAGGGGGCAGCACCCGGGATGATGCGGTGCGGTTCAGGGAACTGCTCGATGTGGAAGGCAACCTTGTCATTCCTGCGGACGAAAGGTGTTTGTTTGATGAGTGAAAGGACCAAAGCTCTCGGTGATTGGAGGGCGACAGTTCCCCTTCGCACTTTCCATTTCATCAGAAGACAGTGACATCCAGTTTTTATTGCATTTGCTAAAAAATATTGCTGCTTGTGTCTTGTTCTTACCTATATGACTGGGGTTAGGAGTGAGAAAGTTGCCATGGGGTGATGTATCAAAGTGAGGCCTTGTGTGACTGGATGCTGGAAGAAAAAGAGCGCAATGATTATGTGGCACTTTCGGAGACACTGCAAGTGCGTCGCGCTAATCTCGGTGCACATCTAACACACACATAGTTGTTGACTCTACTTGTTGTTATTGTAGACCTTCGCTGACTCGGTATATTCCAGAAATCAGTAAAATTCCAGAATGTTTGATGAAGTGATTAAGCACTATAAAACTGTATTCGTTTCAGAAAACTTGCTTTCACAACAGAACCAGAACTGTACAAATGACCACTAAAAAAAATCGCTGATCGTCGCGATGAATGTCTGCTTGGCGTTCACATTTGACCTTGACTTCCATTCCACTCTCAACGCTTTGCACTGCTTGACCTGTGCCCCAAGCAGCGCAACATGTTGGCACAATATTGGACCAATATCGGCAATACCTGCCCAATATTGTGCCAATATTGGTCCAACATTGTGCCAACATGTTGTGCTGCTCGAGATCTTTGCACTGATTCAGGAACTCGCGCTATCAGAGGCCGAAGCTGTAGGGAGCCAGACAACGAGATGTAAAGAGCACTTGATAGCAGTCTGCCCAGCCCTCCCCTCACAGTATGAGGAGCATGTGGGGAACTCCACTCCACTGTAGTACAGGTTGAATGGTAGAACATGACAACTTTAACGGCGCCAGGCACGGGAAATGGTTTAACAAGCAGGCGGGATCACAAAGGGGCTGGCGAGTGCCATGGGGAGATTGCTTGTAGAATGGCAGCGCAGCCTCGGAGCAGGTACAAGCCCAGTATCCTGCGGATGACTGGGTTTTTTCTTCCTTTAATGTTCGCTGACTACATTTTGGGGTATTGGAACTCCGTCCCGAACAGCTTTCGAGATAAGCGAGGACAAACAGGTGGCAAGTACTGCAGCTCGTTCCATGGCGTAAGAAACGTTCGACCTGATCGATTTTTGACGGACTCAAGTTAATGAGGTTCTACAGTATAGAACAAGTGCACCAGCCTTACAAGCCACCGCAACCACTTGAAGAAAGCTCGTAATATAGCCAAAGGGTCCCATAACAAATAATATGTTTGAAACTACTGCTCAGGAAATAGTAAAAATGTGACAAAAGATGTACATTTCCAAGTGTCTGTTTCAAAGGTTCTGTGCATGGGCATTTCTAAGGAATACAAAAATTTAAGGCATACTTTTCTCAATATCATACCTTCTAGTAACGAGTATTGAGCGAGGAAAGCTTTATTTAGCTCTTCCTGTTGTGTTCTCCAGCCTTGCAATCTAGATTAGCAGCATAGCTGCAATGGTATCCTCCAGTTTCCCATACAAATGCTGATTTTATTACTATTACTATCTCTATCCAGATTTTACTGGAAGCAGTTTTCTGGGCAAAATGTACAGCCTTAAAAATGCATACTCAAAGAAACCTAAAACAACCAGCATTTACAGCACCATATTTGAGACAAACAGTGGCAGAATGAACTACATAAATCTATCATTCCCATTAACAGCAGGAGAGAGTTGTGGTGATACTTGCGTTTCATTTTGTTAATAATCTGGAAGAGATTAATTGAATTCATTCATCACACAGAGATCATACAGAGAACCGACAGGTCTTTGTAAACGTGAATGATTGCGGTGTGCAGATATAGAACTTTGGGACGAAGAACGTCAACAAATCACGTCACTTAACAACCTTTTTCAGACTGCTGGGAGCCACAAAATCGGGCAAAAACTCGTTTTTTTTCCAAAACCACTACTCTGCATAGCCACAAGGGATTCACAGCCATTTACAATAATAGGTCTGCTCCACTGCAAACAAACACGAGAAAGTCGTTACAGGCAAATTACTGCAAACGCAGCTTCAACAAGCTTGTTACTGTCAGCGTTATCAACGTTATCATCAGCACCACGGCCATTGCGAACAAGAGGGGCACGACAGCTCGACGTGCCTTCGACTCTGCTGGAGGCTGGCGCTGACATTTCTCCTGACCATATTAGACATTTCCTCAGCATTAAAGCGCAAAGCTCTGGCATTCTGTCACCAGGTGATTACCAGGTGAAAATGAGAGTATGTACGGTATTCTACGACCCGAGCAGCGCATTGCCAATATGCGGCCAAGATGTTGTGCTGGTAGAAGTGCGAGGGTGCAGGCGAGCTGGTACACTGTAAAAACGACAATAAAAACCAGAGACACGGAACAGAAAAAGACAACACGACACGTTCTCAAACACAGCAACCCATTTAATGAACAGACCTACACTCCCAGACCGGCCTCGGTGGCTCAGTCGGCAGCGTGTTCGCCTTCTGATCCCGAGATCGCGGGTTCGAACCCGGCCGAGGACGCCAGCAACTTGGTGGCAGGGTACAAGTTGCTTAGACACGCCGTCTTCCGCGAGGGACGTTAAATACAGGGTGCCGTGTGATGAGCTTTCATCGCACATTAAAGAACCCTCAGGTGGGCAAAAGCAATCCACAGACCGACCGCTGTGGCGTCGCTCATGATCTCAGTTGTCTCGCGACGTAAACCCCCAATTATTATTATTATTATACCTACACTCCCAATAACCTCCGGATGGGTTTCCCCCTTTCCACCCATCCGGAGGTTATTGGGAGTGTAGGTCTGTTCATTAAATGGGTTGCCGTGTTTGAGAACGTGTCGTGTTGTCTTTTTCTGTTCCGTGTCTCTGGTTTTTATTGTCGTTTTTATTATGTTGTGCTGCTTGGGGATGGAATAGTGACAAGGTTTTCAGTAGGGACATGCAAACATTTGAGTCCTCGAATTTGAATCGAATGTCAATCGCTCGAAGTATTCGATTCGTGAATCGAGTACCCAATGTTTGGTTTTCCGAACATTCGACCGTTCGCCGAATACGAACGACACCTCCCCCGAAAGTGGGCTTCACCTAATGCCTCCCTGCATGAGGTGAAGCCTGCTTTACAAAATTGCCAGTGCTGCAGCACCAACAAAGGTGGATTATTTAGCTTAAGATAACGTCAGCCCAAGTTTATTGTGTATATACTTCGCCTGAGGACGGGGCGGTGACCCTCCCACATGCACTGTGGCAGTGCCGGCGGGTGATTTCAATATGATCTGTGGAAGGTTCCCTTTAAAAAGTTAAGGCTCCTAAATAATGCATTTCAGCAATGTAAAATTCCTCAGCAAATAAGCTGGAGGACATTCACGGCAAAGCTGAGGCAGGACGCCAATTTGTTTGTTTCACAACTGACCCATGAATGTTCAGAAACTATTGCAGCCCCATCTGTGTAACATGACACTGGCTGACACGAAATTTTGAAATCAAGGCAATTACCCCAGTAAGTACTCATCTGAAAAGCAGGAAACACTATCCTGTAACAGTAAAGGGTAGGGGCTCCCCACAGAAAAATTGCGTGTCTCTCTTGTGACAGTTAATGCCAGAAAAATTGCACTGAAGAAATGGGCTAGAAATTGCAAACTGTTTATGCAAAAAGCATGTATTGTAGACTTTGTATGACTATTCGATATTCGATTCGGCATTTTTTTCCCCACTCGATTCAATATTCGATTCGACTTCAAATATTCGGATTCGCACACCCCTAGTTTTCAGGTGCAATCATGAAGGTGCAGCTATTGCTGTGGTTGACAAGAAGGCTCCCTCGTGACATTAACATGCTTCTGCCAGCTTTCTACCATTCACACAGCAGCGTAATAGTTCCAGAAGTGCCAATTTGCTGTTCTTTGTACACCACCAAAGACAATGTAGTTGTATACAGCATTGATGCACCTGAGGTTATGCTACAGAAGTGGTAAATATCAACGTTATGATAATGAATGTGTATTGCTGTCACATCAATGTCCAGGATGACAGCCACCATCATGTCTTCCTCACTTCACATTGAGGACAATACTGACATTGTCTGTATTGCAAAGTCCACTGGCAGAATGCATTTGAAAGGGGTGCAGCTGAGCAGGCTCCACAACGCTCCTCCTCCACTGCCTACATGCAAGCTTCTGCACATGTGCTGTGTCACTGTGGCCAGCGCCAAAACTGTCCCGAAATAATTACGTCTCAAACGCATCATTTGTGGCGGCTCTTTGAGTGTCGAGGCAGCCAAACAGCCAAAAATCAGGCGAACACAAGCTCGAAAGTGTATAAAGCATCAAGCGGTTCCAAAATACTGTAAGACCCTAATTATTCGCAAATTTGGCACTTTGAAACTTTGCAAATCTTAATGGTATACAAAACTGTCCAGGAGGACTTGACACTTTGAAAAATATGCAAGGACAGCAAACTTTATATTCACCACTGGTTGTGCAGGTTACTAGTAAGGATTTGAACTCCTTTACAGCACAAGCATTCGCAATGTCACATTTATATGTGCTACGGGCAACGCCAGAGTTATCACGGATTAAGCCAACTTTATCGTACCGAATTCGCTAAATTTAGTCGCTGCGGATATGTACAGTCAAACTCCTTTACAACGAAACTCAGGGGACAGCAAAAAAAAAAAATTCACAGTAAAGGTATTTTCGTTAAAAAGGATGTCCATTATTGGACCTTTAGGGCTCCGGCGGGACCGCAAAAAAATTTGCTGTAGTGGTATTTTCGTTAAAAAGGTGTTCGCTATAAAGGAGTTTGACTGTACCCGATTATCCCAAAATTGAGGCAGCGAAATTAAAGCGTCTTACAGCATTGGACGTGAAGATACACACCGATTCCACAAAAAAAAAAAAATGTAGCATGGTGTAGAGGCAATTGCTGCGCCTTACCTCCTGCTGCACCGAGAAGCGCCGACGGGAAGGGACTAAGATCGTGGGGCCTCGGTAGAGAAGAATAAAGGTGGTTTGGTGGCCGCAGGAGGTCGTTCTTGCCAGGAAGAGTAGGGGGTGCCACACCACCCATGCCACCTGGCTTGTGTCCGTCCACCTGCTGCTTTTGTTGGTGATTATATATCTCCCAAGCAATTCGTACATGCATCGCGCACCAACGACCGGATTTCTGCAAGGAAAGAACCAACGTTCGTGACACGCACTTTCGTCAACGGGACAGGATCGCAAGTACGGTAGAACCTCGATGATACGATCACGGATGATACGAATTCTTTTCCCAAGTAGTACAGTTCGGATGACATGAAATCAGGGATCGGAACCGGTATTTTTTTCGGTCCGGTTTCGGGTTCGGGTTCAGGCATATTGGTTCGGTTCGAGGTTTAGCTCCACTGAACCGAAATTATCAGCTTGAACTGGTTCAGGTATATCAGTTCGGTGCGGGTTCGGGTTTGGCTGAGGGAGAACCCCCCCCCCCCTCCGCACGTACACAGACAAAAAAAATTGGTCAGCGGTCGGGACATTTACAGGGATTGGAACCGTTACTTTTTCGGTCCCGGTTTAACCGGTTCATGGGCAGTAATTTTGCTACATGAAAGCGTGCTTACGCTTGAGAAAGGTGCGAGATAACCATTTCAGGTGAGTCAAGAAAAAAGGTCGCTCAGTAGTACAATTATTTCACCTCTGAACCAATTCCCGAACCAGTAACCATATGAATTTTTTTTCGGTTCAGTTCCGGTTCGATTTGGGACAAGCAAAAAAATTGTTCTGGTTCGGTTCGGTTCGGGTTCGTCAGAAAATAAAGTTTTTTTTCCGGTTTTCGGTTCGGGTTCAGTTCCAGTTCCGATCCCTGATATGAATGAGCCAAGGAGGTGACAGATGTCGTCCCCCCATGGAGCATGCGCCCCAGTCATGCTCCTCCTCCTTCTACGAATGAGCGGGGAGGGAGGTGCTCAGCATAAACTCGTCTCATTGGTTTAGAGGGAGGACCCCCACGCATCAAAAGTAAACAATTACTCATCGAACTTTGGTCCGTGAAAGTGTCTTTGCAAACGCAAAGCCTCGGTGGATGATACAAACAGGCGAGACATTTTGCCTTGTCAACGCTGGTGTTGACGATGGTGGTGGAAGCACCGCAACTGGGACTTTCAGATAGTGATATCCCGTAACAAGTAAGACGGTATTCTCCTGTGCCGGCGCCGGAAACAATGCCTTCTGTGACTCGGCTACGGAACCTTCAATCCATATCAGAGCACACCGCATGTGCCGGTTTTTATGCGCATCCACGGGACGATATCGCAGGAGAGATAACATTAAAAGATTGAAACTAAGTACTCTAATTTTGAGTAGAGAGGAAACGCATAGCAAGTGTACCATTTCCTGCACTTTAGTGCGCTCACACGCTTAATTTCTGATCGTACAAATTTTGGATGTACAAATATTTTCCACGAACCCGAGAGACTCGTATCACCGAGATTCTACTGTACCACCTGATTTTACCCGTTTCACAGCTCCTGAAACCACACCTGGATTTTACCTCCCGATGTTCGAGAAAAACATGGAACCCATAAAATTACCGTTCTACCGAGCACCTATACGGCCGCCACACTAAAATTTTGCGTCGTTCGAACACCGTAACAAACGTTTCCGCGCAATTTGCGAAACGCCCACTTTTCCGAGCCTGAGTGAACGGCATGCCGGTCTTTTGATTTTAATTCTGAGTGATTCCGCTTTCATCTACTACAGTCATAACGTGTGGGATTCAAGTCACTATTGTTGTTGTACAGTCAACCCTCAATTTGTGAACCACCTCGGTTTCCCGAAATATTGTATATAAATCGAGGGATTCATAAATCGAAAATTCCGTTAAGTGAGTACTATCGAGCAAACAAACAGTATTTGCGATTTGGGATTATGTTTATAATGCAATATACTGTGTAATTTCGCTTTCAACTATGCCTTCTGCTGTTATCGCATTCACACTCTGTTTGTTATGCAATACTAAATTGTTTTAGTTTTGCTTTGGACCATGCCTTGCGCTGTGTCAATCTTAGAAAGAAGAGATGTCAGCACATTCGCACTCGAGTGGTCTCAGATTTCCTCCGGGATTTTTAACCTCCGTTTATTAATCTCCGGGTGACAGCGGCCACTTTATTAATGAATTGAGGTCAGGAACACTTGCTCGCCCCTTGTGTGACCCCGGGAAACCCTTTGTTGTTCGTATTTCCAGGGGTTAAGAACCGAGGGTGAAATACCTGGAAAAAGTTTTGTCCATTCAGGCGTTATTCACAAGACCACGCGGAGTAATCCCTTTGAAGGTTTCTGTTGACCTGAGAATGATCCGTTCATAAATTGAGGGCAAAAACGCTGGACAACTCCTAGTTGGTTCCCAGAAATTCCGTTCATTATTCGAATATCGAGGTTCATTAAACGAGGAGAAAATGCATGTAAAAAGTTTGGTTCCTCGTGCTCGTGTTCATAAAACGAGGGAGTTCATAAATCGAAGGTTCATATATCGAGGGTTGACTGTATGTCACAAAGAAATTAATCTCAATATTTTTTCCTCGTCCAAATACGTCCGCCAATACGCTTTGCCTCCCTGACGTTTGTACCACATGCCTCCCTGACTCCACCATTTGTAGCATGAACCGATGACTATGTCGTACCGCTCGACGGACGCAGTTACAGTTTTGCTTTTCTAAGGTTCCCGAATGGGGTAGATATCGGCAATGTAACACTCTGCCCCATGCCTCAGTGTGGCACACGTTCCCCTACTTCATGCGGCATTCGAACTAGAATTTGAACTCCCCACCTTGTTACATAAAAACTCAAAAATACATGTTACAATGTCTGAATGCTTACCATTGTCTTGTTCTTTACAAGTGGATTCATCTGCAAGTAAAAAAAAAAAACATGTCTCAGCAGGATGTTTCTGTGCCCCAACAAGAAATTGCAGAAGCACAATAAAAAAAAAAGGGCAATAGTAGAATTAGGGGTCCCTTCGATTTGGCTGCACTACCTGCACTCATGACGCACAATTCCACAAAGAACGGGGGTACAACACCGTTGAATACCGAAAAGAACGAGAAATGGGTACACATCACGTGGACGTTTGCGCTGATGGAACTTTGACTTGCGGCAGTTGTTATGCCCATTTCACCATCGTCGGCGTCATCGGCGCGAACAAAAACAACTAATAAATGGCACGAAACTGCAACCCACTGTCATCGGCATCAACGAAAGCAAATCAGACTTCCAAAGTGGCCAGCAGTACGCGTGTTCGTGTGCGAAAACAGGCGGGAAGAGGCCCGTGCGCCGGTTTCGAAACGGCGTCGGCGTACCGAAAATTACCGCGGCGGCGTCGCACATGCCTGCCGCTCCTTTTACGGAGTGCCTACAGCACCTGACAACCGCAGTAACTAACGAAAGCTCGCGTGAGGACAACGGAGAGGGGAAGGTTTCTCCTCCTCTTCTTCTTCTTCGTGGTGAGGGGGAAAGACATGTGCCAGAAAGCTTTCGTCGCCCAGAGATCTTCGTTAAACAGAGGCGACCAAACGAATGTATTTCGTTAAATCTAGCGCGAAAATACACTGGCATGTATGAGTAGGGCCTGACTTTTTCGGGTTTTATTTTTGGCCAAATTCGGGGGGGCAAATATCGGGTGAGATTTTTCGTTCGAAAATTCGGGTGTATTCGGGTTAAATCCCGTTACGGCACTATTCTGTCGTCAGGAATTCGGGTGTACAGTGAACTCCCGTTAAGACGAACACGAGGGGACCGCGGAAATTTGTTCGTCTTATCAGAAGTTCATCTTAACAGAAGGACACAAAAGTGTCATAGAAAATGTCAAAGCCAGAGTAGCAATTGTGAAACGGCATATTGGCAACATGGCAGCATACAATAGCTTACTTCCTGCCAGTTTGGCCACCTACTGAAGCGTTATTAAGCCGCTGGTTGCCCACTGCTGCGCACGCGGATAGAATGGGCCCTAATAGCACGCGAATGGCAGTTCCCCCGGAGACTGCACGCGAATTGCGCAATCGCACGTGCGCATGTCAACGTATTCCGAATGCCTGCACATCAAAAGACACCACAAAGTTTGGGTTTCATGTTATGGTGCACTTGCTTGCTAAACGCTCGTGCTCCCCGGTTGACGGCCAATGCGCGTGACGGAATGAGCGCGCAAATTTTGAAAAATAGCTATAATGATCGCTATGTGCAGATCAAGACTGAGCCCCAAACGACCACAGAGTGTTTCTGCGTGGCGGGTGTGGTGGAAGCTGAGCCCCAAAGGTGCCGTGTGCACAGAATCACGTGCCTTCCTCGCTTCCGTGCGTGCGGCGAAGCCCGTTTACAGGCGCCGCGGGCGCCGGAAAAGTTTGGGTTATCCGAAGTGCCCGCGGTGTCTGTTCGTGTTAAGCGGATTTTTTTTACATGGCGTCTATGGGAAAACAAACAAATGTCCGTAACTTGTTCGGCATAACCGGAAATTCGGCTTAAGCGAGTTCGGCTTAACGGGAGCCCACTGTATTCGGGTGATTTTTTTTTTTTTGTTTAATAAAAATTTGTCTTAACATGGAACTAATGTTTAGCAATGTTATCAAACTTTATTTTAATGCCCGCTTACGAGTGTGCCAGGCGACCCGGATGTTTTCGGGTAGATTCGGGTTAAACCCGAATTTTACAAATTTCGTTCGGGGGGGGGGGGGGGGGGTAAATATAGGGCGGATACGGGTTTAACCCTAAAAAGTCAGGCCCTATGTACGAGCGACGGGAATTCTTCGTTAAACAGAGGGTTGTCGGCCCAGGACGCATACTAACCCCCCCCTGTCCCCCACTCCTTCCTGCTGTCCTCTCTCCACCTGTCCACGTCTGTACGCCACTCATAGCCACAATTGAAGCAACTGCGGTGCTAACACGGAATTTTAAAAAAATTTAAAAACGGAGGATTTCGTTAAGTCAACGTTCGTTATTGCGAGGTTCAACTGTATTTGCACAGCTCTACAGGTTTTCCCGGCGATTTTAATCCGAGTGCCAGCTAAATTAATCCACGCCCCCATAAAGTTTGCATGGCACGTAGATTAATTTAGCTGGCACTTGGATTAAAATCGCCGGGAAAACCTGTAGTTTTGTTAACTCTGCTGGCCGTGTCTGCTGGTGACTATTCATGGGTGAAGACAAAAGGTTGGTTCAAACATACTGTACCTTTGGCTGAAATGCAGCTAAGTGCCCGGGAGCAACAAACGGGGTTGCGTTGGACACTCCAGGATTTAGCAATGGAGAAAGACCGGTATAGCCTGGTAGGCCCAGCTAGAAAAGAAGACATCAACACGTTGCTTATTTTCACATACAAAATACATGATGGCCCATCTATCCACATGTATATAGGGCCTGACTTTTTAGGGTTAAACCCGCATCCGCCCGATATTTACCCCCCGAACGAAATCTGTAAAATTCGGGTTTAACCCGAATCTACCCGAAAACATCCGGGTAGCGTGGCACGCTCGTAAGCGTGCATTAAAATAAAGTTTGATAACATTGCTAAACATTAGTTCCGTGTTAAGACAAATTTTTATTAAACAAAAAAAAATCACCCGAATACACCCGAATTCCTGACGACAGAATATGCCATAACGGGATTTAACCCGAATACACCCGAATTTTCGAATGAAAAATATCTCCCGATATTTACCCCCCGAATTTTGCCAAAAATAAAACCCAAAAAAGTCAGGCCCTACATATATAATGCCGATCTACGCCGACGTACCGCGTTTCTGGGGTAGAAAGGTGAGTCCAGCTTCGGATGGAATTTGTCGTACTGCAAAAAAGAATGCCATTTAGCTTTAGGCAAACTGCGACAGGTACAGTCAAAATAGCAAACTAAAATTTTGCCCCAAAGACTGGTAAGTGCAAGCAAGTTCCTCAAATCTGCATTAACATTACTGCAACCACTCACTACATCTTGCCCTCAGTTTCCCTTCACATTACTTAAAGAGGCACTAAAATGCAAAAACAACTTGCTCTCAAATGAAAGTCTGTGTTTCAATTAGTAGAGTGCAAGCAAAATTAGTAGGGGTGTGCAAATCCGAATATTTTAAGTCGAATCAAATATAGAAACAAATTAGGGAAAAAATTCCGAATACCAAATCGAATATCGAATATTTTGTGCAAAATTTACAACATTTGACTTTCGCACTAAAAGTTTCCATTTTGTAGCCCATGGCTTTAGTGTAATTTTTCTGGCATTAACTGTCACAAGAGAGACATGCAATTCTTCTGTTTAAAGCCCCTACTCTCTAATTTTACATGAGAGTGTTTCCTACACTTACTGGAGTGGTTACCTTCATTTCAAAATTTTGTCAGGCAGTAGCATGTTATACGGATGAGGCTGTAATTGTTTCAGACAACCACAGGCCATTTGTGAAACAAACGAATTGGCATCCTGCCTCAGCTTAGCCATGAACACCTTTTAGTTTCTTTGCACTCGTCCTAGGAAGTTGCATTACTGAAGTTTTAGATGTAAAGGACATCTTTAAGACACCCTTCTTGTAGTCATTATTCGAGAGTCCTAACTTTTTAAAGGTAACCTCACAGACATCAAATCAAAGTCCCTCGTCGGCACCGCTAAACTGCTTGTGGGAGGGGCGCCGCCCCTTCTACAGACGATGTCTACAAAACTAACTTTGGATAACGTTATCGTAAACTAAACACCGTCCGACCTGTGTTGGTCCTGCAGCAAGGGCAATTTCGTAAAGGAGGCTTCACCTCATGCACGGAAGCATCAGGTGAAGCCCACTTTCGGGTTGTGTCGCTCATATTCGTGGAATAGTCGAATATTCGAAAAATCGAATATTGGATATTCGATTCGCGAATCGAATAGTTCGAGCGTTTGATATTCGATTCGAATTCGAGAATTCGAATATTCGCACACCCCTAAAAATTAGTTCACACAGCACTACCGTTTAGGAGAAAAACGCCAATGGAAACAGAGCCGTATTTGGCAGCAACGAATGGTATCCCCAGGAGGCAAGGATTGGCGGCATCCAATCAGACAGCGGGGGAAGCGCGTGAATACCTATCGTGGGCTCGTGGATTTGGAACCGGTCCAATCGTAGTGTTCCGTATATGCGCTGCATATGACACATTGATATGCATATGATACATGCATTATGATAACAAGTAAGAAATTAAGACAGCGTGCAACATAATTTGAAGTGAACTTGTTTTTGCATCTTAGTGCCCCTTTAAAGCACGTATCAAGCAAAAAGTGTAAGCAACTTTGATCATTTCCAGTGAGGCACACAGATTTTCAACAAAATTACAGCAAAGAATTGGCCTGAGGTTTTGCCTTCTCTCAGTAGAGTTCAAGATATTGAAATGGTAAAAAGTACAAAAATGAAGCATCTCAAAACTCTGTGCAGAGTCGGCACTCCATCGGGTGATGGAAATTGAACATACAGCAAAACACCGCATGCAAGAACTGTCAGAAAGACATATGTACCTTGGTAGTCCCTTGCATGCACAAGTTACATAAAGCTTGGCTTACTATGTGCTGGGCCCCAGGGGGAACTAAGGAACCTCCGAGAGAGGGAGGAAGGAATGGACTGTGCTGATGCATGTGCTGATGTTGATGATGATGCTGATGAAGTTCTGTCCGCATGTAGGGCGGAGGAGGAATATTTATAGACCTATCTTGCGAAGCAAGAAACCGCGTATCTAGTTCTCGTAACAGGTCCCGGTCTGGAAAAAAAAAAAAAGGCAAGTGAGCATCAATGAAAAGTGTTTTCAAAGCTCACAGTATGAAACCCTAAAGAAAGAAGACCCTAAAAGCTTATCATAATCTGTTCAACAAATACTTGTCGTACCCACTGCATACCACTTCACGACTGCCCTGCACAACAATTTCGCAGTTTTGCAGTGAAAAATAACGCTACATTTCTGCACTACAGAGCAGTGCATATGACCACCAAAACAGCACAACGGGTGCAGTCATGACGCAATATCACGGCTGTGGTAGTGTGCGTAGTACTGTGGTACACCTTCTGACTACAGTATTTACTTGCACAAAAAAGGGCACCCCAACTTTGTTTGCTGAAATGTTGGTGGTCTTTTTTATATACATGCATATATAGGGTGTTTCACCGAACGTAAAAACAAAAAATTATTAGAAAATCTACTTCTCTGAGCACTATGGGATCAGTGATATTTATCTCGGGGCAGAGATTTTGCAGTGACTTCTAAGCACTTTTATCAAATTGAATTTTCCCAATTCATCTCCAAGGTTTGGCAAGTGAACCTCATGGGTTCTTCTTTCGTTTTCTTTTTGCAAAAACAGGAATAGCCCATCAGTTTTACCCCATTGCATTGTAAGATACATTCTTTAATGCTTCGGTAATTGGCTGAAAAAAAAAAGTTAAAAATGTCTGTAAGAGACACGCAAATGGTAATTCAAGCGGTGGGACTGGTAATTTGAGGGTCCATTATCTACGTGCACATGGCAAAGAACGCGACAGTCTAATGCTTATATATGTTTCAGTTCTGCTTGTCTTAGTGAAACGAGCAATATATATATCGTAATATATGATATTGTAATGCAAATCCATACCACGAAAGTGATACTTGCTTGGTAAAAGTGGCGTCTCCGCAACGAATCCTGCAGGCCCAGAGGAAAGACCAATGTTTGGTGAGGCCAAGGATGGTGCTGGAGGAGGCATGGGGGGAGGAGCAAACATTGGATGAAGCTGCGGATGGGAGGAGAAAGGGTGGTTGCTAGGTAGGGAGGTGGGAAGAGGTGGTGGTGGAGTAGGCCTATGATGGACAGGAGGGGTAAGGTGGGGACCGTTGGCACTGGCAACGTAGCTGTTGGCACTGGGGCTGCAAAAAGAAGTGGTGACATACTGTCAGGTACGGTTTGTACATTTCCTACCCAACCCCCCTATAACTAGGGCCTGATTTTTTAGGGTTAAACCTGTATCCGCCCGATATTTACCCCCCGGAACGAAATCTGTAAAATTCGGGTTTAACCCGAATCTACCCGAAAACATCCGGGACGCGTGGCACACTCGTAAGCGTGCATTAAAATAAAGTTTGATAACATTAGTTCCACGTTAAGACAAATTTTTATTAAACAAAAAAAAATCACCCGAATACACCCGAATTCCTGACGACAGAATATGCCGTAACGGGATTTAACCCGAATACACCCGAATTTTCGAATGAAAAATATCACCCGATATTTACCCCCCGAATTTGGCAAAAAATAAAACCCGAAAAAGTCAGGCCCTACCTATAACCAGCCTATAACTAGAGGTGCGCGGGGGTTATGTCCGCGGACCCGTGCTACATCCTGGTTTGCAGATGAAAATGCGACGTTTCGAAATCCGACGTGGCGCGGATAGATCTACGGTATCTGCATTTTATCTGCAAATAAGCACTAGTGTGTCTGTGTGTATACATCCACTAGGTGGACCCATAATTGAGCGTACGCGCTGAAGAGAGTGTGGTATACATAGGGCCTAACTTTTTCGGGTTTTATTTTTGGCCAAATTCGGGGGGTAAATATCGGGTGATATTTTTCATTTGAAAATTCGGGTGTATTCGGGTTAAATCCCGTTACGGCATATTCTGTCGTCAGAAATTCTGGTGTATTCGGGTGATTTTTTTTTTGTTCAATAAAAATTTGTCTTATCATGGAACTAATGTTTAGCAATGTTATCAAACTTTATTTTAATGCACGCTTACGAGTGTGCCACGCGACCGGGTTTTTTTCGGGTAGATTCGGGTTAAACCCGAATTTTACAGATTTCGTTCGGGGGGTAAATATCGGGCGGATACGGGTTTAACCCTAAAAAGTCAGGCCCTAGGTATACATTGCAGTAACTCCCCCCCTCCCCCAAATCTACATCGTTAACAAAAAATGAATGCATATACACAAGGATTTTACTGTCATATACACTGTATTCTGTTCTGCAGAGGTGTCTGGTATCGCGTGCTTCTTAAGAATTCTCCAAAATGATGCCGAAGCGTGTCACGCTTTATTCATTTTTTTCAACAAGTGTGGACGACACCTTAAATCTGAGTGGCTTACATGCTGAGAAGTGAAAATGTTTGTGAAATAACATTTCCATCATGTGGATTTTTTTCCCCACGATACAATGACTGCGGATGTGCTCGATATCCGTGCGGGTGCAGATGCTGATACTGTCAACGTTATCCGTGCACGCCTCCACCTATAACCACCTTATGACCACCAACGCACCCTACAACTGCGATAACCACCCTATAAATTTCTGCGAAGGGGCTGGTGCAGGAATAATAAAATACCCAAACACAATTTTTTTTTTTTTAATTTAATCACAGTGCCTTTTTTAACTTCATCATCCCACAAGGCACACGTTGCTCGGTTGATCTTAAAGGAGCACTGTGGTGACCGCCAAATTTTTATTTTTATTTTCATCATGCGAGGATCGGGTCTGTCGTCCGCGGCTGTTTTCTCCAGCAGTTTTCGTAAATTGGATTGCGCAGTTACAATCCGTGGCAGAGCAGAAATATTTTGCATGGTGGCTGCTGATGGACAGATTGACGAATGGGACGGGGTTTCGAGCCCGGTTTTATGTCACCACACTGCTCCTTTAAGGTAAAAAATGTGCCAACTGCACACTTATAATGAAATATATGCTACTTCGACATCTATAGACAAGACCAGGCTTGATTCCGTGATGCCTCGCGAGGGGTTCTGTGTCCTTAGCCAGCAATCGCTTCGTACAATAACTTCTTCCAACATATTGTTCAAAGAGTAAAAACTATTGTTGTACGACGTATATCCTTGCATGATGTGTGGCTACGTTAACTGTGGACTTATGTTTCATGAAAAGAACGCAAAATGGGCTTTCAGTTGTGAGGTTTTATGGAGGTTTGCAGAAATGTCTGTTCCGTTCATTGCTTCATTAAGTAACTTTTAGTGTGTTGTCCTCTGTGAAGATGTCACGGGGAAGGTGTGAGTGGCCCTCCCCATGGCACAAAATATGCTAGCAGTTCAGAGTTTTGTTCCACCAAGTACATAATGATTCCACGGATTCAAGACAAGACTCGCTGACTATGTTGTGCCATATCTCAAGGAGGATGTCTACCAGATCTACCAGAATATCTACCAGAATGTTCCAGGAGGAACTGATGTTTGTGCATGAAGAGAGTGATGCCACCACAGTCTAAGCCCAAGAAAAATGCTGGCCACCACCATTTGCCCCCGTTTCCAGACACCCCCAACAAGTAAATCTAGTGCTTCCGCTGGGAAAGTGGGACAAAAACTCTCCTCCCATGGCCCAGTTAACACCGGAGTGCCTTCAGAGGGTACCAGCGTACTTATAAGAAAGAATACACCGCTCACCTGACCCAGGGCTTGGAAAACACCAAGCTCGTAAGACTATTGGTGGTGCCCCCAGGAAAACTGGCAGCAGCACAGCATGGCGTAGTCGCTGTGCCCAAGGAACCCAACGCGGGCGTGTTGTTCCTGGAGCTGCTCCGCCCGCCTTCTTTCACCTGCAGCGACTGGCTCAGCTGGCTGAGGCTCGAGAGGCTGCTGTTGGAATGCGAACTCCCGAGGCTCGGCGTCGGAGTGGTCGGCTGCGTCGTCTGCGACGAAGACGTGGCCAGGTACCCCTGCGGAGGAGACGCCCTGCTCAGGGAGAAGGGGAAGAGCGGCGCCGGCGCCGGGGCCCCCGCGGCCGGGGTGACGGGCTTGGACACGGAACTGCCCGCGCTACCACAGTTGGTCGTGTGCACCAGGTGGCTGGCGAGCAGGGGAGACGGTGACGAACTGTTTGTGAACAAACTGCCGTTGCGCAGTGACACTCCGCTGCTTGTAGTCACCACGGGGGCACTGCTGGGGATTGGAGTTCGATTGCTGTCCGCACCAGCGGAGGATATTGGAGTCCGACCAAAGTCTGCACTACTACTGGAAATAGGTTGAGTCCGACTAAAGTCCCTCGCTATGGAACAGTTTGAATTGCTGCCGTTTAGAGCGTCCGTCGGTAGAAATGGGGGCTGGGAGAGCAGCTCCGAGACTATGCTCGGCTGCGTGCTGGGCGGAGGCACCTGCGGGGGGTCCGGGGTGGGCCTCCGCGGCTCCGGGCGCTGCGAGCCGCTCACCACGAGGGCGGCGGCACTGGCCGAAGGGGAAGATGGCGCGCTCGTCGTGATCGGGGGCGCGCTGGACGTGGCTGTCAGGGCCACGGCGGCGGGGGCCTGTGGCTCCAGGGGCCACGAGGGCCCATTTGCCACGGGTGATGGGGGCCCTCTGCTGCTTGGACTAGAGCATGCGTTGGTCACGCACTGAGCAGCCGGACTGCTGGTCGTCTTTAGGCTCGGCGGCCGCCCTTGGAGAAAAGGACAAAATGGCTCCTGTTAGAAATCATCGTAGCTACGACACACTTTACACATTTGATGCTTTTCACGATGCTTATTTAAATTTAAATTTAATTTGAATTTAAATTAAATTAAATTTAAAATTAAATTAAACTAAATTTAAAATTAAATTAAATTAAATTTAAAATTAAATTAAATTAAATTTAAAATTAAATTAATTTAAATTTACTGCAAACAAACGGAATGCCGTAAAACCCTTATTGTTCACGAGACCTTACGTTTCGCGAATTTCTGGAATCGCAAAATTTGGAGGTCTATGGAGATGCAAAAATGTCTGGCCAGATTTTTCACTTCGAAAACTATGCAGGAATTGCAAGCCTTGCCTTCACTGTTTGCTGAACATGTGCAACGTGCTAACTAGCAACTCTTGGGCTCACTGCGAAGTTAGCCAATTAAGATACGAATTTTGGCATCCACAATTCGTGAAACATACTGGCCTTGAATGTGTGCCCTGTGCCTGGTTCGCAAAAAAAAAAAAAAATTGCCGTCACGAAGTTATAGAGCTTTAGAGTATTATGCGGGTACAGCTCGCATCAATGCTAACTTGTGCTCCGCTCCAGCCTGCAAAGCCGCAAGAGAGAGCCCCCCTGGCAGCAAACAACGCCTTCATAACGATGGTCATCCCCCTCTAACTGGAATGAGATGACCCAAACACCCTCCACCATTATTTCTACTAAGCACCAGGAGGGTACTAAACACGAAGGCCAGAATGGCATTCAAGTTCACTCTGATGCGAGCTGTACAAAGAACCTCTCCGTGATTGCTCAGTCATGAAATTTAGTAAGAGAAAAAAAAAAAAAACTCAGCAGACCTAATCATTTAATTTAGGCCACTTTGAGGACAGAACTGTGATTGAAACAACCTGACTTTTTTGGAGGGGGGTATCCTTTACGTGAAACCAAAAATTTTCGTAACCTATTGCATGGTGTTTGTGACAAAATAAAGTTTATGACTCTCACAACCAGGTGCACGCACACAGACCCAGGTGTGTGTATGGGACTGCAGGTAAGAGAGTGTGAGCACGCTCTCTTCACTTCACCAGGTGGCAGTCACCAAGGGGAAGCACGACTTCACTAGTTTTCATTCCAGTCTGACGCAAGTATGTACGTAATAGATGCCTCGACATTCAGCACTTGTTCATCACTCTGCTGTGGACATGTGGCAGCAATGCTTGCAGTTCTTTCTCTGTTGGTTTTTCTTCCCTTAACTCTTTTTTTCTTCTTTTGTTAGTTAAAATTGACAAGTACACCTGTAGACATCTGTGTAACTACATCAGTGACACCTGACTCACGAAAGCAGCAATTTACTAATCTATTTATTCTATTCAAGATCAAGCATAACTTCATCTTTCAAAATCTCAATTACAGATCTTGTAGGCATCGTGCAGCTTTGGATGCATTCTGGTTATAATCGAGCATGAGAATGTGACTGTTTCCATACGGTGCGACCAAGGCACAGATTATACCTGTCAGCAGTTCCTTTCTTCTGCATGCTTTGGCACAGAAGCACAGACACAACAAACAGATTCTACAACAAACCTGAATTCATTCACCATCACGGTTAGATCAAATAGAAGAAAACATGAAGACGTACGCTGTGCTGGATGAGGCAATTAAACATAGTAGGACAAACACAGCACGAGCCTTACAATGACCTTGAAAAGAGGGTAGCAAGCATGTGTAGTTAGCACACTTGACTGACAATCAAAAGGTAAACCTTCGTGTTCTTATCTGTCTTGAGGGATGTGTTGTGTTCATCGGTTTGTGAGTTCCAGCCCTTTTTATTTCAATCCATACCCCACTTGCATCCGACGTTGCTTCAAGAACCTCATGCACTTTCAACAGTTTTGACCAGTCCGTTTTCAGGTAGAAACACTTGCAGAGCAAGAAGTATTTCCTCCCAAGCAAGACCGCCACAGAGAGAGAGAAGGGAACGCTCTCTCCAAATTGTGGTAACACGAGAGGGGGAGAGAAGTTGCCCTTCAGGGAGGTGTGTCCGAGAAGCCGACCAAAACAAAAGGATAACAGCAGGCAGACACAGGTCGAGCCAAATTGCAGGGAAAGCCAACGCCGTTCCCCCGGCAAAATGACGGCGTTGCTGCCTCCTTCGGAGCACCTAATCACCGCTCTTACGGCGATCAAATCACCGCGAGGAAACGGCGCAACCGTTCATCATGCGCGCTTTTAACACCCTCCAGACGAGATAATGGGGCCGAGGAGAGAAGGCCTCCATCTGCGGGTACCGAGGAAGAGGGATATCGCCCTTTTCAACGTGACCGAACGATCGGGCAACCGTCAACGCCACCTAGATAAAGAGAGTCCGCTTTGTGTCTCCTCTCACTGCTTCGTGGACATGTCGGGATGTCGTCTGCTTCATCCAATCTCAGCAGACGATCTCAAATAGGTGGCTACCGGTGGCTGCCCATGCGGCTGATGGCGGCTCGTTTCCATAGCAACAGCCGCCCAAAGCACGGTCGCGATTGGCGGACCCGTAATGACTACGTAACTAGTAACTCGTTTAGACGACTATGCTTTGCCCGTCTGGCCAACGTTGTGCAGAGTCGCGATGTCGTCTGCTTCAGCCAATCGCCGCAGACGATTTCAACGCGGGTGGCTACCAGCGGCTGCTCACGCGGCTGACAGCGGCTCGTCTCCATAGTAACGGCCGCCAAAAACTCGCTCTGCGATTGGCGGACCCTTAATGACTACGTCACGTCGTTTAAGCGAATGGGCCTTGCGTTTCTAGGCAACGTTGTGTGGAGCCGCGATGTCGTCCGCAAACAATTTCAACACAGGCGCTCGTTCCCATAGTAACGGCCGCCGAAAACACGATCGCGATAGGTGGACTCTGAATGACTGCGTCACACCAGGCTTCGTTTACTCTAGGTGGCGTTGCAGTGCGTCCGCTTACCGGAAAGACACATCGGACAGTTCACAACAAGCCGCGTGTAAGCCACAGCACTCTCACAGCGTTGAAAGCAGCTGCTCATAAAAACGGTCCGGCGGCTGCACGCATACTGCACTGGGGGGGGGCGTGGGGGATAGTTTATCGTTGCCAGCACCATTTTATTGCGCGGCGATAACGATGCTTTTACGACGTCTGTCGGTGGGGGGAACTCACATTTTTATGAGGAGAGGTAAAAATAAATCTATTAGCGGACGCGACAAGGCGGCGATCTCAGCAAAGCGCCCTCCCCCCCCCCCCCCCTTCCCGACTAAATGTGATCTCGTCGAATGTCATTTCCGAAAACAAACAGTACTCCAGAGGGAAAGAATAAAATAAAACTGCTGTGCCACACACGCTCCTGGGCTCGGCGTTCTTATTATCTTGATGGTGTACATTAGAGTCCGCGACGGTGCGACGCGCTCCGCATACACAGTGCCTCCGAGTTGAAGCAGTGTTCGCTGTTTGGCTCAATTTACGACGCCGACCACGTTTGGAATCCATGTCACGGAGGAGAGCAGGCCAGCGGAGGACTCATTTCGAAAGAGAACTGGGGGGAAAAAGGTGGACTCCGAGGAAAGTCTCCAAATAACACTAGTGCGCGTAGTGGAGAAGTTGCCGGACAATAACAAGTACAGGGTTACCCAGCACAAAGTACGGGGTCTGTAATGAAGACAGGGTTAGTAACCTGAGAGTTTAGGGCTAAGCTATACTTTAAAGGAAGTTTTGTGTGCTAGAACTTTATACAGGGTGTTTTGTAATACATATTCTGCTGCACAATGTTCATAAAAAAAAAGATATTAAAGCAGCGCAGATGTCGGTTTTGCAGGCCGATTACTGTAAACGTGTTTTTATTCGCGATGTATTAATTTTCGCGAATCGCATTCGGGAAGTTATTCGCGAGTATCTAATTTCGCGATTCCAGGTCTGCTTCCTTTCGCGGGATCAACGTCAGACTGCGTTCGCGAGTGCAATTTTTCGCGAATTTTTGGCGGTCGCGAAATTCGCGAACATTAATACATCGCGAATAAAAATACGTTTACGGTATATGGCCAAGCGGGCATTCTCTCTGGAGGAGAGTATGTTAATTTTTACTGTTCACCATTTGTTAACATTTGTTATTCTTATTTGTTATTGTTGTATGTCAACTGTTAACGTTTCAATTAGAGTTTTTGGGAAATGTGTGACAGCACCATCGAAGCCAGTCATTATTTAGGGCCACCATATTGAAGAAAATTCCAGAACGGGCACGTACTTTGACGTACCCGTCCCCAAAATCGCCAAAATTGTGAAACCAAGCGAAAAGAACATCCGGTATAAATACTGCCACGTGTAAGTCATCGTGAAAATTAAAGGACCGTTTCCCAACATTTCTAATCGCATATCGCATGCTGAGCCTCGTTTGTGTATAAGACCTCGCGTAGTTTTGTAGCAACCTACACCTTTGCGTTACGATATATTTACTTGGCTGCTTTGAAACGATTTCGAAGCGGATTATGTATAGAGTATTGAATGTAATGTAAGGGAGTCAGTGCCTAGTCAACCCACATGGCTTTTTTGCCCTGATTTCCAACACCTTGAGTGTGAAATAAAATTATCTATCTATCATTACGCTCTTTTCTTGTACCACTTTCAGCAAATATGCTCTCCAGAGTTATCTGCAAAGCCCCAACGATTTCCCTGGAGCTCAAGATAAGGGCGGAATAGAGTATTGACAATGTACAGGAACATGTCGTTAATTTTCCACGGTTCATTGTAGCAAACCTGGAAGACGAAAGTTTTTGACACGATTTTGTAGCGCTCCATATATCACTGGGGTCGGCGTCTGTCGTGCCACCGGTATTATTTTACGAAGTAGAGACACCGTACCTCGTCTTTGGGTAACCCTGTAGATTATGTGCAGATTATGTGCGAGCATGACGAATTTAGACCCATAAAAAAAAAGATTCACAAATTTTTCGACAGTGATGGAAATGGATGAAAGCGGTTGAGATAGTAGCACCCACCCCAAAGCTAAAGATCGTCTGCGCCGTGCAATCGCAAGAAGCAATGTTATACTTCTTAGGTAGGTTATATTTCTTGCTGGACTACGGCTTGACGAATTGGGCAATCAAGGACCGCATCCTTTGCTACAGACGACGATGGGGTTGACGTGCGGCGTCCCGTGGACGAAGACGATGTAGCCTTGCTGCCACACGCTACGCCCTGGCACCGCACATGCGTCAGCTCGGCACCGCTTTTTGGAAGACGCTCGCGGCAATGCCTCACGTAACCCCCACTGCCCTGCTACCACCTGACACGACGCGAGCACTGGCGCAGCAGCACGACGCAAAATGCACTACATCGCCAACGAACGTCGACGCCCGCTATCCGCGCGCCTGTGCTGCCACGAACCCAAGCCGTACGCGAAGCTGTCCCTCATCCACGTGTCGTCGTCATTCTTCCCTTCATGGTATCAACCGCATCGCAGACGTCAACCGCAAGCACCGCTTCGCGTCTGATGGGGGAGTGATGTGGCGGCCCGTGGACGACGACGATGTATCCTTCGCGTCACGCGGTACCGCGCTGGCTCGTCAGTACTACCAGCACCGTCGTTGCGTTAGGCCACGAACATCTGCCCGCTGGGACATTCCATCACCGCCGGTCAGTATTCATGTAGAGGAACACCATCTCCTCTGCAGACGTATTTAATACGAAAACGATGTCTGAACATCGAGACCCTGCGCAAGCCAACAAGCAACCTGTGACCTGCTGCATGGAACGGCTCTGTCACGACTAGAAGCGACTTTATCGGGCGAGATGCCGGGTTAAGAGGAAAACGGGCGAGGAGGAAAGCACACCTCAAGAAGACGTCTCGGAAGAAATGCCAAGAGTAATCGAGCAGCGCTGGAACGGAAGATGAAAGATTCGTTAGCAAACGCGGAGGGCGCTGAAACCAGGGCTGGTATAGCAGACGATGCCAGCACACGAAGGATGGAAGAGGGAATATTCTGTGAGGTGCGGACAGATCTTCAGAACTGTGTGGTGTCAGGAGCTATTTGGTTCCTTCAGTTGGCACCTACAGCTCCCTTTTTTTTTTTTAATGTGGTGGCAAGCAACTAAGGTTACTAGCACATGTGACACTCTATCACGAGTGTCACCGGTTGCTTTCGAGTCTGGGTCCCATGCTTGGGGTCACGTGTTAGTACTGGTTTGCGATGCCGTTTTCTCTGCTTTTCTTTGTTGTTGTGGGCATGGCCAAGGTCCCAGTAGTTTACAAACGCCGAACGGGCAGGGGTCGAGCTTTACAAGTCTTTCTCTGTGTGCTTTGTAGGCCGGACACTGAATAATTACGTGGAGTGTGTCCTCCGAAGTCTTGCATGTTGAGCATAGCGGAGATCGCGTGAGCCGCATTTGGTATGTTTTTTTTTTTTTTTCGTGGGCATATTTTTCCTTCTGTGGATCACTTCATGGGTTCTGTGGATCACAGTTTGCAGAGGTCTTTCACAAATTTTTGGTATGGCGCCTTTTAGGTAAGTCCAGATCAATGAAGGAAAGTTAAGGCCAACCTCCATGGAGCGAATGTACAGCTAAAAAGCTGCGAACTTCGCTCAGCGTCAGACTCCCTGCACGAGGCGCCAAAAATGCAAGCGTCTGCCGGCGGTCTGCCCATGCCAGATATTTTCCAGTGTATATTTTTGCCCAGCGTCCGCGATTCCGGAAGCGTCAGCTGCAGATGAACACGAGGCCGGCAAATCAGAGCGCTCTTCCGCTACGAATCTGCGCCAGCTACGTTGCCTTGTCGTCTGCTCCTGTGAGTCGTCGCCTTCTTGCTATGGGGTGCGGTCGTCTGCTCGCTGTCCCGCCTACGGCTCCGCTAGAACGCCAGGGATTCTCTGCCAAGAAACATGTTTTCCTTTCGCAGTATTGAATATGCCTTACGGTGCATGGGTACATGGCGTTACGGTGTTGGATTTAGTTACAAAATTTATGACATTAAGTACACTTTTCGAACAACTGATTTCACTAAGCTGTCACTTTGTACTCCTGCAAGAGTGACATCAGAGCCAGACTTCCGACGCCGTCCGCTACTTTTTCGTCCCATGGAGCTGGTGCCAGCGAACAACTAGCGGCGGAACGAACTTCGTTGCAAAAAATTCGCTCCATGGAGATTGGCCTTTAGTCGGAGGTTGTGTGTTGAGGCTTTTGTGTAGTGTACATGGCGCTAAACATTGTCTTGGCCATCTTGTCTGCTGTTTCATTACCTGGTATACCACAGTGTGAGGGGACCTAGTGAAGGATCACGTTGTGACCTGCCTGTATGATGTCGCTGAAAGTCGTCAAGATCTGGTAGATGAGATGATTGTTCACCCGTGCAAACCCATTAAACGTACGAGCAATGTATACATCACAATGGAGTTCCCGCAAGCATCACCAGTCTAATGCACAACTTGTTACGTATAGGTACGTTAGTTGACGTTGCAGCAGTCTGCATGTGTATGTGCGTCGCAGGCTCAAATACATTCGGTACTTGTAATGCATGCGTGCAGGGTACACTCTTAGGCATCACCGCAATTACGAAGACACTTACTTGGATTGTGTTGTGGGCCAGAGAAAAGATCCGAGCCTGCGTCGGACGCCTGCGGAAAGAAAGAAGTCATTTTGTAGAGCTCTTTCGCGCACACATACATGCACGGTTTTGCGCTCTCACATGAAACGTGTGCAAAACAACCCCAGCTGTGCGCGATGAACGATAAGTTGGCGACGGCCTCATTTCGCAGCGGGGACAAAAACGTGCAGCGACAGTGAACCCGAGCAATAATTTGTCTGGTTCACGCAAGATCGTTTTACCCTCAAACGGTATCGCCGGTGAGCAATGAGACAGGGAATCGACTCGATCATGGGCATCTTTTTCGTCTAGCTCGGCAAAAGCAAAGCCCGTTTTTACACTAAAACGCACTACCGGCCTCGGTGGGCCAGTTGGTAGCGTACTGATACCTAAGTAATGGGTAGGTAGGTAGGTACTGATACCTAGGTTGCAGGTTCGAACCCGGCCGAGGACGGTTGCCATTTTGGTGGTAGGAAATAAGTAGCTTAGACGATGCTACGGTGTGTGCTACAATTTGCGCGCGCGTTCAAGAACCCTCCGTAACGTAACGCTGTGGGATTTCGACGCTAGTTGGCTCTTATCGACGCCACCTAGATACAGAAAGCCTGCGCGCTCGTCGACGTGACGTAACAATTAGGAGTCAGCCAATGAGGATCGTGTTTTCAACGGCCGAAGCCAATCACGAACGTGCTTTCAGCGGTCGTGGCCATGGAGAAGAACCACCGTCGTCTGCGAGTTGTGATTGAACGTCACGGCGCGTATTAAATGGGAAAACTTTGAAATAAAGCGCAAAACGGTCACAATCTTTCTCAAAACTGATTTTCTGTAAAGCGTCTCGCACTTTTTGTCTACATTATTTAGGTCTGCAGGTTCCAGGTGAGCTGCAATCATTTGCGGGTTCTTGAATTCGCAAGAACGGTGAATCACAGTAGCAGACGAATTCTGACTCTTAATTGAAAGAGGGAAAGGAGGCAATCCGCAGGCTTTCTCTATCTAGGTGGTGTTGGCTGTATTCACCATCACGTGACTTTCACACGATGTCGGAATATCGGCAGTGGCGTACTGCGCATTTAGCAGACGACACTTAGCAGACGACACCGTCAGCGTCTTTTCCTGTCGTCTGCTACGGAATATCTTGTGGCTGTGTAGCAGGATACTCCCCACGGTTAGTAGTGTACGTGAAGACACGACGTTGAGCGCTCGCGTTCACGTGACAGCAGAAAGCTATGACGCTTTTCGCATCTTCCGCTTCTGGGGGAATGTCGCTCGTGTGAATACACGGCATCGTGACGAAGCGATCTTCCGTAGAGGGCTTGCAGAAAAAAGAGATGCAAGGCTCGTAAGGACAACCCTACATTATCGACAGTGCATTTCGCACGAGCTCGAGAATGCGAAGTGTAGAGCAGGAGCAGCACGTGCACTGGGAAAGCTGCGCTAAAAGTAAGCTCGTATCCCAACGGCACTCCTTGCGAACGGGACTCTATTTGTAGCATTACGTCGCGGTCTCGAACACTAACCACTGCCAAGTCGGCGTTGAAAGGGGGATTACACAACAAGTGAATCAACAGACAAAGACACTGTGACAATTGAAGGCGAGTGAAAGAGAGGACAAGGATTAACAGGCCCAATTAGCACCACGTATAGTGAGACAGCAACGCGGTATCTATAAAGGCTGAAAAGCCGGTCCCGATTTGCCCGATCGAGTAACCGCCCAGCTTTCAACGCCAGACCCAACTTTTGAACGGGAGCGTTACACCCGACGCTAGGCTACAATCGGAACCACAGCGCCGTTCCCGCTATATCTCCACAAACGATCTTTGTTGCTTTCTTTGCGAAGCCGAGCGGGTACATAATCTACGGTTTAACGCGGAATGCGGCAGGGTTGATAAACGACCTCCCAACGCGGTAATAGAGGCACAAGATCAAGTATCCGGAGAGAAAGCGTCGATCGAAAGAATCCCCCGGGGCGTTTAATTACACGATGACCAGATAAGAAGCGGGGGGGATTCTTCGAGGTCACAGAGACTCGTCGATGGGATTTCTTTTTTTTTTTTTTTCTCGCTCTCCTCCGTTCTCACCAGTGAAAGCACCGCCAGAAGCATTTCGTCGCTATACTCGTTAGGCCTCGTACAAAACTGACTGGAACGTTCCGCGAGTGACGCGCGAGTGAAACATCCGTCACGGCTTCGTGGAAATGCGCGAAATGCAGCGGCGGTGGCGACGGGATAAATATATACCCCGCCGCCGCTCCTTTTGTACCGTGTGTTGTTCCCCCCTTTCTGTTATGCAGTGCTCTATTTTAATCTGCGAAGTAGTGCGAACGTATTCTTTGTTAGCGACGAATTTCGCGACCGCTAAAGAATCGCGAAAAATTGTACTCGCAAACGCAGCTTCACGTATTTATCCCGCGAAAAAAAAACAGTCCCGGAATCGCGAAATTAAACACTCGCGAATAACTTTGCAAATGACTGAATGCACGATCCGCGTAAATTAATACATCGCGAATAAAAAAAAAATACTACGTTTACAGTAATAGAAGGCGAGCCTGAGACTCACTTGACGACCTTTACTTTCACAACTTTGAAACTGAAAAGGCAACTTCAACATCAGTAGTTTATTCGTGTATCACCTGGCATTGCAGATACCCGCTTTCACAACACCAGCAGGCATATGTCATTGTTACGGGATAGGAGTTCACGGGAAGCCTCTATAAGACAGCCGTCATGTACAGGCTAGCATGTAGAGGCCGGCTAATTCTCGTTCTTCACTGTCGGCAATGTCACAAACCCCGAACTCCCTCGATCCCGCGATTTCAGCTTCCGTCCGCTTCCACGCGGATTCGCGAAATTTCGCGAAAGGTCCCGCGAAATATTCCAGAAACGCGCTCCAACACGAATTCGCGAATTATTCGCGAAGACCGCGAAATTAACCATTTTTATAGCATGTCAGAGCCTCATATATAGGGCAAGACATTTACGCACGAAAGGTGTAAAAAAAAGACAAAAAAAAACGCGAAAATGTGCAAAGTGGGGAGACAAAGCAATGAGTGCCTGCTCGTCGTTTTTCGGGTGAGATGATGATGATGATGATGATTAGTATTTCTATGGCGCAGCAGCGACGAAGGCTATAATGCGCCAAAACGTTGTTAAAAGTGTCACTAGTTAAAAATGGAGTGATGGGGTTAAGCCCAGTGCATGATACAAATTAACCCACGTATTCTGTTTATAAAAAAATGGTCTCCTTAAATTTCAAGGCATTTAAAGAACCGGTGTCTCTATAATAAAATTATATTTTATTGGTGGTATTATATTATATTTTATTATTTTTATATATTTATTATTTATTTATATTTTATTTTATTTTATTATTTTCGGGCGAGAGCAGTTCTTTTTTTTTTTAAAAAACGTGTATACGGGCAATCACAGCGCTTGTCCCACCCTATGCAGATGCCACTAGAAACTTACTATATGTAGTCGAATCTCGCGAAATGTAACCATTACACCGACGTCCAAGACGCTCTGCAGTCGTTGGGCTGCGATCATTTCCTAATAGATCTGCGTTACTGGCCTACGAAACCATCGGCGTTCGTACGAGTCACAACGAAACTCCATACGACGCGGTTGCGTCGTAATAAATTGAGATTCTTACTAAGTGGAAGCTGTCCAAGTCCTAGCGACAATTTTTTTCTTTCGATAACAGATCAGGAAGTGCCTGCATGCGTAGGCAGGAAATAGCGGAACAACTGGAAAGTTTGCTTACAGGCGGCAGCCTTGTGTCAAATGGGCTCCAGAACGGGTTCAACTCAGAACTACAGACTGTGTACGTGATAAAAGGACATTGAAACACCGGTTGATGGTATGATGTCGAAACTCGGGACAGGGGCGAGATAACTTCCAGGGAAGGTGCGAACGTAGCTTGATTTCGAACATCGATAGCTATCGATATCTGAATCAAAGTACCCATAAATATCGGCTAAAAACGTTAATGCCTTGTCGATTCATGTTTGTATCTTATAGGTATACTAACTTACTACATCAAACTTGGGAGAAAAAAACAAAATCGTGATCTTATCTATATTGATCTATATTCGCCTAAAACGAAATCGATATCCTGGCGATACACAAATCGATAACATTTCAATCGACACATGCATCAATTAGATATCAATATACATCAAAGAGCGATATCCAAGCGAGGTTTATCGATATTCTACATATACACAAATCGATAAAATTTCGACAGTTAGATCGACGCACACATCGATTAAATACCGATATCTTTTGAAAAGCTATATGCCATCGACTGAAAAAAAAAACACCGACAATATACCGAAACAAATACCGTCATCCATCTACACCTAACCTGCAAGCAGAGTTGTACACGTTACTCGAAAAAAGTAATTGATTACAATTACTGTTACTACTGCGCGAAAAGTAATTCTTTACTGTTACAAATTACTTCATCAAAAATGTAATGCGTTACCGATTAAAAATGTAACGCGTTACTTTTAAATTGTCTCGCCTCCTGTCCCAAATGAGGACGACCGTATAGGCGTTGAAACATCCGCTTCGTTTTGTTACTATTGTTACTGTTGCTCTGGTAGGTGGCGGTTGTAAGGAATTATCGTATTACTGTGGTCTGCATGGAACACGTGAGGACTAGAGACGGCCGTCACAGTGACTTCTGCGTCATTGCTTCAGTCGAAGATCGGGCTTGCTGAAAAGTGTTGCCATTGTTGACAGAAGGTTAAAAAAAGTAATCGATTACTCAGTAATTGATTACCGAAAATTGTAATCAGATTATTTGGAAAATTACTTGCTCACAAAATTAATTGATTACGTTACAATTTACTGGAAAAAAAGTAATTGATTACTAGTAACGCGTTACGTACAACTCTGCCTGCAAGGTAAATATATTTTACATCCGGTCCACTTCCACGATACACGAAGACCCTGGCCACATAATACAGCGTCGCTGGCTGACTCTCACACGCGTCGGAGAGCTGTCGTCCACCACGAGTATACGTCGCTGTAAAAACAGCAATATAAGCGACAAAACGACGGCAAAGGAAGCAGCCGAAGAAGTGTCTAAAAAAAAATAGCTTTTTTTTTTTTCTTACAGCGTCGGCGGCGCTTTTTATTTTTTGTGCCGCATTTACGACGCCGTGAAAAGGCGGACACAAGGATGGAGGGGGCGACGTCGTTACACGTTGAGTAGAGCGGGATACGAGCGACAAAACGGCCTTTAAGACGCCTTTTATGCTTTCCCCACCGGCAGCTTGTTTCGAGGCGCGCGCGCGCTCGCGTCCACGCTGCAAATTATACGAGCTCGATATTTTTTTTACGACCGGTCGTTGCGAAAAGGTCCGTTTACTCAATCGCCAGGAAGAGTCCTCCAATGACAAAGAAAGAAAAGGTAATCATTTACGGCGTGGGTACCGCGGCAATAACTCGCTCGTTTTGTCCCGCATAAAAACGACCCCCCTCTTTTCTTCTACAGTGAGACGTTCCTGATTCGTAGACCCCTTGAACACGTGACAGCGGGGGGCCCTGTGAGGGCAGGCGACGGTGGTGGTCATCCGCACGACCAGTCTTGGGTAAGTTACTTCTAAAAAGTTATAGTTACTTCCCTGGTTAAGTAACTAAGTTACAGTTATAGTGACTGAGAGAAAGTAACTTACCGTAGTTACATTACAGTTACTTTTTTATAAAAATGACCATGAGAGGGTGATACAATTGTTAAAAACATATTAATTTACATTTACTTGAGTACGATAACAGTATTATTGCACTTAACCAGAAGCTGTATAAGTCAATACGTGGCTCTCCCACAGGGAAAAAGACGACACGCGTACGTACGTAAACAAGGATCAACATTTATTCGAGTAACTAGTTACATTTTGCAGTTACATTCACAGAAATAGTAACTAGTTACAGTTAAAAGCTACTTTTCTGGAAATATAACTAGTTACTGTAACTAGTTAACCCCAAAAGTAACTAGTTGCAGTTACAAGTTAAAAGTAATTTAGTTACTAGTTACCAAGACTGCGCACGACGGAGTCGAGCGCCAAGGTCAAGAAAACGATTTCCGACAGCGCTTATCTAATCTGTACGCGAGGCGATCGATTATGAAAGTGCTCTATCTGTTTACAAACTTCTTGGTCGCTTATTATCGGTACGCCGATACAATTTCGGTGTGTCAGTTTGTGTACGCCGGAATGGACCTGTTTCTGTGGGGCAGGACAACGTCAGCGCCCCAAAATATGCAACGCGCGGTAGTTTAGCAGACGACGTGGCACTTTCAAATGCATGGTCTCGAGTTGTTCGCTCTTGGCAAGATGCACCGCTTTTGCTGTGAACGTCCTACAGGTTTTGTAGCTCTCCCTGACGTATACTGCTTGAAACACCACGCAGAACCCGCTGATAGAACTCCCTACTGTTTGCATCCGTGGCCGCTTGGGCCCGAAATGGCGCTGTGCAAACTTTGCTGCAACGGTCCCATTGTATCGGTGTACCGATAACAGAGAGTTTTAGCGCATCGTACGCAAAGGCGATGGAGTACGATGCATTAACTCTCACTAATAAATAACGACGAACACCTTTCCGAGGAAAGGGGATGCCGCGAAACATCGTCAAAACCGAAGTACAGGTACAAAAAGTTTGTACTGTCTCAGTGTTATGGTCTACCGACTCGTACAGCTTGGGACAAAAGTTTACGGAACACGGCATCTGCGTATTTCTTCATCGGAGCGCTTCCCTGCTAGCTATCACGAAGCGATCGAATAGGAAACGGGTGGCGGGCTATTCTATTCATCTCTCAATATGTATGTCCACTCCTTATTGCTGCTAGGTTGTCGCTCCATTGGAGAAATGCGACACCCCGGTGTTCCGTGAACTTTTGTCCCAAGCTGTACATGTGTAGGTTAACTGTGGTGACGTGACAACCAGGGAATACAGCTAAAATTCGTTACTATTTAGCCAAACCTAACATCGCAGCTTACAGTGTTTCTGTCGCAGCAGTCGTAATGGTGGGAACACGAATCGACGATGACATCGAAGTCGCTCAGACTGCATCACATTAAAAAAGAAAGAAGGAAAAGCAATCCCTTAAAGTACAACCAGAGTCAAAATCGCCATTACGTGCAGACTGTTGCACACTTAGAAACCCGTGTAATGGCAAACACTGTGGCAGCCACGTGTCAGCATCATCCGGGTCCCTCTTCTCGTCCAACGCAAAGCGGTTTATCCATGCGTGCAATGGAGTACGGGCCAAACAACAGCACGTCGGAAATTATTAACATTAGGAACTGTGTTTTCGTATCACCCGAGTGCTGTGGCAAAAAAAAAAGAAAGAAAAGAACAAAAGTAAAAAGAATACCACCAGCACGGGTATTATCTATGGAAAGCGTGACCAGGCGGCAACGGCGCCATTTCACCTGGGGCGGTGGCCTCACGTTTCGTTGCTTTCCTGTCGGTAATTATATGGTGGTAATTTAATGGGCGCTCTGTCATTATCCCCCCCCCCCTCTTTGAAATGGGGTATCACGGAGATACCCAGTGGAAAAGATGCTTATCGGGGGGTCGTCGTTCCGCTTATTAATCCGGCCGGCCCGCGGGACAAACCGGCTCAAACAAAGGGAGGAAAGAAAAAAAAAAAAAACGTCGGAAAGCGAGAGTGCACGGCTGGCGAACGGCACAGTTAGAGCTCTAATTTAGGAGGTCCCAAGAGGCGGGTCCTTCTCGAACAGTGGCATTATAAGCTGGGTGCACCGCGGGTCACCGCATTCGTCCGTGTGACCAAGTGGCCCGCAATCCGTGCTGGCATGGTTCTCGCCTCTTTTATGCATTTATGCTTCGTCTTACGTTTGTGCTGTCCAAGAAGACGGAATACGCGTTCCAAGTGCATTTGAGAGCAGAAAAAAACGCACCAGCTCCCGTGGCGTAGTGCTTAGGTTAATTTAGGTTAGATTGGGTTGGGTTGGGTTAGGTTAGGTTAGGTGAGGTGAGGTTAGGTTAGGTGAGGTGAGGTGAGGTGAGGTGAGGTGAGGTGAGGTGAGGTGAGGTCAAAACAGGTCAGGACAGGACAGGACAGGACAGGATAGAATGATCGTTTACCACGCCGAGATTCAGAGGTGAAACGGGTTCGAATCGTTGCACCGGATTTGCTGTCTGATGTTTCCCCTTGGTTTTCCAGCATACTTTCCGGACGAATGTCGGCACAGTTCCCCCTGAAGTCAGCCCAGGACGCATACTAACCCCCCCTGTTCCCCACTCCTCCCTGTTTTCCTCTCTCAATCTCTTCACGTCTGTACGGCGCTCATAGCCACAGCTGCTTCGCGGCGCTAATACGAGATGTAAAAAGAAGAAAGAAAAAAGCGTTGGGCGAGAGACGTAAGACATGGGATGAGTTTTAGCCTTCTCGAAGCTTCGTAAGGGTCACGTTACCTAAGATAGCCAATGACGAGGCTAACTGCACAGGCTACTTGGGTGGGGGAGGGGGGGGGGGCGTGCACCTTGGCACGGTAGGATCACACCTCTCGAAGCATTCCGATACTATGCTATGCCGGGTTGCCGGCAACCACAGGCAACTATAAAACCGAAACCGGAAGATCAGCCGTGACGTCACACGTTTGGCCCCTTCGATCGTAACATGACATAAACATAAACGGCGTTGACATAAACCTGCCATCCTCAAACGGGTGCCTTTCGCAAATCTGCCATATTGTCCCGGTCACACATCATAGGAAACGTCATTTTCAGGTCACGTGACTTTGTTTACATGTCGTTCTAGGGCTTGCCGATATATTCCCGTCGGCACGAAGCCAAGAGATGAACGTATATTTGCCAGCGTAAACTATGCGGTACTTCTTCCTTGCATTCAATGGTATGGAAATGTGTCCACGTGGAGTTGCATGACGCATTGCAGATTGCGCACAATATAGTATGACGTCATACTTGTCAAGACTAGAAATTAATTACAGTGAACCCTCGTTATTATGACCCCCGTTAATCTGACATTCACGCTTTATGACCGAATTCGTGGGGAACGGTTTTTTCCCCATGTAGTAAATCCTTCCCGTTAATATGACATTCCGCTTATCGGACTATGACCGAGATTTTTGGGCACAGCTGGGGTCAAAGACACGTATTATCCTCCCGTTATTATGACCGCGTCACGCACCCTTTTGAGTGGCTGCTTAAGTTTCTCAGGAACAAAGTGACACAGTTAAAGTGGGGCGCAAAGGATTAGGGTGACTCGAGGCGTTGTTGTCCTCAAGATTACTCATACCTCTTCTCGGATTGCTAAAGCAGTGAAGCACTGAAGGTTGCCTTATTGTTTTTTGAGCAACACAATGACATTAATAATGTTTGCGTGATCAATAATACTCTTGTACAGTTAGAAAAGCTGATCACTGCAAGCTACTCCAAGCAGTCATTGCTGACAGACTTTTTTTATTAAATAAATTGTTGTACAGCATCATGCGTACGTTTTGTTCTGCCGTGCATGCCCTCTGGTCCCCACTGGACCGCTTTCTCGTTATTATGACAATTCGCTTTATGACCAAAATCTGCGGGAACCGACGCGGTCATATTAACGAGGGTTCACTGTATATGATACTTCCGCTTCGCATAGAGAGACAATATTTTGAGAGAAGTGAGTCACGTTGATTGCAGGAATATCGCAAATTCGGTAAGATTTTCTAAAGACACCACCAGATTTTGTGGGTATAGTGACCCTTTAATCATGTCCTTCTCAGAGCACTTTTTTTATTATTATTAGTGTTTTGGTTGCTACAGTAGTCAGTAGTCATGCTCAGTTTGCTTTACCGCTTGAGGCGGGTTGTCTCTCCGAGATGCTGTCAGCGGTGCTCTAGAACAGCGTTTCCCAAACTTCTCGTTGTGTCGGACCCCAAAAACCACTGAGAATCCATTCGAGGATCCCCGTTAAATACTTTTCATGTCGACATAAACGAGGGACGTGAAGAAAGAAAAGGAAAAACAAACAAGACACCGCCATGTAGGAAATGAGAAGTTAGTATATTTCGGGCTTGTTTAGTATTGACTATATCGTCCATATATCAATATCGTCACCCTCAGAGATGACGTGATCACCAGCACTCGCCAAGACGGTCTTCGATCGTCGTGACCCCCCACGAAGACTCTCGAGGACCCCCGGGGGTCCGCGGAGACCATCACTTTGGGAGCCACTGCTCTAGAAGATCTACGGCACCTTCTTGATCATTGCCCACACTACCAACCTCTCTCTCCCTTTCTCTCTCTCTCTCCCAAAATGGCTTGGTCCCTGGCCAAATCCATCCCACCAACGCTGTGCCCTCAAAGCTCTTTCGACCTTTTTGGACACCATAGGACTTCGATCCTTATTGTGAAGGGGCTCATTATGTTAGATATATTTACACAATGTGTTGTCTAGTTTCGTTTTCGTGTTCGTCTGACGTATGCTCACGTGTTTGTTCACTTTCATCTTGCGCACACTGCGTGTCTCGCGTAACACGCTGTTCCTTTACTTTTTCCCTTTTCCTTCACGAGTAAAGTCGTTCCTTGTTCGACTCTTGCTGTGGTCTCTGTCTACTCATACCTGCGCAGCGCTAACAGGTTATGGGCCCAGGGCGCAAGTGAAGACGACACGTCAGGATGCAAGAGAAGACGACAGCTCAGGACGTAAGTGAAGAGGGCAGTCCAGGACGCAAGTGAAGATAGCGACCGAAGCCCGAAGCGACGTTAGCGAAGCCAGACGCCAGGAACACAGAAGTAGTGCCTGGGACGACAAAGCGATTCTGAGCGACGCATACCGAGACGGGGCGACAGTCAAACCAGAGAAGATTCAGCAGTCATGGCTTTCAGCGACGAATTCAAGATCACGAAACTGAATTCAGAGAACTACCATGCGTGGTCGATTAGGACGAAAGCTGCACTCGTACAAAAGAATTGCTGGGAAGCAGTGGATCCTGGATACTCCGGCTCAGAAATGACAGGCGAGGAGAGGAAACACAATAACAAGGCCCTCACTTTCCTGTTCCTTGTAGTAGAGGACAGTTATCTGGATGACATTGGCACTTGCACAACCGCGAAGGAAGCGTGGGAAATCCTTCGGGAAATTCACACGAAATACGGATTGCTGCACGTCCTACAACTCCTGCGAGATTTTGTGAATGTCCAGAAGAAAGACGATGAACCGATGAAGGAGTACCTGAGCCGCTTGATGGACCTACATCGCAAGTTGACTAACGGTGGATACGGATTCACTGATAAAGAGGTTGCGCTTGTCATGCTGATGGGACTGCCGGAATCTTACGAAGCCCTCATCCTCAAGTTGGAGCAGGACGAAGCCACACTCACCGCTAAGGAAGTAAAGGCAAGACTCTTAGTCGAAGAAAAACGCAAGAAACGTCGAGATGAAGGGCAGACGACGGAGAGTGATGGTACAGCAAGAGCTTTGTTCACCAAACGGGAAGCTGAGAGTCAGTACAAGTCAGTAGGCGACAACATGTCCAACATGTCTGAAGGGAAATCGTCCTCTCGAGGCCGTGGAATGAAGAGTTTTCAAAATGTAAGACACGATGTTGGAAGACGACGTGTGAGATGCTTCGCCTGCGGGAAACTGGGACACATCGCCAAACACTGTGAAGAGGTTGATGACGACACCACACCGCAGAAATCAACAGGACGACGGCAAGCGAAAAAGGTGACTCACGCATCATTATCGGTGTCAGATACAAGATCTGGGAGTCATGCTGTTTGGTACATGGACAGCGGAGCTACAGACCATATGACATCAAATAGGACGAAATTCGTGGAGTTCCAGCCATATGAATCTACTGTACACACAGCGAACCAAGACGTAATGAAAGTCCTCGGACTTGGCGAGGTGAAATTCCAACTAAAAGAAGAGTACGGTGGGAATTTCTTAACCCTCAAGAACGTGCTGTACGTACCCGAGCTAGACGGCAACATCCTATCTGTAGGGAAAATTGAGGAACTTAATTTCAAAGTAACATTCCACAATGGAAAAGCAGAAGTGCGACGGAGCAACGGTGAGACCATCTTATCGGCAACAAGGTCGGGAAGATTATACACAGTAGAAGAGTTGTGCTCGTCATCGAGGCTATCGAAACGTGGTTGTACTGCAGATGCATCGCTGTGGCACCGTCGACTCGGCCATCTCCACCTGGATGCCGTATACCAGCTCTGTCCAGAAAGCTTCAGGAGCGATGAAGGAAGATGCTCGACGTGTGTGGAAGGCAAGCTCAGGAGAAGTAGTTTTCCGAGCAGTGACGTCACAGTGAGAGCTACAGCGCCGTTAGAACTGATCCACTCAGACGTGGGGAGTGTGACACCAACTTCGAAAGGAGGTTCGAAGTATTTCGTAACTTTTATTGATGATTATTCCAGATACGCAGTCGTGTACCCCATGAAAAGGAAGAACGAAGTCCTTAAAAAGTTTGATGAGTATAGACGGATGGTGGAAAATCTTCACAGCACTACCATCAAGACCCTTCGAAGCGACAACGGTGGCGAATATGTTGGAGAAGACTTCAAACAATACCTGACGAAATACGGGATAACACGACAGTTGACAGTACCTGGGACACCGCAACAGAACGGTATAGCTGAGAGATACAACCAAACGCTGATGGACATGACCAGATGTCTGTTGATTGAGTCCGGCCTGACTAAAACACTTTGGGCAGATGCGCTTGATACAGCAGCGCACATACGTAACAAGTGTCCTTCAAAAGCCGTCAACCATCAAGTGCCGGAAACCCTATGGCTCAACCGAGAGGCCAAAATAGACTACCTCAGAGTCTATGGATGTCGAGCTTGGGCAGTACAGCGGAGACAACGTAGAAAGACGAAGTTGGACCCCAAAGCGGTCGAATGCATTCTTGTAGGTTATCCTGAAGGTGTCAAAGGATACAAACTGTGGGACATGAAGAATGATGAATTCTTCTTGAGCCGTGATGTTGTTTTCGACGAAGGCATATTTCCCTGCAAACCCGAGACTGTCGAAACAGTCACGGAGCCAGTGACTGCGGAGTCATGTAACGACGACGGAATCGTAGTCGTAAATCTTGAAGTCAACGACGAAGACGAGGCCCCAAAGGAGACTCCTATACGAGAACCCGAGCAACAAGAAGTGGCATGCCAATGTGCAAACAGAGACGAAGAGCTCGTCGATGAAGCAGGTCAAGTGGAGCACGAAGTAGAACAGCTACCAAGACGATCTCAACGACTAGCGAACAAACCACGACCAAACTACTGTTACACGGTCACACAAGCCGACGCTATCCCAGATCCTATCACTCTGGAAGAAGCGTTGTCGATGCCTGATGGCAATTATTGGCAGGAGGCCATAGATGAAGAACTGGGAAATCTAGAGAGGAACGGTACGTGGGAAATTGTCCCAAGACCGCGCGATCAAGGAGTTGTCAAATGCAAGTGGATATTTCGAAAGAAATATGACGAGAACGGGAATCTACAACGGTACAAAGCACGACTTGTCGCTTGTGGCTATTCTCAAGTCCAAGGAATTGATTTCAACGAAACTTATTCACCCGTTATAAAGATGAAGTCAATACGGATACTCCTTGCGGTTGCAATTGAGAGAGATTGGAAAATACATCAGGTTGACATTACAGCAGCATACCTCAACGGAATTCTAAAGGAAACCATATATATGGAGCAACCCACTATCTTGTGTAAAGAAGACCAGGACAACGTTTGCCTGTTAAAGAAAAGTCTTTATGGACTCCGTCAATCAGGGAGGGAGTGGAACATAAGATTGGACGAACTCCTAAAGAACGAAGGCATGACAAGGTCAAAAGCAGATCCCTGCGTTTACTTTTGTGAAGACCTCATTATAGGTGTGTATGTGGACGACATACTCATCCTAGCGAAGACGGAAAGGAAAATTGAGGACTTTAAGCAGAAACTGCGAAGTGCATTCGAAGTAAAGGACCTTGGTGAAGCGAGCCACATACTATCTATGAGAATCAGAAGAAATGAAGACGGAAGCCTGATCCTGGACCAAACGAAGTATGCTGAGGAGCTCGTGGAAACCTTTGGCATGAAAGATGCGAGGGGAGCTTCGTCACCACTAGATCCAGGAATGAAGTACAAGAAAGCGTGTGATGACGACGAGGCAGCGAATGCATTGTCTCACCAGTACCGTCAAGCGATTGGAGGGCTACTTTATTTAGCTGGAGGAACGAGACCTGACTTGGCATTCGCGGCGTCATATATGAGTCAGTTTAATGTGAAGCCTACCGAACAGCATTGGAGCGGATTGAAGCACATGCTACGCTATCTCAAACAAACGAAAGACGTTGCGTTAACGTTTTCAAAGACTGGGAAGCAAATTCAAGCCTTCTGCGACGCAGACTGGGCGACTGATTGTGTTGACAGACGTTCTTTCAGTGGCTACGTTTTTACGCTAGCAGGTGCAGCGGTATCCTGGAGTAGCAAAAAGCAGACGTCAACCGCACTCTCAACAGTCGAAGCGGAGTATATCGCAATGTGCCACGCAACTAAAGAGGTCTTGTGGTTGCAACATTTTACGAAGGAAGTGGGAGCGAGTGAATTCATCGGTGAGCCACATACCCTCTTCGTTGACAATCAGGGTGCAATTGCGGTCGGAAATAATCAAGTGGTATCCGAACGCAACAAGCATATAGAGTTGCGACACTTCTTTCTCCGTGAGAAGATCGAGACCGGACAATTGAAACTCCAGTACATCAGAACATCGGAAAATTACGCGGACATCATGACCAAGGCTCTGAATGGGAACAGGACACGCCGGCATTGTGAGAGTCTGGGTCTTCATAAACATTAGACTCCGATACCATCGACAAGGGTTTTTGCGACGACACATTGAGGGAGGGTGTTAGATATATTTACACAATGTGTTGTCTAGTTTCGTTTTCGTGTTCGTCTGACGTATGCTCACGTGTTTGTTCACTTTCATCTTGCGCACACTGCGTGTCTCGCGTAACACGCTGTTCCTTTACTTTTTCCCTTTTCCTTCACGAGTAAAGTCGTTCCTTGTTCGACTCTTGCTGTGGTCTCTGTCTACTCATACCTGCGCAGCGCTAACACATTATTTAATTCCCCACATCATCACCACAAGCAATGCAGTAGACTATCGCCCTTGGCAATGGAATTCCCCATTCATCATCTCATAATAAAGTTGTTGCTGTTGTTGTTGTTATGGTCACGCTATTTGATCGGTAGGTTCGAAAAAATTTCTTCAGAAGCTGGTCGGCACGTAAGCTCTATTCGGGAAGCGCTAAACGCATTCCGTCTCTCTCTCCTCTTTCTACCTATCTATCAGTCTCAATCTCTCTCTCTTTTTCTTTCTATGTATATTCATCGCGTATCCCTCTGTGTATCTACCCCTATGTATCTCTCAATCAACTTATCTCTCTCTTAATTAATCTACATGTGTATCTTTTTCTTTCCTATTCCGTGTCAGCGCCGCTAGCCAAATGTTGCTACGAGCGGTGTGGAAAAATGGAAAGGAGAAATGAAACCGGGGCGATGTGGAAGACGGTTGTATATAGCGAATAGACTTCTCCCTGTTTGTAAATAAATGACGTCATAGTGTTCGACAGCGCCACCAATTTTGGTAGAGTTCAATAAAACTCGAAGCTAGGGGGCGAACAAGGTCGCGCCTGAAAGCACAGGGGTGGCATCCAATGTATTGCTCCGTAGACGAAAGCGTGCTGGGCGAACGCAATGCATCCGGGGCAGGTCCTGGTCGTACGTCACAGCAAACATCAAGACACACGTGACCTTAAAGATGGCGGCGCCCGTGATCGGCGGCCAAACCGTTTGTAAACAATGCGGTTGTTGTTTCTGGACGACGTTTTGGATGTTTTTCGATCACGGGAATTATTTTTATCCGATAATTTCGCAGTAAAACGCGCAGTTTTACACATAAAGCCTCGTATTGTTGACAACTTCCAAAGATGTGATGACGACCGCGCGTTAAGACTTACCGAGCTGATGCGATGTACTTAAACTAAGGTGAAATGAGCTACCATGTTGCGGAAGCACTGCATAGTTTACGCTGGCAAAATACGGCCATCTCTTGGTGTTAAGACGGTGAAAATATGTCGGTAAACGGCAAAACGACATGTAAACAAAGTCACATGACCTCAAAATGACGTTTTCTATGACGTGCGACCAGGACAAGATGGCAGTTTTGCCAAAAGCACCCGCTTGAGGGTAGTTACAACAATGGCGGGTTTGTGTCACCCCTGTGCCTGAAAGCCACGGTCTTGAGGGGATTACGATGGTCTCTGAAAAGGAGGCGACCTTCGGTCCTACTTTTCTTTGAATAGGAGGCAGAGAACACGTGCCCATTCGTGGAACCCAACACTCCTCTTCCAATTTAATTTGTTTCAGTCTGTGTACCAACGTCATGATGAGGTTTCTCGGGTAGTGGTCAATTCAGCTGGTCGTTCTAGTGCAGTGTAGTGTAGTGCACCGGTGTGGGTTCAGCCTATAGAAACGAGCGAACAGCGAACGGAAGGACCGGTGGAACACAACGCACGTTGGGTTGCAGCGGTCACGTGATATCTACACTCGAGCCAGTGCAACCTTTGCTGCACGAAGACGACCAGCTGAATTCGCTATTAAGTAACAAGTCCCGAGCCAGCTTCGCGGGGAACTGTGATCCATCCGCAAAACCTGCCCGAAAACCCGTGGAACGTCTCAGACAGGGGAGGACCTCGATATTACCGGTTGCGAAATCCCCGATCGCGAAAATCACGTTCTCGAAGCAAGGAAACGTTAGTTTGTTCGTAAGATTATACGCCGCGTCTGAATTTAAACACGGCATCACTATATATATAACCACTTAAATTCGCGGGTTTACGACGTCTATCCAAGTCGTTTTAGTGGCCATTAGGTTTAGCAGGATGGACACGTCGGAACAGAACGTTGTGGTGAGTTTATTGTTGGGCTAGTCCAAGTTCGGTGTTTGCATTTCATTGCCCATATTAGTCCAAGTTCACTGTTGGCAGTTTCTCGCGCGCGACTGTGTATTTTATAGTCAGATAACATTTATTTACAGTGTATTTTGCAACGTGGATTTTGACGACACTCACGTGACCTTTGTGGCGAAAACACACACACACAAACACACAAGAAAAACACCCATCATTTTACACCCAGTTTTGCCATTAGTGAGCGCGAAACTCCCAGACACTCGAGCAAGGTAAACGTCAGAGAAAACCGGTCGCAAAGCACACGGCGGCTTTCCGTTCCCTCAGGCTGTGGACGTCTACGCATACCAGCTACTTATTTAGCCGCAATTTTCTTTATCATAAACGATGTAAAGCCATCAGCGTGCCCGAGTGTTAAGCGTCTCGGCTTTGTTGCGGCCCCGAGGAAGTCTCCACAACGCTGAATGCCATGCGGTATTTGATACACCGATAACGTTATCTCGCCGAAGTCAGTTGAAACAGCGCAAAACCGTGTCAGCGAAGATGGCGTAGCGATATTCCCCGTTCTGAGGAAGAAACTGATGTGGAAGCCCGTTACTCTGGCTCGTAATTATTTATTTATTTTAAATTCCGTGTTAGCGCGGCGAAGCAACTGTGACTACGAGTAGCGTACAGACGTGGTTAGATGGAGAGGGGACAGCAGGAAGAAATGGGGAACAGGGGGGTTAGTATGCGTCCTGGGCCGACTTCAGGGGGAACTGTGCCGACACTCGTCTTGAAAGGCTGCCGGATGACCAAAGCAGATGACAAAAAAAAACAGACGACCAAAACACCCTCCGACGTTATTTCCCCGAAGCACCACCAGGGGGCCGGAATGGCGTTCAAGTTAACTCTGATGCGGGTTGTACAAGCCGCTTAGACACGCAGTCCTCCGCGAGGGAGGGAGGGAGGTTGAATAGCGCGTTAAATTTCGGTGCACGTTAAGAGGGCATACCCAGGCTCTCTCCGTCCCAATGTATTTCCTATGGAACATATTGTATGCTTTTTCTCGGTAACCACCGCGCAGATTTTAATGCGGGTGGTTTCATCGTAAAGAGGAAGCCAAGATGAATTAAATAACTCAGAAAGAATTCTGAAATATGCCGTATGTGTTTTCCAGCGACGTCAAGAAAGTGAAAAAATACACGTTTTTTTTCTCATCCCCCTCTTTGAACAGGTTTTTATTACATTTCTAAAGCCCTGTGAGAATATTTCAGCGTCTTATAATGTGGAAATATTTCGAGAATCGATAGACACCTCACTGATATGTCTGCCACTTTCCGTTTTTATAAAAAGAACATGAAATATGAGTACACATATACACCTACTGAAACCCCAGTGAACCTTGTCAGTCTGTGTCGCCACAAGGCACGGCGAACGTGACGCCATCTAGTGTTTGGAAAATCGTGAATCGGAGATGCTCGTAGACTGGTATGCCCTCTTAAATAACCCCAGTCGGGCCAAATGAATCCACAGAGCGACCACTGCGGCGTCGCTCGTGATCACAGCTGTCTCGCGGCGTAAAGCCACGAATAGATAGTATAGTAATACATGTAGTATAGAGATAATAGTAATCATTATCTCTAGAAGTGGCACGTTCACAAGCCCCCTTTGGACGCGCGAAAATATCGTACAAGAACCGACACTCGGAAAATTATGCTGCAATCTCGAACTCATATAGTTTTCATAGGTTATTGTACGCGTCGCTAGTAAGCATTTGAACTATGCTTTCCAGCGCAAGCATGTACTTTACTTTACTGCAAGCATACTTTTAGCAGTGTGACACTCTTGTAACGATAGTTCACACGCAGAACATCTACGTTGTTATGGTGTTACTTACAAGCAAAGTGTAACTTGAGAAGTAACTTGTGTACTTAGATAATTATGTTAAATAAAATATTCTGAACAGCATGTACGATCCTGCTTCTACCAAATGCTGTTCCTGCAATCTCAGAATTACGAAGAAGTAAAGCCACCAACTTTAGCATCCAGAATTTCGCGACATTTAGAAGCCCCCTACATAACTAAGATGATCGCCTTCGACACTCAAGGATAACCCGCGTTCAAATCCCGGCACTGGCTCTGCTGTCTGGATGTCACGCTGTGTTTTCCTCGAACGCTGTAAGGCGAATGTTGGCACAGCTCCCCCGTGAAGTCGGCCCGGGACGCACAGGCTGACAGGTCGCTCGGTAACAACACGACGCCAACCAACGCGGACATGTGCCAACGTGTGTCCGACTCCTGAAAAGTTGAGGCCGTGGAACTAAATGGCATCGTCAGTCGTCATCAAGAAATGGTAACCCTATTTTCCGCTTCTCTTATACCTCGGATGCAGCGAAGCGGGAAAGTGGCAAAAGGGAGAAAGCGAATAAACTGGTCACACACACACACAAAAGAGCCATCGGGTTATTGTACGCCACACCGGTTATTCTTCCTATATGTATTCCTATCCGTGAAAATTCCGTTCAACGAGTTTCCGCTCCGACGACTCGCCCTTTCCAGCACATACACCGGACGTAACAGGTGGGGAACAATTACTGGTACGGACAAAAAATACATGTCGAACAGATGGCTCTATTACGCTTCGTCGCTGATGCGCTAGCGAGGCATTTAATAGGGCCACGATTTTTCTTCTTCTTTTTTTGTATGATTTACCAATATTTTTCTGTTTATCATATATTTTCTCTTCATTTTTCTCTTAATATTTTCTCTTATTTTTCTCTTAATTTTCTCTTAATCACCTATATAACTATTTCCCGCGGAGGAGGCACATTTGTTTCACCTCCTCGTAGTTTCATCAGCTCTCGATCGATCGATTGGTAAAAGAAAAAAAATGGCCCTCATGGCATGAGCTCTCATTCTGAGATAGCTGAAACGTCGCACTGAGACATATACATAGGAAACCGATAAAATCGTTTCAATATCTCATTCACAGCACGACACGAAGCTCCCCATTATTGCGTGTGTTACAGTCGCCGTGCAAAAGCGTTGAAAGTTTACGACGAAACGTCCGCGAATTCTGCGTGTACGAGGTAATTATTCTTTTATGTACAGTGAACCCTCGTTAATATGACCCCCGATAATATGACATGCTCACTTTATGACCGTTTTTCTTGGGAACCGTTCCGCCGCCATGTAAATCCAACTCGTTAGTATGACAACCCACTTATGACTTATCCGACTATGACTGAGCTTTTTGTCACAAGTAGTGTCAAACACGGGTATTATCTTCTCGTTATTATGACCACGTCGCATAACCCGCACAGTAGCCCCAGGGAGAGGCTACCCAAGCAGCACAATGTACTGAAAGTCGAGTGCAATAGGGGTGGACGGTATGTGTCTTATCGATGTTCCTTAGTTTCACGAGTCTGTTCAAGGCCTTCCACCTACCCGTCCACCCCTATTGCACCCGACTTTCAGTACATTTTGCTGCTTGGGTACACACGTACCTCAGGCAGAGGGTGACAAGTGTTGAAGTAGGGCGCCAAGGTTTGGGATGACTCCTGATTTTGTTGACCTCGGAATTACTCATAGCACTTTTCGGACTGCCAAAGCACTGTAGTGCTTAAAACAGCAGTGACCACGACACCAGGTCACACTGTGCTGCTGCTGTTGTGCACCTAAGAATGGCCGGAACGAAGCGGTCCCTGAGGTCAGCGGATTGTGCGTTTCTCGTTAGTATGACAATTCGCTTTATGACGAAAATCTGTGGGAACGGTGGTGGTCATATTAACGAGGGTTCACTGTATACCAAATGTTCTGTTTGTGTCCAAACTCAAGCTTTTAGCACACTATGAAGTTTATACAAAACCTAACTGACACACTGTGAAGAGACTTCACGGTAAACTCGGAAGGAGTTCGGTAACAGCACTTTCCCGGCCGACGGAACAATTGCGACGCCATTTCATAGAGCGTGGCACGTTCCAGACAACTTTGCTTCGGAACTCTTCGCCGCGTTCCGTTTGCAGGGTTAATTTTACTATAGTTATGGACGTAATGGAGTTACTCCAGTGGGCAGGTCTGAATGTACGTACAAATCTCCACTGACGCGAAACTTGTGCCGACGACATACGCGCCTGTAACTATACAGCAACCACGAATTCGCATATTAAGTTTGGTGCAGTCATTCAAAAGCTTCTACACCGGATAAACACCGACGGATGTTCTTCTCGAGAACGGGCTTTGTTCCCTGCGCGAACCGGTTCCGAATTTCGAAAAAAAAAAAAAAACTGGGGAAACCGTGGAAAGACGAGGAACACGACATGTTCAGAATGACGTACGCGTGACGTTTTACATGGTGCCATGGTTTCTGTGGTCTGAGGACGTAATATAGTTTCATTTACAATAGGTTGTTTCTCGAGAGAGAGAGAGAAAGAGAGAGAGAGAGAGAGAGAGTCGCACTTGGAAGTGAAATCCAGGGTAAAGAGTGGGCTTGAGACAGTTCATCCTAGGGATGGGCCAACCGGATCTGCGAATCGTCGAATCTTATAGGGTTTATTCACATGACGTCATCCGCAGGAGACCGCCACTGTCGCTTGCAGGCAGGCGGCCGCCATATTGTATAGGTCCCATCCAAGCCGCTACTCATATCGTACTCTCCGTATATTTGGTGTTTCAAAGTCATTGTGGTGTGTGATTTGTAGCGTATCCAAACAATTTCCATGTTTTCGACGTTAGTAGTCATCCAAAAAGCATATGGCAGCGAACGAATGCGGGAACGTAACTCCGAGGGACCTACAGTATGGCGGCGAGGTGACGTCAGTGAATAAACCCTATAGGCAGGGAGAGGGGCCTATTATTGGGAGAGGGGCCAATGAGACCCACTCCACGAGCAACAGGGCGGAGAGGGAAGCTGCGCAGACAGCTGACAGACTTGCATAACGTTCATTCAACCGGGGGGGGGGGGAACAACAACTTTATTTGGGCTGTTTCGTCGCCATACCTGTCGCGGACAAAAAAAAAAAGCTCGGCCTCCGTCGTGTAAATATGCCAGCGTCCAAATTTCAGCGCCAACTAATCTTCTAGGCAGTTTGTTATCTCTGCGTGCCCCTCCGGGCACTTGGTCCGCAACGTTGCCAAATTCCTGAGACAAAGGAGAACCTCAAAGACCTCGAAAGCAGCACGTGCTGTACACAACACCCCTCCCTCCTCCTCCTCCTCCTCCCCTCATCGTTAACTGCATAGTCCGCCACTGCGGCCATTAGCCTGGCGTGCATGTTTTTTTACGAGCCGTATAACGAATGGCCGGAAAAACGGCTCAACGACATCGTAAACTTTCACGAGCCTCTTTTTTTTTTTTTTCTACCCGTGTTCTTCGTTTTGTCGGCGGTTTTGTGCAAAACGGCATCACACACACACACATACACAAAGGTCCGAGAAGAAGGAGCTCGGCGTTTCAAAAGCCTTTTTGGCCGTTCGCCCAAATTCTTGGCCCGTTTTACGCGTCAGACGGGGACACAACACTCGCGAAAAAGGCCATAAATATTTGCGTCGCAGCCCCTTATGCGTTCCATTGCGCGAATTGCGATCTGGTTAGCCTTTTCTCAGAGCTAGAGGGGCTATGTTCGAGTCGTAACAATTTTACAGTTGGAGTGAAGAGAATGCGGATAGATATATATATATTCGAATCTTGAACGCATCATTGACGATATAGGCTAAAGCGGTTCTGGAAACGGCCTACACAACAACGTGCTAGTTCTTGTGACACCCAAATCGAAGGGTCTACTCTGAATGCTATATTATGGGATAGGGGCCAATTGGATAGTTACACAAGCAAAAAAAAGGGTGTGTAGAAAGTCAGAATATTGTGCTATTATTATTATTATTATTAAGTGTGTACTTATTGTTAACTGTGTACACATGTGTACTGTGAGGTTTTGATGGTCTATGGGTATGATGTGGGTATGGGTGTGTGAGACAGCGAAAGACCTCTGACCCCCCATCGCCTTACTCTTAACTACCCCAGGAATACGCACTAAGGAATTATTTAACAAGGAATAGCAAGCCGTCCTTTCCTGCCGAAATATATAGTAGATTCCCCCACCCCGGGAATGATGTTTGATGTTCTGCTGAGATGGTTCCGTGCACTGACTGACTCTAAGCCGACAAGCCGTTTGGCTTAGGTAGGCCAGTTGTTTGCGTATTTTGTATTCTCGGTTGCAATAAAATTATTATTATTATATTACTCTTATTTTGTGTAATTACATTCATTCGATTACTGTTCTTCGCTGTCTGTCTGCCGTGCCGAGCCCACAGGCCGTTCGACTTAGGCGGCCCTGCACTGTATTATGTGACGAGTATTTTGAATGCAACTGGGTGTTATTAGTTATATTTATAGCATTACCATTTCGTGTCGCTTTCAAGTCCGTGCGGAACAAGTCAATGAGCGATTAATTTATGCCTCTACACAATAATTTCTTTCTTTTTTTTCTTTTTTTTTACATGTACATATTTCCCGTTTTCGGCAGAATTGCCTCGAACGGGAAGATATTGGAGCCACTTGTGACCCCCTTCAGGGGTCGATCGTATATCAGTTCATACTGCAAGAAGAGCGTCAGAAAAGTAGATTGCTACCTTCTGGTACTATAGGGATTGTACGGTGGAGCTCTGAATAAATTAGCGCGATTATCTAGCGGGAAGTCTGGGTGAGGATACAGTACTGAGTAAAACTACAATAGTTCAGGATTTCCGTCGCGTTACGTCTATCCCATGGAAAAATTTCTGGCAACTATAAGGGTAATTACTGTGGGGGCACGCGAAACACGGGAAAAATAGTTCCGTGGAAAAAAAAATGAAAACAAAAACAAAAAAGCCATCCTATAGGGTACCTCCTTGAACATAACACGACGAATATCCAGACGTGCTTCGAAATGCAGGGAAACGTTTCTTGATTCAAAGCAGAACTAATATCGATTCATTGACTAGAATATTGTACAGTTCTCACCGATGTTCAAAAAGGAAAAATCAGACTCTTTCGTACATACACCTTGTTACCTCTTCGTGTTCATGCTTACACTCGTAACTTTACACCGCGCTGGCATACACTTTTATGATATGCTCGTCTATGTATATATATATTTATATATACCCTCCCAGGTGTATATCGCTCGCTGAGTGACCCCTGGTTTGCCAATCCCGAACGATGCGCAGCTACCCAGGGCCGACGAGCCGCAAACACGGCGAAACACGTGTCCTCTGGTGCTGTCGCATCGTTCAATGAGTATCTATATATATATATATATATTTGCGCGCCACAACATCGTTCTGACCCTCATGGCACACAATGACCCCCCATCGCACGCATACGTTTGTATCTATACTGGCAACGACGTTTTCTCTGCAGCCGTGCCAAGCTGCCAGAAGTATCGTCTGTTGACACGATAGCCGTCCAATCAGTGCGAGCGACATGGAAAGCCGTGTGTGTACTCAACCACTCCGCACCACAAGTGGCCGTTTGTCAAGAAAGCTCTCGGGCACCGAGTGGCTTTTTATCACACACACACACACACACTGGCTGCGTCGTACGTATACTAGAAGGGACACTCGAAACAACCCCGACGCCGTCCTCACGTCGAGACGTTTATTTGCTATACACGACTTTTTGAGCGCGCATAATCTATTTCCGATATTACGTCACACGCAGAGACTGAGGCGAATTCGTTTTCTCTCCCTCAAGGAACGGTGCCCCATGTGGAACCTATTTCTAGAGCCTGAAGTTTTAGGGTTTTACCCGATTCTTCCCCGAATTTGCACCCCGAATTGAAGGTTGCCTCTTTAGGGTGAAACCCGATTTTTACCCGGCAAATTGCCCTCACTGGGATGTCTGTAGGAATGCACTAACTTACTTGTTTGGCAGAAAAATGCGGTTACATCACCGTTTGTACCAAACCGCTACAGATAGTTTGAATAACTGAGTCCGATTTCTCCCCGAATTTAGCGTACTGGAAGTTTTTTCACCCGAATTTGCATGAATTTAGTGCGCATGTTTATTTACCCGGTTTTTACCCCCCGAATGCGGGAAAAAATATTTCCCGAAAACTTCAGGCTCTACCTATTTCACGCACCCCATTCGCGTTTTTCGCCAAATCGACGCCGCACAGCGGTGAAACTCGGGACTAGCCAAACCAGGTACACCCGGCCGACTCCGCGTGCGCTTGCGGAGAAGTCGCTGCTTCTCGCATGAATCGCTGAGCTGCACCCGTATTTTGCTGTTGAAATCATGGATGAAGTAAACATTTTGCAGACAACGACTAGCGAACTAAACCAAACTAGTTTTGTTCTGTGTCACAATGCGACTCTGCGCGCCGAGGGGATAGCCAGTTTGTCTTTCCGCGTTTTCTTCTTTCGACACATACAATATCGCCTACTTCGACGCATCCTCGGAAGAAATGGATTGAGCGACTCAAAATCAGCAAACCTGTTACATTAGCAATGCTTGTGCCTGTGTCTGGCAGAGCTCTTGGAGCGGTACTGCCTACGTATCTGATGAACGTTCTTTCTTTTTTTTCCTTTTTCCTTTTTTTTATTTTCTGAAGCACCCCAAGCAGCAAAATGTACTGAAAGTCGAGTGCAATAGGGGTGGACGGGTAGGTGGAAGGCCTTGAACAGACTGATGAAACTAAAGAACATTGATAAGACGCATACCGTCCAGCCCTATTGCACTCGACTTTAGGTACATTGTGCTGCTTGGGACACGTCTGTGCAACTCACGACAGGAAGGGAAGCAAAAACTTGTCTAGACAAAACAGAACAATGAATCCCCTCTATGTTGTTGCCGCCTCAGAACATCAGTTCTTTCATGGAAAACAGAACAAGTTTGTTTCAAACTTGAATAGCCATTATGTGTAAGAAAGCGCAAGAGATAGCGTGAAAACGTACACCAAGTCAGTTTTGTAACTCTGCATTTGAATCAGCTCGTCAAATCACCTGGGAAAGAACGCAGAAAGAATGCGGCGTTTCGTTAAGGTTTCCCAAAAACATGCGCACCAGTGACACACGTATGTCGCAACATTACCGTGTAACTTGTAAACTACATTAGTACACGCGCTACACACTTAGAAGATGTTAAGCTGTAAGAGAACTGCAGCACAGATGTCGTCAGTGCTTGCAATTCTCTCACGTTCCTGCAGCGCAGGACACTCGCTGCTCGCTATTTCGGCCTCGCAACCGGTAAACGTGAAATTCACCTTCACGAAGTGTGGTTGATCAAACACGCCGGAACTTCGAAAATAATACGCGACAACTATAGCCTTCTCTTTGGACAACCCGGTTACGCCTGCCAGAAGTATATGAGCAGCGTTTAACGCTAGTTCGACTTCAACGCATCGACAATTGACACTGCAGTTCAGAAATCTCAAAATCGAAACTAAGCGACAACCTGGATACGTCCGCCATGTTTGGAGTTTAGGTGCGCCACCTACAGGTCATGAAAAACGCGAATAGGAGCATCGGAATAAGAACAAATGAGAGACGATGGTACAGAGAGTTTAGCGTAGGTGTGTTTATTATGACAGGGATTCAAATAACCCGATTTTCAACTCTCGCTTTCCGGATGCCACGAATTAAGACCTCTCCCTGTTTGTAAACAAATGACGTCATAGTGTTCGACAGCGCCACCAATTTGGTAGAATTGAAGTACGCTCGAAGCTAGGGGACGAACAAGGTCATGCCCGCAAGCCACGGTCCTGAGGGGATTACGATGGTCGCTGGAAGGGACGCGACCTTCGGTCCTACGTTTCTTTCAATACGAGGCAGCGAACAAGTGCCCATTCATGGAACCCAGCCCTCCCCTTCCGATTTGTTTCGGTTTCAGTCTCTCTACCAACGTCACGATGACGTTTCTCGGGTGGAGGTCTGTTCATCGGATTCGGATCAGTGTGACTTTATAGTGTTCAGCGGCGTTATACCGTTTGTGACAAGTTGACTCTCCTAGATGCCCTCACTACGGTGATCTGGAAGATCTAGAGCACATCTTTCTTCATTACCCGCACTATCACTCTCAGCAACAATAAAAAAAAAAAAAGTGTAGAAAGACGGTAACCCACCACCTTATGCGTACGTCACCTCCTTGCTCAAGACCGCAAGGGGTGTTACTGCCCTCGTTACCACCTTCATAGCAGGGTGATAAAACCATGCAAATCTTGCGACTGCGTGCATTTTTCATCTTGTATTGAATTATTCTGACTGTGTATCGACATTAATTGTATCGTTCTTTGCTACACATATGACTGTAATGGGTTCTTTTTTTTTATTCCTTACTTGTTCCGTTTCTTTTTCTTCGAGGCTATGCAAGTGCATAAATACTGGTATTAGTGACTGACTGCCATCTAGCAAGGACGGCCCACATGCAAAAAGGCATAGGCCATCCTGTTTAATAAAAATGTTAATAAAGCTATTATTATTATTATTATTATTATTATTACTAACACAAATGTTGCGTCTCTTCAGCCGTCCACGGTGATTCAGTCGGCTACGCGTCCGCCTGCTGATCACAAGGTCGCGGGCTCCAACCCGGCGGGGGCGGCGGCAACTTGGTAGAAGGGTAAAAGGTTTCTCCGACACGACGTCTTCCGCGATGGACGTTAAATGTGGTGTACCGTGGGTCATGATTGCACATTGCACGTGCACGTTAAAACAACCCTCAGGTGGGCAAAATTAATCCACAAGACCGAGCCTCTGTGACGTCGCTCGTGATCACAGTTGTCTCCCGACGTACAGCTCCGAATTGTAAACATTATTATTATTATTACACCCGAGCAAAATCCAGCCCACCAATGCTCTGCCCTGAAAGCACTTCTAACCTTCTCGCATGTCTTCAACTTCGCTGCCGCTCTTCACAGCGAGATGAGTCATTATTCCATTTCACCACCATTACCGCCTGCAATGGGGTAGAGCATCGCCCCTGGCGACGAAACTCCCCTGCCATCATCATGGAAATTAAAGTTGTTGTTCTTAACCGGATTTCTTTTGTATAGAGACGATGGAGAATGTACAACGGAATTGAATTTCTAGCTACGATGAAGAAATGTTAGCGAAATAGTTTGTCGTCGACAGTTCTTATAACATCAATGTGGCGTGCTTTACGAGAATAGAGAGTTTTAGAATATAGGGTACTCGAGCACTTTCCGGCCCCAATGACTGGGTCGAACCCCATGTCTCACCCCAGTTCCGTGACTGGGGTGAGACATAAAGTGCGACCCAGTCATTGGGCCCCCAAAATGCTTGGGTGCCCTTATTCTGAATCTCTCGATTCTCATACAGCTCACCTCACTGACGCTAAGTTTGGAAAATTTGAAATATAACACGTACGGCTATCTCGAAATGTTATTTTCGGAAAATAGCGTGGGTGCCCAAAACGCTTCCCAAAGTGAATTTTTGCGTCGCCTTAGCGCAGCGCGAAATGATGCGAGAACTAGAGCAACTGAAGAAAAAATGAAAGAAACGTTGTTCAGTGTAACGTAAATTCAACGACGATAGTTGGGACTTTCCACGGCGGATGCACGCGCAATTCCCTCTGAAGTCGGCCCAGGACGCATAATAACCCCCTTTACCGTCTCCCACTCCTCCTTTTGCTATCCTCTCTCCATCCGATTACGCCTTATACTTAGGGCCTGACTTTTTAGGGTTAAACCCGTATCCACCCGATATTTACCCCCCGAACGAAATCTGTAAAATTCGGGTTTAACCCGAATCTACCCGAAAACATCCGGGTCGCGTGGCACACTCATATGCGTGCATTAAAATAAAGTTTGATAACATTGCTAAACATTAGTTCCATGTTAAGACAAATTTTTATTAAACAAAAAAAATCACCCGAATACACCCGAATTCCTGACGGCAGAATATGCCGTAACGGGATTTAACTCGAATACACCCGAATTTTCGAATGAAAAATATCACCCGATATTTACCCCCCGAATTTGGCCAAAAATAAAACCCGAAAAAGTCAGGCCCTACTTATACTCCGCTCACATCCATAATTGCTTCGCGGTGCTCACAAAGAATTAAAAATAACACACTATACAGCGTACATTCAGCTGCAGGAAGATTAACCCCCCCCCCCAAAAAAAAAAAAAAATAACGCATTTTGTGGTAAGACAGCCTACCTGACTGTCCCAATGACACTTAGAAAAAAAAGACATGTGCTCAAAAATAATTCTGACGTAAATGATAACACCGGAAGAGTACGTCACGCGAATTGCAGGTGTCGACATAAGTGTAAACGTATATGGGGCACATATATGGGCTGATAAGGCAAGTGGCGAGATAAAAGCATCTCACTGCTACTCGGCGAAGCGTCTGTGTGATTGCCGCTTTCGTCGCTCTCCCGTTGCAAGACCACATTCCGGTAAGTATGTCCTGGTAGCGGACGCGGAAAAGAACCAGCACCGGAAACAAGACAGGAATGGTGGTAGCTATACGCCCTTATTTGTAACAAACGTCGATTTTACACGTACGCGCACTCAGTTTGAGCGCCTCATAGCGTTTCATTTGAACCTGCGTGCGCCTCACAACCTTGAGCTGTTACCCCCTTATTTGGAAGAGGGACCGATGAGATCTCTCCACGGGCAATAGGGGAGAGTGGGTACTAGAGAGCTGCGCAGAACAGCTGGCCTATACTTGCACAGCGTATTAGGCCAGTGTGCTACTCCGAGTGTTTCTTTTCTCTTTTTTCTGAGGGACAGCGAGCATATTTTAGTCTGGCTGACATCTCCTTTCGTACAATCATAAACATCTCCCCCTCTCCCAGTTCGGATTGTGCATGAGCGAGGGAGCGATTGAGAGGGGCGGGTATAGAGTAGGGGTAGCTTTCTTTTTTGCGAGGCGGGTTCAGTGTCGGGGCAGCAGAAAGCGTCGCGTGACGCGGTCAATCTCGCTTTCTCCTTCTCTCCCTCTCACAATTCAATTCAATTCAAATCCGCTCACGAAATATCGTTGGCGTTCCGTCCCAATTCAATAAACGAACCCAACTTACGAACACAAGAAGCAGGAAAAGAAAAGACGTCGCTTAAAAGACGTCCGTACGTCGCTATGGCGTTCTGTTTTCTTTTTTTTTTTTTCTCTCTCTCTTCTTTTTGTCCGTGTGTTTGCTTCAGCTGTGTGTAGAAGGTTCCGCCGTGATCTCGCTATTAGGCTGAACTGACACGGACGTTTTGTTTCTTTTCTTTCTTTTAGAGAGAAACGTATAGGGACCCGTTAAACGCTACGCTGATGGTCACACATCTTCCAGAGTATACGCAACTCCATAAATACACGCCAGAAGATGTGGGTTCGAGTCCTATACAGCTGGCTAACCTTTTCCAGTGACTTCCACCTTTCATCAATAATTTCTTAGGGACTTGAGGCTTTGTATGTATTTGTCCATACACTTAACTTTGTGTGTTTCAGCCTCAGAACATCACTTGTCTCACACCATTCTTGCAGCTACAGAAAGAGAAAGGCCCATTCGTAAAAAAAAATAAAAATAAATAAAAAATAAAACGATTAAAATAATGAGCGGCTCTATCGCACGCGCCGAACATGAATATGACGCAGACGATACGAGAACTACGCAACTTCAGTGTCCGTGCCACCCCCCTAAAATAAAAAAAAAATAAAAAAAATCGCAGTTATCTACAGCCGCGTCAGCTTGTATACCATTTAGCGCTATACCGGCGCAGAGTCCATGGAGTGACGCGACGCCATTGGGAGCGCACGCGCACACACAAAAAAATAAATAAATAAATAGATATATAAAAGAATAACAACCGTTATTAGGTGCACGCATGTCCGCAGCGAATGAAGCTCTGCGTTGCGGAGAACCGTGAAGGGATATGCGCAAGACCCAGGTTCCCGCGCGTGCGAGACCGCAGCCATTCTATAATGGGATCGTTATTGAAGCGTGCCAGCTCGGAACAAATTGTCCGTTTGCGTACGGCGGTTATTTTGGCGGCACTAAATTCTCCAGATTTCATGCGCAGCTGGCGTGACCGCACGTCGTTCACCGGTCCTTGCCGTCAATTCCGTGCATAAAGACCATGCGTCAATTGTACGCACTCTTCCCCCTCTCCCAAGTAACGCCCCGTCACGGTTAACATTTTTAAAGCGGGCTAGGTATTGATTGCCTTCGAAATCTGTGCTTGACTCTTTCTTTTTTCTTTTTTCGCTAGTCATCATCATCACCATCATCATCATCTTGAATGCAAGTTGCGTGCGGACAAGCGTCACGGCCGGGTTAAAAAAAAAGGCGCTGGGTACTCCACACTCTTAAAAATGAACTTGACAGCATGCACTCTTCTAGCCAACCATCAACTTTAATGACATCGTTATCTGCCCTGATTTGTTGAAAACGGGAGGCGTACGTCTTTTCTGTGACAATTATGAACAGCGTAAGTGTCACAAAAGAGGCGTACGCCTCCCGTTTTCAACAAATCGGGGCAAATAACGATATCATTAAAGATGATGGTTGGATAGGAGTGTGCTATATGCGGTGAAGTTCATTTTTAAGAGTGCAAGATCGTGCTGTCTTCATGTTGATAACGTCTGACAAAGGAGGAAGTTGATAAATTATCTCAAATCGAAGGCGTGTTTAGCTTAGCTCAATTGGTAGAGCCCTGCACCGGCGATCCAGAAGATGTGGGTTGGAGTCCTACAGCTGGCTAACAGTGACTTTCATCTTTCATCGTTAATTTCTTAGGCAAATGGAGGCTCTGTATGTATTTGTCCCTTCTATGTTGTTCCAGCCTCAGAACATCAGTTCTTTCATGTTCAACAGTTGCCGCCTGCGTCGATCCCGTCGTATGAATGTGTGTATGAGTGAGCAAAAATGTAAGGGTGAAAGGAGGATGAGTGAGAGAGAGTGGCTGGTTTGTCCCTTCAGATGACGCACCCTTGGAAATCGCTGAGAAGGCGTGTTAGCTTAGCTCAATTGGTAGAGCCCTGGACCGGCAATCCAGAAGATGTGGGTTCGAGTCCTACAGCTGGCTATAGCCTTTTCAGTGACTTTCATCTTTCATCATTTTTCGTCATCTCAAATCTGTTGGACAATGACGTAGCATGAAATAGCGCACCCCGGCGGACGTCGGAAATGTGCCATGAAAACAAAACTGTTCGATCGTTGCGACTGCTTCGAGATAGCGGTGAGATAGCGGTGACGCAGCGTTAAGGTAGCGCTGAGCAGTATATGGGAAGGTGCCGGAAGGTGTTTACGTCGAAGGGCATCGCCTTGTGGATCTTTGATTTGACAGCTTCCTCTGCCGTATCGTGTTCGTAGACTGCTTAGGAGCCGCTAAAAGTGTCTGCTATAATGCGTAATCAGCAAGCTTTTGTCCGAGTCGGTTGATGGATTGCTTTGGCAGAACAAACAACGGAAGCCGGAAACAACAGTTAGAACCGAGACTGCTGCCTGTATAATCAAGCATACAAATAATTGGAAGCGCATGTAATTCGGAATATTTCGCAAGGTGACTGAGTACCAGAAGAACCACGCTGTTTTTCCTTTCTTTTTTTTTTTTCGTGTTAGCGCCGCGAAGCAACTGTAGCTATGAGCTTGGGGCTAGGTCACCACTGTCGTGTTATAGCGCAACTACCGATTATAAATCTCGTGTCTTCAGAATCTTACTTTATGAACGCCATTGCAATCCATGCGTCTCACACTGTATGTTTAAAAATATAGATTTCGTAAACTTAAGCAAGTAAACTCAGTAAACTTAGTCTTGATGAATATGATGTTAGAGGGCGCACAACATTATCTGCATTGCGTCTGGCAACATCGATCCTCAAAAGGCATAGCCGCTGGCAGACTTCCAACGTCAGGAGAAGACTGGAGACGCTCGCGCTGTTGTTAGGAGAGAGACACCAACACTGGATGACGTCACCAAGTCTCGGTGAATCCGAAACTACGAAACTTCGCAGGTTCCTTCGAAAACTGGTGGAAACGCGTACTGTTCCCTCACGGCATTTAGAGTATATTTTGCTTACGGAGTGTTTGAGCGAGGATTGCCTACTGATGAAATAGAATGAATATCTTTTTTTTTTAATCCATAGTTATACTTTAATGTAATCGAGCATAAAAAGAAAGCTCACAAAAAAAAAAAACAGAAGACAAGAAGTGCAAAACTCTTTTCGTCCGCTCTATTTTCTGATACAACTCGAACATGGGTCTGAAGAGAACGCCGGTCGCTGAAATGTAAGCAGAAGAATACGAAGGCCTAGAGTCACTAAATAAGCTACGCTTCAGAGTATCGACACTGAGCCGCCATGTTGTTTCGGATGACCTCCAGCGCCATCCACTTAGCGCTCTTCGAAGTGTTGTCTTCTTCCACTGCTGAACTTCACCTTCGTCTATTTCTACTGCCAAAATAGAGGTGGGGCTGGAGGTCATCCGAAACAACATGGCGGCTCTTTTTGCCTCAGTGTCGATACTCTGAAGCGTAGCTTATTTAGTGACTCTACGAAGGCCCACGTACAAATGGAAGAAGAAGCAAGGGCAGCTTTTGAGTTGAGCAATTAGGATTGATTGATTGATTGATTGATTATTTAAAAGAAAACCAGGGAGCAATTAGGGTTCCTCGTTGTCCCCATAATACGCAGCGAGACGCGCTACGACGCGAAAAAAGCCACCTGTACGCTCCCGCAAATGGCTTTTATCGGGCAGATGGTATTTCTCATGAGAACGTTCGTCACGCACCTGTATACGGACGCACGTGCTGCGGAACGCGCGCAACATTATTTTCCTCGAAAACAGTATTACATCTCTTTTTTTTAAACATTTCCCCGAACTGTTTTCTTTTTCCTCTACGCATACAAGGTCACTCTATATAGTACACTTCGCACAGTTATTGTATCTCATCAAATGTAGGATGGGTCGGATTGTCTCACGAATTTGATCGAGAAATTCAGCCTGAATGGCCGGAAAACAGCCAGAGGCCGAGTGTGCCAACTTCAAGCTAGTGAACATGACGCACATGAACATGACGTGTACATGAGGCACCCTGGAACCCAGGCACCCAGTGAACATGACGCACCCTGGAAGTCGCTGAGAAGGCGTGTTAGCTTAGCTCGATTGGTAGAGCCCTGGACCGGCAATCCAGAAGATGTGGGTTCGACTCCTACAGCTGGCTAACCTTTTCAGTGACTTTCATCTTTCAAGCTAGTGTTCGGCCTCAGTGGACCCGTCGGTAGGGTGTCCGCTCACTGATCCCAAGGTTGCGGGTTCGAACCGCGCAAAGCCGCGTCAACACTGTGTCAGGGTACAAGTTGGTTATACATGCCGTCTTCCGCTAAGGACGTCAGATGAACCGACCCTGTGGCGTCGCTTATTATCGCAGCTCTGTCGCGACGAATTAATATTAACTGACAAGCTATTTGGCCATCTTTGTACCCCAGTTTCACTCCACTGCAATTTGGGCCCTGCTAATTTACGAAAAAAAAGACAAAGAAAATGAAAACAAGTGCTTGTCGGGGCCAGTATTTTCGCACGAAAGACCACGACGGCTTCACGGTAAGCACATGGAGACCCACGACCCTCTCATCTTAGCGAATGTTCTGCATATGTCCATTGAGCGTTGTATTTCAATTTCAATTTCAATTTATCGAGCGATGGAAATAACAAAAGGGAACACCAAGACAAAAATGAACTCCCGTAGCTCTCGAACCATGGGGTCCAGGGTGACATCCCAGAATTGCTTCGGAATAAAATTACTGTGTCGCGACTAGGCAATACGGGGCTGAAAGAGACAGGGAATTCGGTCGGCGGCCAGACCCAAAGTGGCCGCGAGGCGCGCCAAGTGCGCTACCGGCGCTGATGATGACACTGACCATACGGCAAGACCATACAACTGTAAAAAAAAAAAAATTATATATATATATTGTAACGCAGTCCTTGGCTGTACTGCGGTGGATCAATTCGTGGCTTCATTATTAGCAACTAAGGGGTTACCGTCGCGACCTCAGACACCGCCAGTAAATCCACTTGCATGCGAGACGACTGACCCGTGCAAAATGGCCCGTTCGTATACCCGGCCGGTCGGCATTTAGTCAACCGTGGCACGTCCCATCCTTCTGTACGTCGTACGATCGCCATCGTTCACAATGAGATATCCACAATTTCTTTTTTTTTTCTGTTTCCTTTTCCTTTGGGAATAGCAAGCCTACCTCCGTTTGGCTGACGTTTCCTAATTATACCAATAAACTTTCACATCACCCCCCACCACCACATGTTTTTCTTCACAGGTTCTGCATCGGCCAACACGAAGCAAAACAGCCTGTTTTCGTAGATCGGAAGGCGTTCACGATGACGGTCACGAGAACATGATAAGCCAATCGCCTTGCTTCTTCGAAGTATGATTTTTAGGAAAAATCTTCCCGGGAACAACACCGTAAAGGATACTGCGAAGTATGATGACGTCACTTTGCTTATCTCTGATTTGACAGCTTCATTTATGGTATCGTTTTTGTAGTCAAGAGAGTAAAATAATACACAGTCCAGCTTCTTAAAACGTCATCGGAAAAAATAATTTAAAAAATTAAGCACGAAGCACTATTTAATACGTATAAGCTTTCGTGCAGAGCCTGCCCTTCTTCATATTGCTTATTTTGTTTATTGCTATTTGCTTATTTTTCTCGACATCGTTTTTGTAGAATGCTTACGATCTATTAAAACGGTCTAATGAAACGGAGAGCTTGTCCCTCGATTCCCATTTGCCTGCAATGGATGACGCATTATGTTGAGGGATTGCTTCCGCGAGTGCTTACGAACACAGCTATATGCCACGAAGTAAGTGGACTTGCGTGCATCGCGTGGAAACTGGTAACACTGTCGCAAGAACACGTTTTGTAGGTTTCCTATTTTTGCTCACTTGCGTGTCGCCAGCGGTAAACCAGTTTTTTTTTTGTTTTTTTTTACGCTGTATCAGAGCTATACGTACTATCTCAATGCCATCGCATTGTCTCGGTATATAGACACGCTCCTAAATTACCGCCACGGGAACGGGTCCTTCTCTTTCGGAAAAGCGGTCTTTATCTGTGTTTTTATGCTCCGTTCCTGCGGCGACATGGCCTCATACGACACGCTCACACTTTGAATTTTTTCTTTCTTTAATCTTTTGTCGGCATCGTCGCAAGAAACCCCCTTTCCCCGACACACACACACACAAAGAAAAGCTTCATTTGAGAACAGTATGAAACACGTTAATATCGCGACTCGAAGTTTTCGCGAGTCGGGCGACACAGCGTACATGTTCGCGGCCACCAGTTTTCGCGAAATACGTACAATCCTAACGTTCGTGGCTTGATTGCCTCACTTTATGATATACGCCTTAGATCGTCCTCGCTATATTTAATTAAAACGGATATTGCCACAGTGAGCACTGATACCCGATACATTACTCAATTACATTACCCAATGATCAGTGCACTTACCCGATTACATCTGGGGGTTAGTGCCTAATGGTAATGCATTACAATTTGGGAACAGGTAATTAGTAACGATAATGCGTTACATTTTGACCGAGTAACGCGTCATGGCGTTACTCATTGCTTGGGCTGAATGTTCTTGCTCTGACTAAGGCGAACAGCTAAAAATTGTTCGAGGGACGGAAAACGTCTGGTTTTTTCCAATCCGCCTTTAACAATGACTCAGACTTGTACGTATCTTGAGTACGTATGCTCAGAATATAGTATTTTAAATACTTTTTCCGGTATCTTGGTACTCTACTCAATACTTTTTGCGACGAGTATTTTTTAAAGCATTTAAAATACTTTTTTCAGTATTTGCTACTCAGTACTCAAAATACTTTCTTGCGCCGTATCCAGCACACTTCCCCGCCGTGTAAAGATTTTTCAGCTCACTGGAACTTAACCCCTTTCTTTTTAATTATTTTTTTATTCGAGCATCTGTCATTTATCCTCCTACAACAGGCTGGTCCCACGCTGGGCCTTGCTTGTCAATAGCCCGAGCCCTTAGTCAGAAAACGGTTCCTATTCATATTAGATCCTATGAGATACAAGAGAATCCCAGCATTTATTTCCTTGGTCACCAAAGCAATAAACACGCGCCGGAGGTTGAAAGACCCGAGCTGATATACAGAAGGTATTATGAAGTGAGGGATCTCCCTTTTTTTTTTACAAATGAAATCAAATCAGGGATTACAAAGTTTGGGGTAGAACACATAACCAAAGTTCACCAAACATTAATTGACACAAAGACCTTGCAAATAAAAGACATACTGAAGTATGGCGGATGGAGCTTATTCCTTTCATCATGAGATAGTACAGATAATTTATGTTCATCGACCCGCATTTAGGTATGTATCGTCGCGGATACAGGCGGATGGGGATCTATTAACCTGCGGGTACGGGTTGGATGCGGGTCAAGCAATTCCTACCCACGCAGCACTCTACAGAGGGGCAAAGTACCACAAAATTGTACTTTAAGTAAAGTACCTAGCACCTGTTGTACTTTAAGTACAGTACAAAGTACCATACTACAAATATGCTTACAGTAAAGTACAAAGCCATTTGCAAAGTACTTTAAAGTAGTCATCAAGTATATTACAACTTTATATCGTATGACTGGAAGCTTCAACACTTGGTAGTGGTAAAACGTAAGGTAATTATGTTTCGACTGTTATCTTTTTATGATTTATCTTTTTTTTTTTAAGCTTTTATGTAGCAGTTTTGCCGAGTACCAGCTAGAGAATATGGATAGTTTACACTTGACTCATAAATATGGACCGAAAGAAATGATTTCGCGAACAAGCTTTGCCTTTGTATTGCCGACTGGGTACTTGAGTACATGAAAGGAAAGTACCGAAGAAAAGTACTAAAGTACAGTACAAAGTACCCAAACTGAAACGTAAAGTAAAGTACAATTACCGAGAAATGTACTTCCAAGTAGTACTTGGGTACTTCGTACTTCAGGCACCGTATATATATCTCCGTTGTATAACGGCGCGCGTTATACACGGAAATATTTTCCGACAGAGTTCCTTTTCTGGTCGGTGTCGTACAAATTCTAGTCTCTTCCGGGGTATGCTGTGAGTTTCTCACAAATCTCTTAGGGCCAGTTGACAAAGTCGGCGAAAGGGCGCCGGACTTAATAAAAATTAATGATGATGCTATTGAGCAGTCAATAATCCCGAATTCACTTCAGAAGGCTGGCGTGATTGAGAAGGGACGCGAAACTAAATATGTTACAAATAAAGCATATGCGTATATTATACGCCGCCTCGGTATACTTTGTATGGTGGTGGCAGTACAGAAGCTTGTGGCAACACTGCCGTGCGCGTTATACATGGAACTTCTTCTCAAATTCGGCCCGTTTTTAGGGGTGCGCGTTATACACCGGAAAATACGGTACTTCCCCATCACTGTCTACAACCAACCAAACAACCGTAAACGCATATGTGGCATCGCGTCACACAAGTTAGACTGAGCGGGGCCGACGCAAAAGATAAATTCCGAGCAATTTGTCGCGTCAGCGCGTATTTGTCTACAATTAACGGCGGTGAAGGCGGAGCGTATATATACGAGTGCCACAGAGTGAAGACAAGCACGAAGCAAATACGCAATCGCTCGGGCAATTTTCCTGCCACAATAGAAGGCGCCGCCAGTCATTTATCGCCCAGTTCCTTTTGCGCGGAACATGAAGCTCCAGTTGTTCGTCGACAACAATGGCCGGCAACAATGAATGCCCCCCCCCCCCCCGTCGACAATGCGTCGTTGGGTGTAACGATTAAAGCTGACATTGCGAGTCCCTTTTTCCCACGTCTGAAATGACACGGATGCGAGACAACAATTGCGGCCCGCAACATAAGAGCCATTCGCGCTAATAGCTGGGACGAAATAACGCTCTCGCCGCGCGCGCGCGCGTTGTCCGAATGGAGCATATAAACGATAAGCAGTAGCGCATGCGGGTTATCAACTGTTGTATATAAGGGGGACAATAATTGTGGTCGAAAGACTTCTTTAGATCTACAAGATACATACATTAACGATGTGGACACAATAATTTAGTAGACTGCGTAGTTCCGAGCTTGAAGAGTTTAGGTAGGGGCAGACATGTACAAGATACTCAAAAATGTATTTAAGATAAGATAATAAATACTAACGTTAGAATGTAATTAAGATAGAGTATAAATACATGAAAATTAAAGTAATTAAAATAGAGTACAAGATACTTCAAAAAGTATTTGAAATACAATGAAATTAATACTATTTATCCTTGAACGCAAAAAGTCACTGGTCATAGCGGCGAGTCGCCGTTATGTGACATGAATCACCAAAACCCCGCGCACTACGCAAGCCGCCGCTGTGTGATAGGAGTCATCTAAACACAAGTCCCAAAACGATGACAAAGAGATACCAGACAAGTCCACTAAGCAAACTTCTAGCACGTCCCTGCTCGGCGAGGTCAGAATTCGGCGTCAGGGCACACATAATAGAACCCTCACTGGCCAAGGATTAGGACACACGGGGTAGGATCTCTAAACAGAGACCTCCAAGAAGGGCCAATGTCCAGGTCAAGTCCGAGGGACTCAGGAAATTTGCACTGAACAAGCAAGATAATGGAAAGACGAGACACAAAAAGTTTGAGAGGGAGATCCAAAATATGTAATTAGAGTATTGAGTAGAAAATACCTTAAAATGTATTTTAAATAGAGTACAAATACACAAAACAAAAAGTATTGAGTAGAGTACCAAAATACCTCAAATTGTATTTAAAATACAGTTTTTTAAATACAATACTCCAAATACGTACAAGTCTGGGTAGGGGGGGGGGGGGGGGTTCATTTCACCCACAGAGTTTCGAATGGTGGTGTTTCGCAGGTATTTCGGAGACGGCGACGTGGTGTACGAAACCGTGACGACCTACATTATTAGTCTATAACGCTGGAGGAGCCAGGGGGATATGCTCTCGGTTGACGGTTACTCCGAACAGTGAATGCATAAGAGATGCTAATAAGTAGGGCCCGGATTTTTAGGCATTTGCCTATAAATGTCTAGAAACGCCCAAATACGACGTTCTCGGGCTTGCCTGCCTTTTTATCGACTCTATTGAGTTGTAGCCCTTTTTTAAACATTTTTAGACGCCACAAGAGCCTTTTTTTAGAGGTGTATAAGTTCGAGTGTGTCTTTCAGGCTCGTGCTGAGTGCTGCATTTTGCTTTTCGTCACTGCGTGTTTGCGCCTTTTGTTGTTGTTGTTGTTGTTGTTGTTTTTTTGCGTATGTTTGATCCAAAGATTTGGCCTCCCTGGGCCTTCTGTCCTGGGCGGCTTCTGTCCAAAGGCAACTCCCTTCCTGGGCCTTTCAAGATCTTCAAGGGCGGAAAACTAAAAGTATCATTCAATAGCTGTCCTAGTAGCTGTCCTAATAATAGTTTCCTGGCTGCCTCAGCATTGATGTACCACACATCAAGGCTTGTATGGTACTGTTGCCTTTAAAGGACGAAGCTTTCCTGGATCGAATCCTTCTGATCGAAACACCAAGAAAGCCAAAGAGCGTACCAGATTAACGTGCCTATTTTTGCTCTTTATTGTCTATTTTATCCTAAATGCCTGCCTATTTCCGTCGTTTTGGTGCCTAAATTTCTGGGCCCTGCTAATAAGCAGTAGGGGAAAAAATAAAATAAAAAACTGATGAGAAAAGTTGAGTAAGACTAAGGAATTGGACATGTTGGCACGTACTAAAAGAGTTAAAATACCCCAGTGCTGGGTAAAAACGTTTAAAACAAGGACAGATAGGAGGACACAACACAAGCCCGGAACCTGAACCAAGTGACGCTTGCCTTTATTGAACCTGTGTAATTGTAATAATGAATTGCAGTCGTACTGAGCCAATCAAAGACAGGGTGTACATGTATTTAAACCGGTTCAGTACAGGAAATCGTCGCTCGGTTAAGTTCAATCCTTGCGTTAATTGTGTCCCTCTTTTCGTCCTTGTTTTAGATGTTTTCACGCAGCACTGAGGTATTTTAACTCTTTTTTTTGAGAAAAAAAGTTCTACCCCATTGCAACAAAACTACAAATCTACGTGACAATCGGCTACATCGTCTTCACGAGCAGAGTCAATAAAGAAGTGAAAATGATAAAATAAACAAATTGTCGCGTATATGGAAACCGCCGAGTCTCAAAACGCTGTGCAAAGTACAGAGTATTATGTTACTTTGACTTTTCAACGTTAGGAGATGACAGTGCTTGCGTGAGGGGGGCGGGGGTGGGGGGGGGTCGGTTTAAACATTCCCCAATATACCTTTTTGTTTGTTTCTTCACCAAGGAGAAAGGCTGCAGGGAGTTGCGTGTGCTTTGACACAGTGCAGTTTCGATTCCACGCCTCCCCCCCGACAAGCCATATAGATGTAAAACAAACAAACAAAAGTGCTCTCTCTATATATATAGCGTTTCACAAGCGGCGGTGTTCCCTCCGACAGCTTATCGTCCTCAAAGGGACACGTTGCGACAAAGAAGAGTGAGACTAATCCCCCCAGACTCCGCCAGCGTACAATTCACTTAATCCCTTAATCTTCGACGCCTGCCTGGAATTAAGAGGAGGTCGGGAGATTAGCGAAATCGCATTCGGAGTTCCTGGCGACCGACCCTCGAGGTGAGCGATAAGCACCATAAAAAAAGACACGACGAGGAAAAAAAAAACAAAAAAAAAAAGACGAATGGCCTGCTCCTGTGATCCCGTGTAAGAAATCGCGTTTTGCTTTATTTCAATTGGAATTAACGCCTCCAAATACGTCGTTAGTTAACCAAAACGACATGGTCCGTGTCCCTCAGAAATCGTTCGCTTTCTTTTTTCTGCTTTCGTTCTTTCTTTCTTTACCAGACCTTCCGCGAAAAAAGCTGAGAGCAGGATATATAGCGTTTTTGCGGTTCAGTTTTACGGCCAGGCGAACATCATCTCGATGAGAGTATGTAACTACAAAATGACTAATTAGAGACTATTAAGGACTAAATGACTATTAGGGAGTACTAGTAAATCTGAAGATTTTTACTGATCAATGGTATACGTGTAGCACCCAGAAGAACTTTGCGCCGTCGACGGCAAGACCAACCTATTTCTCGATAATCTTATTTACTCATGTTTAGCGAGAAAAAAGAAAAGAAAAGAAAACATTATACCGGCATCGATAGAGGGCAGAGCCACACTCACACACACAAAAGCGCTCCCGTAACAACGTCCATTGCGGAGATAGCGGTGACTCACTGCAATGTCTGATAGTGGCGTTATTCAGGAACAGAACAAGCAGAAAGCGGAAACCACGCGCGCGCACGTGATTGATGAGGCGTTTCAAAACTACATTCAACATAGGGCGTTAAGAGGAAACCGGTGGGATTGGAAATTGAGTTTTTTTTTAATTCCGTGTTGGCGTCGCGAAGCAACTGTGGCTATGAGTGGCGTACAGATGAGGACAGATGGAAAGAGGACAGCAGGAAGGAGTGGGGGGGGGAGGGGTTAGTAGGCGTCCTGGGCCGACTTTAGGGGGAACTGCGCCGACATTCGTGTGGAAAGTCTTCGGGAAAACCAAGGGAAAATCTCAGACAGCGCAGACGGTGGTGGGATTCGAACCCACCACCTCCCAGTCTTCAGCACGACCTTGGCTACCACCAACGAGCGGAAATGGAGATGGACCAATCTCTCCTACTCTAGGCTAGCCTCTCCCCTTACAAGTCCCCTAGCGAACCAAGAGCCAACCAGCACCATTCATCAGTCCGAAACTCTCAATCTCCTAGTGCCTATTAAGAGGACGTTTATCTAAAACCTGCCGTCCTTTCCACGAAGGCGTTTTTTTACTCGGAAACCAAGCTAGATCCCATTTAAAATACAATTCTTCAAAACAAGGCTTCATAATACCCTATAAGCTTAATAAATATATAACATTAACTAACGATATAACTAACTTCTATAACGTTAATATTTAACTATAAACGTTATACAACAACATAATTTACTGCGGCCACATCGCAGGATAACGTAGACAGATCTAGCGCTCGATGAGATCTCATCGCAGGACTAGCCGGCGATCACACCCGACACGAAGTAAGTCTTAATGGATTCAGCTCACATTGATCTCAACGGCGTGCCGTCCCGCGCGTCGTATTCCAATGGTTCGTATATATCCAGCGGCGAACAACACACAAGTGCACAGCGAGCGAATATGTATTCCGCACTGGCCGGCGTTATATCCAGGAGGGCAGAGAGAGTCTGCAAACGGGCGAAGTTCGCGGCTCGCACACACACACTGAACGAGCTGCCCGCCATCTAGAGAGATACAGCTGCGGATACTTCCCGCCACGCCACCTGGCGGTCATAGAGACGGCGGCTATAACAACACGCCGGCAGGCCCGGAGGGAAAAGAAGAGCGAAACATGCACGAGGAAATGTGAGCCGGCCAGACGACAGCGGTCGTTATCTTTTCATAATAAGCTGTTCCCCGCGGACGGGTCCAGCCACGATTCGCAGTGGCCGCAAATCGCCTCTAAAGAGAGAGTGAGTGAGTGAGAGAGAGAGAGAGAGTACGATGGGGGACCACTTCTCCTCGTCCTCAGAGTGCTTCTGGTCTATCTCTCTCTCACTCTGTCTCCGCAAAAAGAAACTACCGTAATTTCACGTGTATAAGCCGCACCGCAGATAAGCCGCAGGACGCGTTTTTAGGAACGTTTTGAAAATTTTCTGGCAGATAAGCCGCACCCGCAGATAAGCCGCGGGCAGTACGAGACGACTGGTTTGTGCGACAAAGGAGACCATAGAGAAGGCCATACACCCTGTGGTCCATACTCCGGGATCGGCACAGTGTACAACAGAGGAGGTCAGTTCTGGAGTTCTACCAAGATCGGATTGTGCCCTTGTCGGTTGTTTTTCGTGTGCTGATGGGTCAGTGATCATCCAGAAGACGTGAATCACTGTCACTACTTTCGTTAAAGCTGCTTGGGGGAATGCACCAGGAAGATCAATCTACTCGAATGTGGACCCGTCCCTGTTACGCACTGCTCGTACATCGGCAGGGCAGTGCTGTTCCAGAGACACTGTCGGCCCTTTCGTTAAAATCGGCGTATGGGGAAAATACCAGGAAAAAATAGTCATCAGATAAGCCGCACCGGTGGATAAGCCGCAGGGCGCCCGTGAGAAAAAAAAATCAATCGCGCATAAGCCGCAGCTAATACGCGTGAAAATACGGTAGATAAACAAGAGGGCAAAGAAGCAGGGCGAGCTTGCGGTGACGGACCCTGAGACTGCGGGACACACAAACGACACGGTACAAATCAACATACTCCCGAAGATCTTCGCAACGCGACATCAAAGCCAGCCAAATGCTAATAGAGTGATCGATCTGAACTGATGTATTATAATATTCCCCAGTAATACCGTTATCACCAATAGGGTTCAGTCACTGACGTCACCCCCTCCAGAGGGCACTAGCTCCGAAAAGGCGAAATCGCGGCCATGCTGTAGGTCCCTCGGAGTTTGGTACTGGTTTTCGTTGGCTGCCATATACATGATATAGGGGTGTCTTCACATGACGTCAAGCGAACGCTTGATGGTGGTCACTTTTTCGGCGCAGCTGCCGAGATTATATAGCGTTTGCTCGAAAACGAAGCCTATAGAATGGTGAAAGATGAAAGTCACTGAAAAGGTTAGCCAGCTGTAGGGATCGAACCCACATCTTCTGGATTGCCGGTCCAGGGCTCTACCAACTGAATCTTGTTCAACAGGTGCCGCTTGCGTCGATTTCCGTCGTATGAATGTGTGTATGAGTGAGCAAAAATGTAAGAGTGAAAGGAGGGTGAGTGAGAGTGGGTGGCTGGTTTGTCGTCCCTTCAGATGACGCACCCCGAAAGTCACTGGAGAGGCGTGTTAGCTTAGCTCAATTGGTAGAGCCCTGGACCGGCAATCCAGAAGATGTGGGTTCGATCCCTACAGCTGGCTAACCTTTTCAGTGACTTTCATCGTTCATCGTTGATTTCTTAGGCAATTTGAGGCTTTGTTTGTATCTGTCCCTTCTATGTTGTTCCAGCCTCAGATCATCAGTTTATCTCTTGTTCTATAGAATGGTGTTTTGAAAACCGGTCGCGTCCATCCCCATCTTTTATGGTAATCCCCTTCTGCTAGCCCGCCATACTTCTTTTATCCCAAAGCCACTTAGTCACTGTCGTTCTCACGTTTTCTTTTACGAAAACCGTCGAAAAATCGCCCAGTTTGTCATCTTTCGATGCCGCTAACACGAAAAGTGATCACGAGTGGGAGGAGCTTACGCGCGTGCTACGTCACCACGTGACGTAGATGAACACACTCTAGTTATAAGCAGGGTGTCGAACCGAACCCGAACCCGAACCGAAAACCGTACCCGAACCGTTATTTTTGCCGGAACCGAACCCGAACCCGAACCGAAATTTTCATGACACTGCTGAACCCGAACCGGAGCAGAACCGTAAAAAATAATAGCGGTAACCGGTTCGCAACAAAACGGTTCGGACATAAAAGAAGTCAGCATAAGAGTTCTTCTCTATCCCCGAACGAAGGCACATTGGTATCATCATCACGCGCCTATATCATGGATTTCAGAAATTTTCACCTAGCAGTCAGACGACGACGTATAGTAAGTATACTTTCAGTGTCTTTTTAACACGTTGAAGCGCAGTTGTCCTTGTGAGCGCCGCGGCTAGCGCCCCACGCACGCGGTGATGCGGAGTCTACTCTTCAGAGACGAGGTGCCACGCGGACGAATGAAACAGGAATGGAGTAGGCCAGTTATGTAGCTCTACAGGACGAATATGTGATCAAATAAGCGCCCAAGATTTCCCTTTTCACGTGAGCAGTACAAATTAAACAAGTCAGAAACATGAGAAGTGGAGAAGGAGCGTACGCAGAACGGTGCCTGTTTGATTGGTCGTGGTTTGAAAAGTAAATGTGGTTCTTCTTATTGGTAGTGCAGTTGTGTCGTGACACATTGCCTTTGTGTTGTGGATAAACTAGTACACTGCTGTGAGCTCGGACAGAGTAAGGCTGGCGGCTTATTTTCGACATGCTTCAATACGGTTTCAGATCGATTCACGCTGCAAAGGCAGTGTGCCGGCAAGTACTGTCGTCTATATGTTACGCTGTCCATCTTATTAGGCTTCTTTAAGTGTATCTTGCTGGCACTGTGCGTGTGAAAAAAGAGATTTTGGGAACAGAAAGTAGCAGGACTACACCGCTTCAACAGCGTGGACTCTATTTGGAATAAGTGTTCATCCATTTCTCATTGCTCTCGCTAAAGGGCTACCTCACCTCTAGAGAGTTATTAGCCACGCATTTCCTGATAAATGCAGTTTTATGGAACATATAAAACGGAAGCGTTGAACCGGTTCGCGAACCGGTTCGGGGCCGCGAACCGGTTTGCGAACCGGTTCGGTTTTTGGCGTGGCCGAACCGGAGCTGAACCGGAACGAAATCAAAACAATGCGAACCCGAACCCGAACCGAACCCGTATTTGTTGCGGTTCGACACCCTGGTTATAAGGTCTACGAACGTTGCAAACATGGAACTTCCTTGGATATGGTACAAATAATATCCACACAGTACAATACAATACACAGTGTGACGTTGGTGAAGGCCATAGGACAGTCGAAACCTGAGGACCTACGATACGGCGACAAATCTGCTAGCGAGAGTGGCACTCTCCTGCGGATGACGTCATGTGAATAAACCCTACACACTGGTAATACAAGAAACAGGTGACTTATTTCCATCTCGCAATGACCACTAAAACGTGCATATACCCAAGCAAAGATGAACCTATATAGCCTTCGTGCCCCAGTGCTACAGAGGAATGACCTTTTTCCGTTTTTTGATGATGATGATGATGACTTTACAACGTACTTTACGTATGAGTACTTTTGTCGCACGAAGAAGTTACCAAGCACGTGCTCGAAACTAAGTAAGCAACCGACGGCACGCATGAGACTATACCTTGTGACGTCACGCAAGGTACAAGAGGCCACGAGAGAGAACCTTCGGGAGTTTAGGTCTCTATACAAGCTTTCCAGCTCTTTTGGCAACTGACGAGTTTCCGACCGGCAAACCAACCGTGTTTCTCATCTCTGAAGAATGCACCGAACTCATTTCCACAGCCACTATAAGAACTTCGAATTGTCCCCCGGAGACCGGACACAATAGGCGCAAGGACGTCCTTATGAAGTGACGCAATTATTCGGGCTCAGCCACTGCTCGAAACGAACTTAACCGCCGCATGCGCAGCAAAACGAATGAATGTGCGAGAAAGTGGATTACTAGTCCCTGGGGATGAGAACACCGCCTGGACTTTACGCCGACCGTTCAGGCACGTCCGGGTATGGAACGGCAACACGAAATTCCCCCTCTAGTCGGCCACAAATCCTCCTAAGCCCAACTAATCCGCCAAACGAGCAGGGGGGGAAACGGCAGGAGCACTCCCATGCTGTGCGTGGAGACACTTGTCCGCTTTGAAATCGGATGCTTTGTGCGGAACCGCTAATGCTGACAAAACGTACGCCGGATATCCGCCCATTTTAATCCGGTTGACGCCCGGCAGCCCGCGCCACGCGCCAGATGGCTTCTTTTTTTTTATTTCCCCTCTGGGGGTACGCATTACGTCATTACCTTAGCCTGTAATGCATCGAGATTACTCTCGCTTTCTCGTGATGGCAGACAGTAAAAAAAAAAAAAAAAAAAAACAGCTCCGGTGGCGCAGCGGTAACGCGTGCGCTTGGAGACTGGGAGGTCCGCGGTTCGAATCCGCGGACCGGCTGTGCCGTCTGGGGTTTTTCCTGGGTTTCCCTCAGATGTGTAATAGGCGTATGCCGGCACAGTTCCCCTGAAGTCGGCCCATGGACGCAGCTATCCTCCCCCCGAGCGGATTCCGCTCGGTCTTCCACTTCACCCTTTCCTCTCCTCCTCTCCACAACCTTTCCCTTCCCGAGAAACATGCCGCCTAATCAGGCAGGCAGACCTCTCGGGTTCCTCCCAACGACACTCCTCCTCCTCCCTCCTCGCAGACAGTAAAGTATGATGCGCTGTGGGAAGTGACGTCACGGATCTGCGGCCACTCCACGGGCGCCGAGATGGTGCCGTGGTGCCACCGTGCGGACTACGGTGGGGACACGGAATCGTGACGGTGCAAGAATCTCCAAGGTACAGTCGAACTCCTTTATAGCGAACACCTTTTTAACGAAAATACCACTACAGCAAATTTTTTTTTGCTGTCCCGCTGGAGCCCTATAGGTCCAATAATGGACATCCTTTTTAACGAAAATACCTTTACTGCGAATTTTTTTTTTTGCAGTCCCCTGAGTTTCGTTGTACAGGAGTTTGACTGGTATATCTAAACTGGTGGCCAAGAAAACAACCAAGGATACCAAATCAGACCCATCGGCGAGGCGGGAGGGATCCTGGGGGGTTGGTAGTAGACGTATGATAGTGAACAAGTAGGAGTAGGGTTGGAGTAGTATTAGGTAGGAGTAGGATTGTAAAAAAGTAGTTTTGTAAAAAAAAGAGGTACGATTGTGTGTGTGTTTTCTGTACGCTGTGATCGTTACTGTATTGTTGCTGTAAATAGTGAACTTGGGGGAGGAGCCGGTGTCAAGCCTCATTGGCTTTTTGCTGCTCTCCCAGCCGCAAGGAAATATAAATTGAAATTGAAAACTTTACAGCATCGGTGTGGCGTGTGTGTACTAATAAGTTATTCATAATTTCACTGTAGAAAAAACTATCTGTTGCCCACTCGTGCACATGTACAAAAATCATCTACCACCCGAGTACGTTTTCGTATTCCGCTCCCCTGCGCATGTATCACAGTGGCCGTATTTATCCGTGCATCTCTGTATGCGTGCCGCGTGTCCCTGCATTCTAATACGGAGTTCGTACACTTTTTCGGTTTAAACACGAAGCGACGTTGACATCTCGGAGTTGTAGATCAAGATAAACACGTGTAAACAGGAGAATACACCGCAACCCCTGTTGCTGGCGCCCCACGAAAAAAAAAAAAAAGAAACACTTCGCCATGATGGCATGAGTGCCAGCAGGAATCAGCTGTGCACCAATGTCATGGGTTGTCATGGGTTTTTCTTTCTTCATCTGTTTTCCTTTTTTTTTTTTGTGGGTGGGTGGGGGGTGGGGGGTGGACCCATTATGGGCAATCATTAAGAAATCCAAACGTGTAATCACTACGTGTGCATATGGGCTAGGTGAGAAATGGACCTTAGGTGAACCTTCCTAATCTCTGCGTGGTCATCACGATGCCCTTCTGTTTGGAGTTGCCAAAACCTCTGGTAACTGTGTGTATTTCGAATTTATATGCGTCATTAAACGCGATATGGTTTATTTTTAATTTATGTATTTTGATTTATTGATGTTACGATAAATTCCACTGTTGAAGAAACTTGAGCTAGGGCACTAAGGAAGAACGACAGACACGTATACGGGGAGCTCAAACCAGCAAATGTTTAAGAACACAGACCATGACAGAATTCACCAACAAAATGCGTGGGAAGAGAGGGAAAAGGGTGAAGAAGGAACTTGCTTCGCGTCACTAACACGGAATAGAAAAAAGAAAAAAAAAGAAAAACTCCGCTGGTACGGTTTCATGTTCCCCTCTTATACTATCAACGACGACAGAGAGAAAAAAAAAAACTCGTCATTCTCAGCAGTGTCGGATGGTTTGCGTATCGTTTTGAGTCATGCCGCTTCGGAGCATCATGTTGCGACAACTTAATCGTAGCGCATATAGGATACGGCAGCAAAAAAGGTCAGCCGTAAAATCACCAGACACCCGTTAATGTGATCTTATCTGCCAGGGAAAGCTGACAGGATATGTTACAGTTTCCATATGTACAACTAATGGACATAGCGGCGGGCAGATAAGGTAGACAACTGATTACGATTAATTTTTGTGTAAGAATAAAACTGTATGCATTCTGCATTAAAATGCACGACGGTTTTAATGGGGAGCGTTTATCGAAAGAAAGGAAAAACAGGCGGTCTGCCTACCGAGACGGACGGTAAGTTGACACAGAGAGCGAAAAACGAGGAGAGAAACAAGGAAAAAAAAGCGGGAAACGACAGGGAAAAACGACACACACCAACACATCACACAAACGGGACACACCGACAAGACGCACGACACATAGCAATGATCCGTTCAGTGCAAAGTTCGGTGGTTCGTGTTCCATCTGGTGGTCATCTTCGGTTCGCCATACAGTTCACCATAATAGCTTTCAGTTGGTCGCATTATTCACACTGTATAGGTCATTGGGGTAAACGGAAACGGCAAGTATTCTTTTCTCACTTCCGATATTTTTGTTAATTAATGACTGTAGTACCGTCGAGATTGTCTCTATAGCAGTGTATGCGCCTCCGAACTAACCCCCCCCCCCCTTTTCAGACTGAAAAAGGATTGCTGTTACTACAGTAACCAACATCATGTTAAATTGAAAAAAAAAAAAAAAACTCGTCTCGAACTCACTTCAAAAGAAGGACATTAATCGTCAGAAATAAGCCCATCAATAACCAGGACAGAACAATTCAACCCCGCGGAAATAACTCCACAAACAAACACACACACACCAATAGGAATACCATTAACTCCCACAGAGGGCAAACTGAACAAAGAATAAAAATGCAAACGACGTCGATGCAAGAAAATGGGAAACCAGCATCTGGACTGGCATGTTCTGGAAAGGGCGCACAAAAATAGACGACAGTAAAGGCAGTTCGAAGGGAGAAATCTTTATGCGAGAAAAAGAGTGAAAGAAAAGGAAAAAAAAAAGGGAAGCAGCCAATTTGCACTTTGAAAGCTTCTTCTCTGTGCACATATGAGAGCTCCTCATTCAAGCGCTCCTTTCAAGAAGGAGGAGCGTGCTAACGATAGAAGCCACCACCACAAGCGCCACTCGATATTAAAATGCGCGGCTGCATTTTTCTTCCCGTTTCCCTCCTGTTTTTTATATATCTTCATTTTTTTTAAAAGGGACGTCATGTCTGCCCCGTCGCGTGCATCCGACAGAAACAATCAATTTTCTTTCCGTTAGAAAAAAAAAACTGCTCTTGCCATTACACGGGGAGCCGTTCATTAATGACGCGGACCAATTCTGCGGGGTTTTTTTTTTTCCTTCTTTGTTTTTTTATTACCCGCAGACTCATTGTCCGGGTGAGTTTGCTACCCGCCTTCAGCGAGCCATCCTTTTAACGAGTACTTGAAGAAAAAAAAAAGAGACTTGACCGAAAAGATATTCCCGAATATTTGGAATTCTTCGCTAAGAATGGTGCTCGAAAGTGACTTTTACTCGAAACATAAGCGATTTTTGCAGTAATGCATTCCACGCGGGAATGCATTTTGTTTCCAAACCTAAAAAAGCAGAGAGCCGCCATCCGAGCCCCCCCCCCCCCCCCCATACAACCCGGATGACGTCACTTGCACCATTTGCCCACTCCAATTTAGTCCACCAGTGGGGAAGGCCGCCTGCTTCTGACGTCACATCTAGTTCCCCGGCGCGCCGGCAGCGATCGGGTCGTGGCAGCCGCCTTCCCCCCCCCCCCTTTTTTTTTCTTGCTGTGGTTTTTAGTCAATACGTATATTATTTTAACGGATACTATGTTAATGGCCCGCGTGGTGTATGTATTATTAGCGCCCGGGAGGCATGATCCCTTTAATGCGCACTTTCCGCGTGCGTGATAGCTAGTACTGACCATTTTCTACGGAGCAGCTGAGGCAACATGCAATGCACACACATATAGTGATGCATCTACATACATGTGGGTACGGACAGATGTCAAATCATGGGAGATAATTTGCAGCCTAAGCAGCAGGGGAACTTTCCCAGAACCCATCACATACATCCCTAATACCGTTTCAAAGACCTAACAACAACACTCTCCACAACTGAAAAAAAAAAAAAAAAAACACTGCTAAAAAGGCCTGAAAAGCCAGCAGATACGGGTGCCACGCCCCCCACGGAATTCCATGACACTCTGAGATGAAAATCCTGCTCAAATCCCTGCATAAGCCGCGTCCAACCATGGCTAACCGTGTACAGTGAACCCTCGTTAATACGACCCTCGATAATCTGACATACGCGCTTTACGACCATACTCCTGGGCAACAATGCAGTGAAACCTCCGCAAATCCCCCCGTTAATATGACAATTCCGCATTATGACCAAAATTTTCGAGAACGACCATGGTCATAATAACGAGGGTTCACTGTACAGCACTAGAGCTAAAACACCCGCAGCAAAAATCTCCGGGAACACCGCGTAGACGGTGACCAGATGATGCCCCAGTTAAATTCCCGATATATGGATGGGTAACGGCGCTTTTGAGGGCTCCGGAGTGTGCTTGCAAGATTTCATGCAAACGCCAAAGTGACGCTTGTCAATGTAGACCTCTACCCGAGAAACGTCATCATGACGTTGGTTAGCAGACTGAAATCGAAACTAATCGAAAGCGGAGGGCTGGGTGCCACGAATGAACACTTGTTTGGTGCCTTCTATTGAAAGAAAAGTAGGACCGAAGGTCGCGTCCGTATAGACCTGTTTCTCTGGGCCAGGTGGCGCGAGTGAGCAGCAGCGTCAGCGCCCCAATAGACGATTTCAGAAATTGCATGGATGGCCCACCAGAGAGCGCCGTGTTGCGAAAGCCCCGCTGCACCTTGGGATTTAGTTTTCATGGGTCAGAGAAAAGAAGAAGAGCGCAAACGGTTTCGGTTTTCTCTCTCCTTCACCTCCCGCACCTTCGAGCAACAGGCAGACGAGCACGAATGTAAACCATTTCCCACGACGCATTGCGCGATGCGCGTGACTTGGGCGACGGAGGGCCCCCGTGCGGAGCACAAGGGCAATATCTGAAATCGCCTATTTTGTGCAACACGCGGTCGTTTAGTAGACGACGCGGCACTTTCAAATACACAGTCTCGAGTTGTTCGCACTTTTCAAGAAGCACCGCTTTTTTCTGTGGATTTCCTACAGGTTTTGTAGCTTCCTCGGCACCATACTGTTTGAAACACCATGCAAAACACGCTAATGACACGACCTGCAGTTGGGATCTGTGGCCGTTTGGGCCCGAAATGGCGCTGTGCAGACTTCACTGCAACAGCCCTATATCAGGGACCATCGTAATCCCCACAAGACCGTTGCTTTCGGACGCGACCTTGTTCGCCCCCTAGCTTCGAGCGTAGTTCAACTCTACCAAATTGGTGGCGCTGTCGAACACTACGACGTCATTTGTTTACAAACAGGGAGAGGTCTGTTTGTTTTTGAATATCTACAACGGTAATCATCAGCACCACGTTCGAAAAGATATGGTCGCTGATCTCGATGTATAATCTTTTACTACCGAGATCAGTGGATATGATACAGCATTCATAGTGAATGTAGTGAGCAGCTCGGAACCAGTAAATGATGCGTAACGCATTACACGGTTGTGCCCTAAAGCTCCAGTGGCCCACTATGGCTTCCAGGTCGACGTCTGCGCTCAACGACCATAAATGCATGATTACGATAACATCGGGTGTTTCGCTGCTAGATTGCGGTACCCTGCCTCATTACACGTGAGGGGTTAGATCACTGATATCGGAAACGACGTGGGAACGAGTACAGTAGTTCACAGAACAACTGATGTGTCCGCACTTATAGATGTGCAAGTGTAAGAGCAAAAGAGGACGAAATCAAGAGAAAAGGAAAGCTCTGGCCAATATTCCTTTGTGGATCACGGCCAGCAGGTCCCCCAAACTCACCTCGGAAAAGCGTGCAACGAAGAAGGCCGCCACTAGATACCCCACTGTTGCCGTTCCGGATCACTTCAGCGCGCTAAGTTTAGCGGCAAAATGTTTTCGTTGTTTCTGCGAATGAATGTAGTCTTTATATGTCCAAGTCAGGTCCCCCAAGGTCGCCATTTTCCCATGTATTTGTTCCTATCCCGATGCGTGCAATGCCGGAGGCCGCCCTTAGATACCCCATTGTTACCAGACGTTGGCTTGCGTTTGATTGTAGCGCGCTAAAGATCCAGTTGAAGCACAATCCAAGCCAGGCCAAGTCACCGAAGGAGAAATGGACGACTGCGCCTGCGGCGCCTGGTACGACAGGTACGCTATGTGATGCACGCAGCCGTGCACTAGATTCTTCCGATCACTCAACACGTTTAAAAACGGGACCATAAAGTGAAACAAGACACAGAAAGTTGTTATACGCGTTCTACTTGGACCAGGTCCCCCAAACTCACCTCGGAAAAGCGTGCAACGAAGAAGGCCGCCATTAGATACCCCACTGTTGCCGTTCCGGATCACTTCAGCGCGCTAAGTTTAGCGGCAAAGTTTAGCGGTTTTTGTTGTTTCTGCGAATGAATCTAGTCTTTATATGTCCAACAACTTTCTGTGTCGTGTTTCACTTTTTGGTCCCGTTTTTAAACGTGTTGAGCGATCGGAAGGATCTAGTGCACGGCTGCGTGCATCACATAGCGTACCAGGCGCCGCAGGCGCAGTCGTCCATTTCTCCTTCGGTGACTTCGCCTGGCTTGGATTGTGCTTCAACTGGATCTTTAGCGCGCTACAATTTAACGCAAGCCAACGTCTGGTAACAATGGGGTATCTAAGGGTGGCCTTCGGCATTGCACGCATCGGGATAGGAACAAATACATGGGAAAATGGCGACCTTGGGGGACCTGGGCTACAGCTTCACCACCTATCCTCACGTCACTTGCTGCACGCTTCTCTCTTTTGTCGAACAGCCGTTGGGGCACCTCCATTTTTTTTTTTTTTTTTGTCTTTCCTTTACGGGGGATGGTCAGACGCTTCATGAAAATCGAAAGCCTGAAATGATCTGCACAGGGTTTCCGAGAAAGGCCTGTAGTTGCAGCCATGCTGAATGGCCTCCCCTGCTGATACCATTCGACAACAAGTAGCGCGATAGACGGTTTGGAACGGACAATGACATGCTTGCATTCACCGCGAACACATGGGAGACCCGTCCGCCGTGTCCAGAGGTTATAGCTGCAGAGCCACTGCCTGGATCGTCGAAGACAAGATGACCTCCTGTCAGCCTTCGACAGCGCAAATCAGCATCGACCGTCCGCGGCATCGGCGGGTAGCCTCTGTGTCGGCCTGGTACATTCAGAAGCCCACTGCAGGTCTATGCTGTGTCCTTCACCGCCCTTACAACGGACTTCGTGGAGGCTTTTCAATTCGTGTAGACCACCGAGTGCCGTGGATTACAATACGATATCTTGCGCAGAAACAAGGTGTCATATAGAGCTCTGCCGACACTGGGGATGTACGATGTGATCAGCAGACCAGCAGATGAGAACTCCGGGCTGGTGTACCCATCAGCGAAGGCTGCTGTGCATCATGTCCGCTGCCAGTCTTTTAACACCTCGGTCCCTCTCGACAGGAATAGCAAAGAGGAGCGATGGCAATGGAAGTGACGACGTGGGCACTGTTGATTTTACTGCGAGCGGCGAAGCTTTCAGTCTCACTTACAAATATGTGTATATCACGACCTACTAGATTATAACGACCACGTCACAATCAGAAAACCCTATGAGGAGCCTGTCCGCACGATCCGCCAGGGGCGCTACTGATCGGCACAACACGATTGGACGATGGAAATTTGAATTCTGAACGCGCAGAAGCGTGTGTACGACTACCGTAGCAGACGACAGCGATAGCCCCTATGAAAACGCGTAGAATGACGATGATAATCAACCTCAGAATGAAACATCTGTGGAACGTCCACCGCTTGTACAGAAATACTAAGGTAAGCTGAAGTACAAAGTATTGTAGAAGTTGAGGAAGCAATAACTGGGACGATCAGAAGCGCCACCGCTACCTTCCAAAAATGCGGCGCATAGAAGGGGTGCGCCTGACATGGTCGTTATAATCTAGTAGGTCGTGGTGTATATATGCATTATTTTGTGACGCCGTCTAACTTTCGCTGTTACTTGATGTTAGTGATGACGTTAATCATGAAGCTCGAGTAACGTCGAAAAGCTTCATTTTACGTTTGAGACTTTCATTCGGTATTTCGCGGTCTTCGGCTATCATCATAGCTTCCAAGGCCCTCTGCGCACGTTAAGACCGTCTCCACCAGGGACGAAAGGGTTGGGCAAGAAGACAAGTCGCTATTCTTGCGCCCGTGAAATTCCATGTAACGCTAGGTATCCAACGCGTTCCACGGACTATAGCTGCGTGGGAGGCAAGGCTTTTCAGTCATTCTCAACTTGTCACCTGCAAAATGACGGATGACAGATGTAGTCGGTGTGCTTCTGTGTCCATGTAATCCACTTGTTCTTTTTCATTTTTATTTTTTTAAGATCCGTTAACTGCAGTATAAGATCCAGAAGGTGGTGATAGCTAACTTGTCTTGGCTACATGCCACCAAAGAAAAGCTCGTAACGTTCCTTCCCGATTAGGCACTAGCGCTGTTACTTTTTCAACTGACATTTCCATGCAGGCTTTCTATTAAATGTCACCACATTATCTCCGGCCAATGCTAGAGAGGACGTTTGAGTTATAGGCTTTGATTTTCAAACAGTCCCGATGCAGACGTAAATTGACGAAGGAAATATTGACACTATAGAGGCAGCACGGGTCTTCAGGTTCTGCATCACCAAGTTAAAAATGATTGGGATTAGCACGCCTCCCTGTGGTATATCCCACGAGACAACACTACTCTGGGTGTGACCTTCTCACCCAGCTTTCGACCTAAAAAGGTTCATATAAACCAAACGAAAGACAGGGAACAGGGCATAGAAGCAGAACTGCTGGACTGTGTGACATCGACCTGTTCACGGTGAATATTTTCAACAGCGAGGCGGCGATATCAATATCGTTACGAAAAAAAACATTCGTAGAAAACCAATCAAACGAGTGAACAATAAGCCGACGGCACGCAAACATCTTCAACATCCAGGCCCGCCAGGCAAACTATACTGCACAACGGTACACAACGCACAGCTCCCGTCATACCTATTTCGCAAATTCATTTTGTTCCCCGTACAAGCCAGGATTGGAACCACCTTCCTGGTTGTCTCGCATCGATTTTATCCATTAGTTTATTTAAAACCGCTGTCTGTGATTATGTTACCCAAGTGTGAAATTTCCTAACGCAGTATATGTTCTTATTACTATCATGTTGCCATCATGTTGTAACCTCTTGCAATCCACTCCCCTCTGTAACGCTTCTTGCCCTGAGGGTAAATAAATAAAATAAGTATTTAAAGAGATTGAAACATTTATTTTACTGAAGAACAAGCTTTCGGACGGAGTCCGTCCTTCATCAGGTGCGATACATTGAAATGTATCGCACCTGATAAAGGACGGACTCCGTCCGAAAGCTTGTTCTTCAGTAAAATAAATGTTTCAATCTCTTTAAATACTTATTTTATTCACTTGCGAGTGCTAGACTTCTCCCATTTTTTGCCTGTTAGGTAAATAAATAAATAAATAAAAATAAATAAATAAATAAATAAAACCTTAATAATAACACACACAAAAATATGGTGTCGTGTCCGAGCGCGATTACAGCAACACTTGGGTCCATGAGGAAATCTTAATTGAACAAAATTATTCTGTTAGTTTAACGCAATGATTTTGTTCACTTATAACATTCCCCCAGTGCCCCCCAGGGTGACTGTTATTGCGTTCGGAAACCAGACCGATTTTTTTCCCCAGTGTTATTATTAAGGTTGACGGGAGCTGTACATGCTACACAATGCACATGTAGGCCGAACTCAATAAAATGTCCTTCTCGTTCAAATCTCAGAAAAAGCACGTCGCGCCAGTCACGCAAAACCTTTGGCTGCAACAGTATATTTCATGGCCACGTTGTCTACAAAGTAAGTCGGAAGCACCGCGAACACGATATCTTCAATTTATATTCGAAATATATGCGCTATCGATACCTCATCCGAGGCAACCCAATACACCGGGAGTACCGTGCCTGCAGCACACAAAGGGAAGGCGGTTTGGATTGCATTGAGCGAGACGTCTCGCGAGGACGCAATATGAGAATTCCGGCCTCATCCAATTTCATAATACTTCACTCCGCTCTTTCCAGTCTCGGAAAGGACCTCGCAAAGCGCACGTTCTTCTTTGATATCAAAACAAGCAGCCACGACTCTTGAATGTGTGTAGATGTCAGTGATGGTCACTAACTACTTCTAGAGTAGTTTAACTATAACTACTAACTACTTTGAGATTGAGTAGTTTAACTAGTAGTTCAACTACTTTTCAGGGGAGTAGTTAAAACTACTTCTTTAACTACTGCAATGTAGTTTAACTACATCTATAACTACTTAACGCTGTCCATCAACCCCAATCCCTTGTGGTGTTCTTGGACACCTAAATATGAATCACAAGCAATGATAAACTTTGGCTCAAGCCATTGCTACGATCGTCAAATACAAAGCTTGCGGCGGGATTCTTTTTGTGCCTACGCGATAAACTAAGTTGCAGAATTATTTCGCAGCAAATGAGGCTTCACTAGAGAAGCATCAAAAGTGAAGATTTAGTGCACATGCACAACACAATTGCTCTGCACCTCCGTTCTCATCAAACAAGTAGCTCAAGGTAAAAGTCGGAAGCACAATCGTGCCGTAAAGCTTGCGGCAAAATCAGAAGTAGTTGGCGCCTGCAGTAACCTAACTACTGTAGTTAACTACTCAAAATAATAGTTTAACTAGTAGTTGCCACTACATTTCTGAAAGTAGTTGATAACTACTTTTTAACTACAATCAAGTAGTTTAACTAGTAGTTTAACTACATGTAGTTAACTACTGGCCATCACTGGTAGATGTACAGGGTTAGTCTAGCAAACGTTACGCATTTCGATCGCGTCGTGAAAATACAAGACAGGGTTGAGCCTGCCCCAAACTTTGAAGACTGATAGCCATTCATCTCAAGTTTTATTGTAATTTTTTGTAGGGACCATAGTCATGTAGAGAAAAAAAATTAAAAATCAAGCAAAAACTCGCCCCATGCATTTTCAACGGCCTATCTCACGCAAACACCGCCATTTTTCCTTGTCGCTGCTTCACATTCATATCACCTCACACAGGCGGCGCTGCCTACAACAATGTGACATGCTTATTCTGACCATAATTCTGGCGTTATGCATTAATCCTCCTGTTCTGTGTGGTGGTGCCATCTGTGTGCGGAGAAATGAAAATGGCGGCTTTTGAGTGAGATAGGCCATAGAAAATGCACAGAGTGAGATTTTGCTTGATTTTTAATTTTTCTTCTAGAGGACCATAGCGCTCACAAAAAATTCCAACAAAACTTGAGACAAATGGCTACCAGTCTGCGAAGTTTGGGGTTGGCTAAACCCCATCTTCTATTTTTTACGATGCGATTGAAATGTGTAACGTTTGCTAGACTAACCCTGTAGACCAATGTGGAGATAATCTCTATGCAACACGAGCCGTTTGCGTCGGCTGTATATACACGCTCCTGTCAGTCCACAACACATATTAGGTAATGGTGTGCAACGGTGGTTCTCAGCCTCGTTACATGACGCTCGTCTGTGTATTTCCCGAAGTTGCATTCGAAAATATTACGCATCCAAAATATTCGCAGTATATGGTGTCCTGCATAGAATAGTATCTAAGATACGTCCTCCTTTAGAAGAAAGCAACTGTTCTAAGGCTGAAACACTTAAAGGAAGACTCCTGAACAATCAGAAAGTATTGAGTTTGAGTTTGATTATAGAAAAAAAAAACGGAAGATATTGAATTCGTCACTGACGAATTCTGCTACTCCCTCAAAGGAAATGAAATGAATGAAAGGAGAAAGAAAACTGAAAAGGTGAAAAGGTAAAAATAGAAAGACATCACCCCTCCCAGTCACCGAACTGTACGTGCATATGCGTAGCTACATCCCCTAGAGGTGAGCTGAAGTGCAAGAAACTAACAGGAACGGGGAACACATGCCTAGAATGCGGTCCTAAAATACAGACACCATCTCACTGCTCACTATGAAGTTGACAAGCGCAGAAAGTATTATAATGGCTGTGTAAATAAGTTCGATACATTCTTCCGAATAGCGTCAGTATTTATTTTATTTTTTTTTGTTCTTCCTCTATTATCGCATCATATCACATCACGTCACGTCACATCACATTCTTCGGAAATGAGAAATAAAGTTGGTTCGGCATAGTGGTTACGATGATCGCTTTCTACGCCGAGACTGGGAGGTGACACGGGTTATATCGGATCCTGTCACCGGCTGTGCTGTCTGAGGTTTTCCCCGGGTTTTCCGAAGACATTCCGGACTAATATCGGCACAGTTCCCCCTGAAGTCAGCCCAGGACGCATACTAATCCCCCTGTCCCCCTACTCCTTCCCGCTGTCCTCTTTCCATCTGTCCACGTCTATACGCCGCTCATAGCCGCAGTTGCTTCGCGGAGCTAACACAAAAGTAAACAGTAAAAAAAAAAAAAAAAGAGTTGCAGAAAGAGCTGGGAAGCTCTAAACGAAACCGAAACTTCTGAAAGGTGTTCCCTCTCCTACCCCCTGTACCATGCGTGACGTCACCGGTAGTCAGGCTGTTTTTCGGGCACGCGCTTTGCCACGTACCGGTGTGGCTGGCCTGCTGGCCATGTCACGTCGAGACTGGGAGGTACCCGGGTTCGAACCCCGGTGCCGGCTGTGCTGTCTGTGGGTTATTCCAGGGTTTTCCCTCAAACGCTGTCAGACATTATGTCGGCACAGTTCCCACAGTTTAGCGCACTCGCAAAGCCGATCGGGAGATGCCTGGTTCGATTCCCGCCGCCACCTGGCAATTTTGCGACGGCTGGCATATTTCAACTACTCGCTCTTTCTTTTTTTTCTTGCGGTTAAGCCGACTCCCGCCAGCCTCACGCTTACATACCCACGCACACAAGTACACAGAGGCTTCGGTTCCCACGCAACGCCAGTAGAGGCACGCACTTCCCCGGCTGCTGTTTCGGATCGATTTGTTCCGTAACCTCGTTCTTCACTGCGTCCCTCATTCTGATACCATGCTGCTGCTGTCATTGCTCTTCACTAAAGTCCGTAACTTAGGAGTGCACGATTGAGGAACACACGACGAGGAGGAGGAGGAGGAGAAGCAGGAGATAAAGAACGACACGGACAACTCTCCCGAGTAATGGAGGTACAGTTCACGTCAACCTTAATTGCAACACTCGAAAAAAATATGGTCTCGTTCCCGAGCGCGGTTACAGCAACCCTTGGGGCCATGAGGAAATCTTAATTGAACAAAATAATTCAATTTTTTTTTTGTTCGCGAAGATTTTGTTATTCGTTTAACATTCCCCCAGTGCCCCCATAGGGTGGCTGTTATCACGCTGGGAAATGACAGTTTTTCCAGCGTTTTTATTAAGGTTGACGGGAGCTGTACAAAAACGCCCATCAACACGCCGTATCTATTACCCTTCTTAGTTGTTTACTAATTTCGCAATATCGTTTCTCTTTATTTTATTTTTTATTTTAATTTGGCTAATATCGAGGTTCGCCGAGAAATGCCAGCAACACTGGACTCAAGTGTGCCATTTTCGCGTCACATGACGGGTGTTCACAAACTATGAAGAGATGAAACTGCCTCTAAGTCGTGATCAACTTAAGAAGGAAAAGAAATCTAGTCCGTCAACTACATACGCCATTGGAGAAAAGGGAGAAGCCATAGCGCACCAGGAGAAATACTGCAGCGCCACCACGCACCATCAGCAGGGGATCGCACTTTCTGCCGCAGCGTAGTATCATGCGGCCTGTCTTAACAGCCAATGCGGACGCGGAGTGAGTAACATGGATTAAATTATCTGGCGGAGGAGCGACCGTGACCTCTCTGTGTCCAGTCATCCTATCCGCGCCACAGTAATGTCTTGAGAGCTGACGGACTAGATTTCTTTTCCTTCTTAAGTTGAATACGACTACAGAAACCTAGCAGAAGAAATTTCACCCGTTTTCGGATTTCCTTCGTTGAACGTGCTCTACTGATAAGTTAACGCAGCGACTCCATCCTGAAGGTCCATTAGGCTCTAGGGATCACCGAGGACGGAGCGAGAATGCCGCGGAAAGAGAAGAGACCCTCGAAGGCGCGCTAGGAACCACAGACAATACTGGGTTCCCTTGGGTCCTAGGGATCGTTGAAGGCAGCGGAGCTAGAACATGACGCTGTAACTGCGAGACGTGCACTCGACTCTAGTGAACGTCACGCACAAAAACACACGAAAAGGAAAAAATATCGTCGACGATATAGAGATATCAGAGTTCAATGTCAACAACGAGAACTGCGGACTTTCCTCACGAAACGGAAGTAGTGCGTGCGGCATCGTTGGATTATTTTATCTCTAGCGGCTCTGCTAGCAACCGCAAAGAGAAGCAACTCTCATACGTCCGCCACATCCGGCCATCGAAAAACAGGACTTGTGTGCGCGCACACGCACAATTCCAATATGTTACGCTCAAACCTAAAGCATTCCAGAAGCGCCCCGTTTCTGTCATCATATATCACTGAAAGACGATAGAGAGAGAAGGGGGGAAGCTCTTCGCAAGAAGGAAAAAAACAAAAACAAAAAAAAAAAAAACAGAGGCTGCAGTGGTCCAAAATGGCGACGTCTACCGCCACACTGTATCCCCCCTCTTCCTCGCTGCTGTGATACGGAGAAGCGCAAAAGATCGATTGCGTCATTCCCCTCTTTCCACTGTTTGATTTTTATCCTTTTCTCTCTCTCTCTCCTTCACCGTTTACAAAAAAGGGCGGAGAGGACCCGCAGTGGGTCCACAACAAAGACTTCCTCTCGGAGGACAGCTAACAAGTCCCCCCCCGTTCCTCGCGTTCTTATCATCCGTCTCGCAGACACCGCCATCCATCTTTGAAGCGTCTCATCTCTCTCGCGCGCGGTGCTGGAACCGCAGACGAGAAGAGGGCGTTGCTAGGCGACCAGACACCCGCGATTAAAAAGAAACCGTCTCATTCGCTTCGCTCGGACAAAAAAAAAAAAAAAAAAAGAAGAAGAAAGAGGGGGAAAAAAAATAATAACGGTGAAATAAAAGAGAGCACAATCAATCGCCGCTTTGCACGCTCGGACGATTTTGTTGGCGGGAAGGAATGACGATGGGACGGACATTGTCCAGTCCAGTACGTTTCATCCCCATACAACGATGAAACGTTTTCCGACGTACGAATATTAGGAAAATCGCACGAAAATCGAACAAGTTCCTGTGCGTGTTCTTTTCTTTTTTCTTTTTTTTTTATTCCATGTTAGCGCGCCGCGAAGCCTAACTACGGCTATGAGCGGAGTAGAGAGAGATAAAGAGTGGACAGCAGGGAGATTTGAGGGACGGCGGGGGGGTTAGTGTGAGTTCTGGGCCGAGTCGAAGGGGAACTGTGCCGACGTGCGTCTCGAAAGTCTACCGGAAAACCCAGGGAAAACCTCAGATAGCAGAGCCCGTTCCTGTGTTGTCTGAGGTTTTCCCTGGGTTTTCCGAAGACTTTCCAGACGAATGTCGGCACAGTTCCCGCTGAAGTCGGCCCAGGACACACACAAGCCCCCCGCCCCCATTCCCTCCTGCTGCCCTCTCTCCATCTGTCCACATCTGTACGCCGCTCATAGCCACAGTTGCTTCGCGGCGCTAACAAAAAAAACCATGTCAACCGCCCAGTCCCGATGTGGAAAGCAATCATCCTAACCACTACGCCACAAGGGTTGGTCCCTGTACGTGGTTCCGAGTATCGGATGATCCCAGGACCCAGTGAGAGGCTATTTTTCTTATTTTCTTTTTTTTTTTTCGTTTATGCTGTCGTCGCTTCTAACCAATTTCTCGTTTCCGTGATCTGGCTCCGATAAGCGGACGACTGGCGGGCAACCAGGGAACCAATATTGACCTCGTCGAGGGCGGCTGGGCACCGGCACGGTAGTGTGGGTCACGTACACGAGTGTGGATGCAAGAGGAAAAGAAAAAAAACGGGGTAGCAAAAGACGGGTTAGGCTATCAGTGGCATCCTACCGGTACAGCTTTGCGGCCATCCTCGGGCTTATCTTACACAGTACACAACACGCCCAGTTTTTCTTGCGTTTTTTTTTTCTTCTTCTTACGTTTCAACTCTTGGATGCGACACGCAATAACAGTGCCCCCCCTGGATGGTTCCCTCGTTGCCCGCCAGTTGTGCGCTCATATAGGAGCGATGGTAGACGGGAGATTGGTTAGAAGTGACGACGACAGTACATAATGGACGATTTCAGGAAATCCCAGCGCTCCTTGCGCACGCGTTGCATCCTGGGAGATTACAGTGCCACGGGGAAGGGAGAACAGTACTTTACGTTTCGTTTTCTGTGCGGGGTAGTAAAATGACACTAGAGTTTCGAAATCGACTGGAACGTGCGCGACCCTAATCGTTGAAGTAAATCGTTGTAAAGTAGTAAAGTAAATCGTTGAAGGCTAAATTAAGGGTCGATAACATCCATTAAAGGAGCACAGAAGGGCTCGAAAAAGAATATGTCTTGAAGAGTAGAGATTAGGATTACAAACCCTGGGGTACATATCCGAACAACAAGTACGAAAGCAGAGTGCAATCCTGGTGCGCAAAAGAGCTTGCGACCTCACGTGTTGGAAAAGCTGCTTCCCTATATAGGCTGTCAGCATGCGACGTGTCGCATGACGTCTACCCAATAGCAAGGTATGCCCAGCTTTTTTTTTTTTTTTTTCGCAGGTGTCACGTCGAAAAACTAAAATTCCCCATGTCCTGTACCGAACAGCCGATACATTCGAATCCTAGCGTGCGACGATAAGACGCTGAAAATTGTTCCTCTTTACACCCTTTCGTTGGGCCAAACATGCTAACTGGGCTACTTAGACGGACGAGCTGACTCGCGAAATCTGTGAAACCTTTCAAACCGCTCAAACGGATCGATGTCATTAGCAACCCCCGCTGTCGTTCACCTTGCAGAGGCAGAATAGTGACTTCCCACGGGGCTGGCAGGCGGCTGCAGCGGATAATAGGTTCAGATAACCGCGAGATGGTACGATATCTCAGGAGTTATCTTGTTTTTTCAACCTGCAGTTGGCTGCAGCCTTCTTGTTTCTTTTGTTACGTGCTTTAAACGCTGCCATCCCAAGCAGCACAATGCACTGAAAGTAGAGTGCAATAGGGGTGGACGGGTAGGTGGAAGGCTTTGAACACACTTGTGTAAGTAAGGCACCTTGATAAGACATATACCGTCTACCCCTATTGCACTCGACTTTCAGTACATTGTGCTGCTTGTGATGTATTCAGTGTCGTGTTACGTAACCCCGTTTACAAGTAACGGTCTGTGTCATCGCTATATTTTTCGGTAGCGAAGCAGTAATCGCGCTGCTTTTTTTTTTTTTTTTTTTTTCGAAACGGTAGCGGAGGCGTATTTCCGTTACAAATGTACGGTAACGCGTTCTCAATCCAAAGCAGAGGAATCCATCAAAACCAATCGCTCGGTATTTTGTGATTCCTTGTCCTCTCTGACGACGGCACGAGGGAAAAGAAGAAAACGCACTCACCCGTTCGCTCTCGCTTTCACTGTCACACTGGAAATAGAGAGAAAAGGAAAGGTTAGAATTCATTTCAAAGAATCCCTATTGGGCCAAACAAAGTTTCGAAATCACTTGTTGTTGAATTTAGAATCGCCTGTCAAACGTGTCAATAGTGAGTTTTAGTGCGACGTACGCTACCGCCTTTGCGTATACGTGAGGGATAGCGTTGGCGGTTCTGCGCACGCGCAAAACATAGAGACCTTCGCGCAGTGCGCAGAACCCCACGCTATCCCTTAGGTACGCAAAGGCGATAGCGCACGATATACTAAAACTCAGTACAGTGAACCCTCGTTATTATGACCATGGTCGTTCCCGAAAATTTTGGTCAGAATGCGGAATTGTCATATTAACGAGGGGATTTGCAGATGTTTCACTGCATTGTTCCCCAAGAGTATGGTCATAAAGCGCGTATGTCACATTATCGGGGGTCATATTAACGAGGGTTCACTGTAATAGCTTGTACGTGCCGTTGCGTGAAGTCTGGTGAGCACGAACTTAAAAAATCAAGAAACAACAACAAAAAAACGATCCATTATGATGGTGCTGCGACCAGCATGCCGGTCACAACAGCCACACTCCCCGCACGTTCCCGAAAGCTAAAGGACACCTTATCCGCGCATTCGCTTGAGAACACTCCAGCGGAAGATGCGCAAAACGTCGCAACATAGGGACCTTTCGTGCTCTTCTAACAACACGGGGAACATCCTGCGGCTCAGTCACAAGATATTCCGTAGCAGACGACACGCCCGACGGTGTCGTCTGCTTCATGCCCAATTTCTGCGCCGTCCGAATGCATCCCAACGCCTCGTAAGCAGTTTTTGCGCTTTCTTCCACTGGAATATTCCCTAGCGATGTAGCTCATGTGACTACACCGCATATCGACTGAAGCACACGCCAGGATGCATATCCCATAACGACAGTTTGATGTGTATGAATCATTACACCGTGCACGCATTGTACCGTGCGCAGAAGTACTGAGGAAACAATCATTTTTGTATATGTACTGGTTGGGGGCGGGGGGGGGGGGGGGCGACGTTATGGTGGAAGAGAGTGAGGTCTGCTTTACCGGCGGTGAGATAAAGCCTTCAGCACACAAAGTCTCGGCCATTTCTATTGGTTGTCGCAAGCATGTGACCACTCCCACGGTCGCTCGCCGCCAGATTTCGCCGTGACGTCATAATCAGTCGAGTTGCGGTACTGGCGGTCCCGATTTTCGACCAGTCGATTACCGCTTTCGACCTAGACCTTGTTCAGGTTCACATCGATGCAAACGACCGTTCCTTTTCCTATTTATTTTTGCGTTGATGCGGAATATCTCACGGTGAGCAGAATCGAACACTGGAAAAGGGACGGAAAAGGAGTTGTCCACGAGTATTCTTTCCTTAGGTCAGCAAGCGGCGTGACGCCAGCGTCGGAACTTACTAAATAGGATGCCACAACCGGGGACTCAAAAATAATTGATCCGAAAATCACAATCCTGGCGTTAATTACGACGATATTTTCCGCGCTTTACTCTTCAAAGAGGGGCAACAATGAAGCCGTGAAGCGATATCCATTTTACCGGTACTCAGCGAAGAAGTGGACCCCACTCATCGTATACCATTGACCCGGCAATGAACGGTAGAAATCCGGAACACCACACACATATAGTACGACATGTATCACCATCCTAAACTGGTCCCCCGAGATTCATGGCGCGCTATATGGCCTCATTCGGTGAAGCAAGAAACAAAAGCGGGGCTTGAAAAATTGGGAGGAAAAATTGATTTCCGCTCCTACGGTTCCCATTCCCTTCCCTTCCTTTTCTTTTTTTTAACCAGGGAAGCAACTTTGCGGAGAGCCGATAACGGGAGAAGAAAGAATGGCTCAACGTTTAAAAAGGAAAAAAAAAGGAAAGAAGTAAAAGAAAAAGAACTTTATACCACCAAAGAGGACTCAAAAGAAAGAAGGAAGGAAAGAGAGAGAGAGATAGAGAGAATAAAAAGAGACGAGTTGATCGACCATCATAACGATCTTTCCATGGTGGCGAATCGATTCCGCCGGAGCCCTGACAAATGGGAGGAGGCTGCGGTGGAATACCGTTTTCCCGGTCACGCTCCCGGCGAACGAGACGAGCGTGCTAAAAGCCACTCTAATTGCCCCTTGCGGCGGAACAAAATATCATCGCTCGTCGGCGTATACGTCCGACACATGTTTGATAGAGAGAGAGAGAGGCCCGAATGCCGCGCAAGCAAAATTCGAAAAGGGAAAGAAACAAAAAAGTTATAGCTCTGAAAAGCGTCTTTGAGAAAAGGGGCTGGGAAGGTGCAAAAAGAAAAAAAGAGCACGTACTAGGTATATGGAGGTGGTATTTTTTTTGTAGTTTTGCGTTTTCTCTTTTCCGTTTTTCGCCTCCTAGCGGCTCACAGGCAGTGAATACTATAGCTCCCTCGGTTTATGCAGAGGGAGCTAGTAGTGAAGCACCCGATAGGCATGATATCCCGTTGCCCGCCACAGGCATCGAAAAAAAAAAAGTGTTTGCTCTTTACCATACAAATCGGCAGGGTGAAAATGGCTATTCACGAGCACGAAATGAGAATTGCCGCTGAAAAGGCACAAACAGAAAGAGGCGGTAGATTGTCAAGAATGCATTTCCGCCCCCTTTGAAATAAATCTTGAGTGGAGAGGAGGAGTGAATGTACGGTACCGATACAAAACGTTAGAAGAGCAACAGAACGGCTCTGTAGAGAGAACTTTGTAGACCTTTATTATCCCTGTAGATAGTACATAGTGGCGTAGAGATAGCGTAACACAATACTACTATCAGTTCACTTTTTTTTCTTTTTTTTTTTTGCGATTGACCACTGGCTACATAGAAAGGTACCGTACATTACTTTAGCAAGAGTCTGCTGATAGGCGTTCTTTCTCTCTCGTACTAATACTGATTTGCAGACTTCAAAGTTCAATCCAAAAATTGAGCTTGATTATATATAAAAAAATCAAAAATTATTTTTCAAACAACTTCTGACCGATGGAAAAATAAATCCAAAAATTATTTTTCTATCGATTACAATTTGTTTGTAGTATGTGGCAAATGCTTCTTGAAGGAAGGTAACGTTAACGCCGTCATGCTTTTTTAATGTTTTTAATGTTCGTTTGTTTTAAATTTTACTTTTTGCACGTTAAGAAACGCTGTCTCTATTGCTGTTACTTGTTTAGGGCAAAGAACGAGACCAACAAATACACGACGACAATGTCACGGGATGTGTCATCCACTCAAGCTGCGCTGAGCTTCTCTGCAACGTATTTCCTATATCTCAGTCCCAATTCTCGAGTGAATAAACTTACCAACCCGCTTTCAGCTCCATCATATATGACATATCCCCTATATACGCGTATACAATTAATAGCTCTTTATTTTGCGTAGGCAGCGTGTATGATATCCGCACCGTGTTATTTTCACTCACACATTTCCCAACAAAACGGGAGAATAAGCACCGAAAATCCGATACCACCAAGTTTCGGCCGAACCCGAACAGAAGCCATAAAAAGAAGTTGCCCATACGGTCAGCTAATACGATTCTTGCTCACGATTCCCAGAGGCCAGATGGGAAAGAAAAAGAGAAAAAAAAAAGCATCTTGCCATCCGAAGTTCCCAATAAAAAGCAACACAAGGCGGTCAGTGGTACTTTATAGGGTCGGCGGCGATTCCAGCACGTCCTTGGTTATAAGGCGCAAGTTTCTCCAAATGCGGGGCCCGCGGAGTTTACGGCCCTTTTTCCCTCCTGCAGCAGCACAGGTGGGACGTGACCCGCCGATTGCACGGTGAACGTTACGCACACTATGTACTGAAAGAAGCGCAGTGGGAATCATGTTTCAGCTGCTAGGAAAGCCATCAAATGGTAAGACCGGATGTGCTGCCGGTTACTTTTTCAGACACGAAAGTACACATGTCGCGAGGTCAAAGATGAGTCGTCATTTCCTTTTCACTCCACCCAGGTCCCCCAAGGTCGCCATTTTCCCATGTATTTGTTCCTATCCCGATGCGTGCAATGCCGGAGGCCGCCCTTAGATACCCCATTGTTACCAGACGTTGGCTTGCGTGGATTGTAGCGCGCTAAAGATCCAGTTCAAGCACAATCCAAGCCAGGCCAAGTCACCGAAGGAGAAATGGACGACTGCAGCGCCTGCGGCGCCTGGTACGACAGGTACGCTATGTGATGCACGCAGCCATGCACTAGATCCTTCCGATCGCTCAACACGTTTAAAAACGGGACCAAAAGTGAAACACGACAGAGAAAGTTGTTATACGCGTTTTATTTGGACATATAAAGACTAGATTCATTCGCAGAAACAACAAAAACATTTTGCCGCTAAACTTAGCGCGGTGCAGTGATACGGAACGGCAACAGTGGGGTATCTAGTGGCGGCCTTCTTCGTTGCACGCTTTTCCGAGGTGAGTTTGGGGGACCTGCCCCATTGTTACCAGACGTTGGCTTGCGTGGATTGTAGCGCGCTAAAGATCTAGTTGAAGCACAATCCAAGCCAGGCCAAGTCACCGAAGGAGAAATGGACGACTGCAGCGCCTGCGGCGCCTGGTACGACAGGTACGCTATGTGATGCACGCAGCCATGCACTAGATCCTTCCGATCGCTCAACACGTTTAAAAACGGACCAAAAAGTGAAACACGACAGAGAAAGTTGTTATACGCGTTTTATTTGGACATATAAAGACTAGATTCATTCGCAGAAACAACAAAAACATTTTGCCGCTAAACTTAGCGCGGTGCAGTGATACGGAACGGCAACAGTGGGGTATCTAGTGGCGGCCTTCTTCATTGCACGCTTTTCCGAGGTGAGTTTGGGGGACGTGACTCCACCTATCTTACATTCTGGAATTCTCCTATAGAGGAACACGAGCCCCGCTGATTTACACGGCTCGCTATACTGCGGGAAAAGAGAGAACGTTTATTAACAGAAAGGTATCCCTGATTCTCCCAACATATATGGGCCATAGTCGTATAAAATCAATATTCAACCTGCTGTACAACGGGCTTAAAGTGACAGTCCGGTCGAAAACATAGGTCTGGGAAACACCGCCTTATGATTTCTAATACTCCTCACAACAACTGTGCAAAATATTTCAGAAGAAATCGTATCGCACGATTTATAATCGACTTTTTTCTATGCCGCAGTTGGACCCGAGTAATGGCCGCAGCGAGCTCTCGCGTGACGTGCATAAGAGCAATGCCGCACGTGATTTGCGGATGCCTGTTTGCGCGATAGTTCATTGTTGCGTGCTAGCATTTATCGATTATGATGTTTTTGAGTATCAGTCACGCGTTATGTAGAGTAGCGTCAATGTAAACACAGGTATCACGACGCAGCCTTCTGTTCAGTACACTCATAGTCAAAAACACCTCTCTGCATTCCCAGCAACGGCGCAGTCCTCCGCTCCACTTCGTACATTGGGGACGTCATGCTCACGTGACGGCTGACGTACATAGAGGATCCTTGGGGCAAGGAGTATGCGAGGGAGAAAAACGAAACCGGATGTCTTCAGAGGAGTATTCTTTATTCGATATCTCGAAAACCACGCCATTTTGTGAGCTGAAAGTTTCCATACAGCATGTAAGCCTCCGTGGCAGTTGGAAAAAATCAACTTCCGGTTTTCCCGGACTGTCCCTTTAAAGGGACGGTCTCGTACAGATCGGGCGATTCCGAAACTTAGCTGAAATTATATTCAAGAGTGCTACAGAAATACAGTCGCGAAGTTTCAACCAGAACAACGAAGTGGTTTTCGAGAAATTTGAAGGAATATGCCGTGACAGCAGACGACGGAAGTCGCAGCTGGATTCAACTCCCTCTCATGCAACGTCAAATGTGACGTGGTTATGGTATTTATGGTGGCAGCTCGCCCATTGGGCGACCGAAGCGGAATGCACAATACAGTCGGAGGTGTATGTGCTTTGCGCTTGAAAGTTGTCACGCGCGACGTCGTAATGTCTGATAGCAATTTTAGCGATAGTGACGGGTCCCTGTCACTAAGCGGTGAAGATGAGCTCATCGGCTCCGATCGATTGAAGAACCGGGGACGTCGATGAACCTTTAGCTACTGACCCTTTGCAACATCAAAGTGGTTAGCCAGTGAAAGTAGTGGATGATCGGGAATCGATTGACGCGGGTAAGACTCATCCATAAAAGCGCACTTTTTTGCGTATATATGTTCCGCTTGATCGTGACACCATTCTAAATTGTACAAACATTGCAGGTGTGTGTGTAGACACTGCTCGCCAATACCAGCATGTGCCGGAACCTGTTTCGATCAGTCACGTACACATGGTGTTGTATTCTCCTGAAAGGTGTTGTAAGGTTTGTTTTTGTTGCGCAGCTTTTTATTTGCATATAAAAATGTGTGTTTCATGGTACGTTATGCAAAATTTCAGATTTGGCCATGTATGTATCAGAACTTGGATAAACTGCTGAACAAAGCTGCTCTCTCTATCCATTCCCGCAAGCGGCAGGGGGTTGTCAACGTGATAAGTGAAGGCTTTCCATTCATGTCATTACACCTGGAGCAAATGACAAAATCAAGGATAAGCTGATCTACTTCAACGTCTTCAATTACCTCTGGCCTATCAAAAAAAAAAACAGCCCTTTTCAGGACCATCCAACATATCTGCATCAAAGACCATGCTTCTGCATCGAATAAGCTCTTATCATCATGGATGATTATAGTGTTTCATATCAAAAATACCTAGACGTGCATTACGAATGTGCAAGATGGATCAGCCGTATTTTTGCTAATGTTATGGCGGTGTGTTCATGAGCACATGGCTCAGATTTTGATTGTGTCAGGGGTTGCACACTAAGATGTCTAGCACGTTGAATATAAAAGATTTGGAAATGTTTAAAAACCTTCAAAAATATCAAAAATACCTGGACGTACATGACAAATTTGTAAGATGGAACAGCGGTTTGCAACATGTTTACATGTCGTCTGGCTTATTGTTGCTTATGTTACACCGGTGTGTTCGTGAGCCCATACTGGCTCAGATTTTGATTGTGTCAGGGGTTGCACACTAAGATGCCCAGCACGTTGAATATGAAAGATGTGTAAATATTTAAAAAATATGAAAAATACCTAGACGTGCATGACAAATTTGTAACATGGAACAGCGGTTTGCAACTTGTCGACATGTCGTCAGTCTTATTTTTGCTAATGTTACACCGGTGTGTTCATGAGCCCATACTGGCTCACATTTTGATTCGATATCAGGGGTTGCACACTAAGATGTCCAGCACGTTGAATATAAAAGATTTGGAAATGTTTCAAAACTTTCAAAAATATCAAAAATACCTAGATGTCCATCACAAATTTGTAAGATGGAACAGCGGTTTGCAACATGTTTACATGTCGTCTGGCTTATTGTTGCTCATGTTACACTGGTGTGTTCGTGAGCCCATACTGGCTCAGATTTTGATTGTGTCAGGGGTTGCACACTAAGATGCCCAGCACGTTGAATATGAAAGATGTGTAAGATTTTAAAAAATATGAAAAATACCTAGACGTGCATGACAAATTTGTAACATGGAACAGCGGTTTGCAACTTGTCGACATGTCGTCAGTCTTATTTTTGCTAATGTTACACCGGTGTGTTCATGAGCCCATACTGGCTCACATTTTGATTCGATATCAGGGGTTGCACACTAAGATGTCCAGCACGTTGAATATAAAAGATTTGGAAATGTTTCAAAACTTTCAAAAATATCAAAAATACCTAGATGTCCATCACAAATTTGTAAGATGGAACAGCGGTATGCAACATGTTTACATGTCGTCTGGCTTATTGTTGCTCATGTTACACTGGTGTGTTCGTGAGCCCATACTGGCTCAGATTTTGATTGTGTCAGGGGTTGCACACTAAGATGCCCAGCACGTTGAATATGAAAGATGTGTAAGATTTTAAAAAATATGAAAAATACCTAGACGTGCATGACAAATTTGTAACATGGAACAGCGGTTTGCAACTTGTCGACATGTCGTCAGTCTTATTTTTGCTAATGTTACACCGGTGTGTTCATGAGCCCATACTGGCTCACATTTTGATTCGATATCAGGGGTTGCACACTAAGATGTCCAGCACGTTGAATATAAAAGATTTGGAAATGTTTCAAAACTTTCAAAAATATCAAAAATACCTAGATGTCCATCACAAATTTGTAAGATGGAACAGCGGTATGCAACATGTTTACATGTCGTCTGGCTTATTGTTGCTCATGTTACACTGGTGTGTTCGTGAGCCCATACTGGCTCAGATTTTGATTGTGTCAGGGGTTGCACACTAAGATGTCCAGCACGTTGAATATAAATGATTTGGAAATGTTTAAAAACTTTCAAATATATCAAAAATACCTGGACGTACATGACAAATTTGTAAGATGGAACAGCGGTTTGCAAGATGTTTACACGTCGTCTCGCTTATTGTTGCTCATGTTACACCGGTGTGTTTGTGAGCCCATACTGGCTCAGATTTTGATTGTGTCAGGGGTTGCACACTAAGATGTCCAGCACGTTGAATATAAAAGATTTGGAAATATTTAAAAACTTTCAAAAATATAAAAAATACCTGGACGTACAGGACAAATTTGTAAGATGGAACAGCGGTTTGCAACATGTTTACATGTCGTCTGGCTTATTGTTGCTCATGTCACACCGGTGTGTTCGTGAGCCCATACTGGCTCAGATTTTGATTGTGTCAGGGGTTGCACACTAAGATGCCCAGCACGTTGAATATGAAAGATGTGTAAATGTTTAAAAAATATGAAAAATACCTAGACGTGCATGACAAATTTGTAACATGGAACAGCGGTTTGCAACTTGTCGACATGTCGTCAGTCTTATTTTTGCTAATGTTACACCGGTGTGTTCATGAGCCCATACTGGCTCACATTTTGATTCGATATCAGGGGTTGCACACTAAGATGTCCAGCACGTTGAATATAAAAGATCTGGAAATGTATCAAAACTTTCAAAAAGATCAAAAATACCTAGATGTCCATCACAAATTTGTAAGATGGAACAGCGGTTTGCAACATGTTTACATGTCGTCTGGCTTATTGTTGCTCATGTTACACTGGTGTGTTCGTGAGCCCATACTGGCTCAGATTTTGATTGTGTCAGGGGTTGCACACTAAGATGTCCAGCACGTTGAATATAAAAGATTTGGAAATGTTTAAAAACTTTCAAAAATATCAAAAATACCTGGACGTACATGACAAATTTGTAAGATGGAACAGCGGTTTGCAACATGTTTACATGTCGTCTGGCTTATTGTTGCTCATGTTACACCGGCCGGTGTGCTCGTGAGCCCATACTGGCTCAGATTTTGATTGTGTCAGGGGTTGCACACTAAGATGTCCAGCATGTTAAATATAAAAGATTTGGAAATGTTTAAAAACTTTCAAAAATATCAAAAATACCTGGACGTACATGACAAATTTGTACGATGGAACAGCGGTTTGCAACATGTTTACATGTCGTCTGGCTTATTGTTGCTCATGTTACACCGGTGTGTTCATGAGCCCATACTGGCTCATATTTTGATTGTGTCAGGGGTTGCACACTAAGATGTCCAGCACATTGAATATAAAAGATTTGGAAATGTTTAAAAACTTTCAAAAATATCAAAAATACCTAGAATTCCATGACAAATTTGGAAGATGGAACAGCGGTTTGCAACATGTTTACATGTCGTCTGGCTTATTGTTGCCCATACTGGCTCACATTTTGATTCGATATCAGGGGTTGCAGACTAACATGTCCAGCACGTTGAATATAAAGTTTGCGGAAGTTGAGTGTTTATGTAGTCATCTTTTATTGTCCCTTATTGTAATGTACGTCCACAGGACTGACCAATTGTGTTAAAATTGGATTGTTGGTATCGGGTAGTCATAATGATGTTCAAGCAGCAAGCTCTGAGCAACCTGTCGTCCTGTCCTGTCAACAAGGTTGTCTTGTCTTTTGTTGCTTGAACATCATATAATCACAACACTGATTTGTGGATATAACTTACATATTTATATTATGCAATACTTTTCTCACATCAGCAATGTGCAGGGAAAAATTAAATAGAGCTGTGAAACCTGCGAATTTGAGTTGTTATATTTGTGACCCATTAATAGGTGTTGATTCTGGCACAGGAAGGAGTGCCACTCTCATCAGTTAGTGTCAGCTACTGAAGGGGCACAAGACAACATTATTGAGCATAGTTTGGCGATATACTGCTCCGGTAGGGATAATACCTTAGAGAGGCTATATGCAAAACAAACTGATGTAGCCTGCTGGATCAAGCACTTCCTTCCGAGGTACGCGGGACTGCCGTTGCGTGCGGTGCCGACAATTTCTGTACGCATCACTTTTGGCTATTATCAACAAAGTAATACCTACATTTCAATACTGCGCGTATCCAGTTCTTTGGACACCGTTGCCGATAACAGTTGACTGCGTGACGGCCGACATCTTTTAGTTCGAGCTGCGTCCGGCGCCGTCCCATACATATCGTGCCCGCAGAACGTCTCTTTAGCTCATATGCATCGTGAACGAAACGTGCGGAGTACACGCACGCGCGTGTGACAATCAGACCTTTTGTTGAAGATGTTTCGAGTGTGTGACTCCCAACAGGTGCTTTTCTATATCCAGTTTCGTCACATTGTCGTCGACAAAAGAGTTGTTATACACCCGGGTTACGTTTTCACCACTTCCATACGGAATATTCTTTTCGCAGGTAAGACGAACTAGAAGTGCTCAAAATACCGAACGATACGAGACAAGTTAGTAAATAAGCGTCAACTGCCTTTATTAGGAGGAGTCATCCACGTAAACTGCCGCTCGAAATGAAGATGCGAGACGTATTGACATTGTTGTTCGGCCACATTTTACAATACGCATCTTTCGTTTGACCAGACTACATGCAGCAACTTTATTGCCGTCGCCGTGATCCTCGAGCACCTTTTGGAAGTCGTCTGCTCTCACCGCTGCAAGAAGGCGCGAGAGCAGACGATTTGTTCATCCAATAAGCGGTCTGCCATCGTAGCGGATATCGCTGTTGCCAACAGAAATCGCAATGTGCTGGCGCTGTTCTTATCAACTTAATTCGTTTATTTAATAACCGTGGCGATTCTGGACGAGCGAATTCACAGTATTACGTTTTCAGATATGAGGAATCGAATGGTACGCTTTGTGGATAGGCCAGGGTGTACGAGACCGTCCCTTTAAGTCACACAAGAAACTGACGATAAGCTATCGGAGATGCTCTCGAAGCAAAAATTATTAAGAGCGTCTCGTTACATTGTTTGCTTAACGCGTTCCGGAGATAATCGAGTTATAGGTTCTCCTTCTTCTTTCTGACTCTGCGAAGGAGTCATAACAGAACTTGCGCGAAATGTAGCCCACAACAGATATCGTTTTTTTTCTTTTTGATTCAGTGTTAGCGCCGCGAAGCAACTGTGGCTAGGAGTGGCGCACAGATGTGGACAGATGGAGAGAGGACAGCAGGAAGGAGCGGGCGACAGAGGGGTTAGTACGCGTCCTGGGCAGACTTCGGGGGGAACTGTGCCGATGTTCGTCCGAAAAGTCTTCGGAAAACCCAGGGAAAAACCTCAGACAACAGAGTCGGTGGTACGAATCGAACCTCCCCCATCCCAGGCTTCAGCAAGACTTGGGCTACCATGTGACATGGCATTTTAAACCAATTGTTTACCTGCCGGATATGACGACACACGGTGGAATAGGCGGTTCTGTTCACCGTGCGAAGTGCAGAGTAATTAACTCATGACGAAGATCACTATTTGATAAGATGCCCCATTGGAGCAAAACGTAAGAGGGGACTATCATCTGGTGGTGGTGGATGGTAATATCGTTCTAAGCGAGTTGTCTACCTGGTTGCTACGATCGCTGGTTCGGGCAAGAATAACGCAGACCGTTGGGCTAGTTGGTATTCCATAGCAAGTAGCAAAAAACGCTGCAAAGTGTTACAAACCGTACAGAGGTAGACAAAACCGTAACGTGCGCCAGTAACAACTTCAATGCAATGAAGAAAAAAGAAAAGAACACACAATAGCGCCGGGGCAACCACAGCTCAACCTGGTGGGCACGCCCACCCCACTATCTCTTAGCTAGACCAAAACGCGTGCAACATATCTAGCTCCCTCCAGCTCAGTGCCACGGAAGGCTGACTCACACACCGCTCGCTACCGAGTCGCCAGATATGATAAGCTTGACACGACCATTTTGGATAGTGCAAGAGATACTGTATAAGTGCTTAAATTCGCGGGCTCAATAACTCGCGAATTTGTGAGAAGCCAGGATCAGGCAATTATTCGCGGAACCTTAAATTCGCGGTACCGCGCTGCGTCCACCCTGCATCTTAGGGACCATCCACCTTGAACTTCCTAGAAGAAGCTAATAAGAGGTATCCCAACTGGGTAACTCGTTCAATTTGTCTTCCTTTTGAGCACTTCTGACTGCAAGGGATGCGATTAGGGGGTCCTACTCGGCTCGTATCTGTGCCATTGCCCAATTACCCTGTCTCCCGTCATCGCATCGAGCAGGTGCGATTGGCACTTGGTAGTGATGCGACAACTTTTCCAAAGGTCTATACGCGTGACAGATTGCATACGCGCTTTCTGGATGATCCAGGCTTACAAGGAACCGGAATCACGGGAGGCTTACATCCGCGGGGGATTCGTACGTGAAGGCAGGACTACAGTCTCCAGTTGCAGCGGCGAACTGAACACTTTGCGAGGCAATGCGGTGTAACAGCGTAAGAAACTCCGTATACATAAGTTGCCTCAGCGTCCTGGGTCAAATTTCTTACATATTTCTTTCACGTATTTTTCTGTCATTGGTTCGAATATTTCGCGGGACTTTAAATTCGCGAAAAAAGGGCGTTCGCGAATTTCGCGAAAAATAGGTCCTCGCGAAAATTACTACTTTTACAGTAGGTTAAAGAGGGAAGTGATAGAAGCTTATCATATCTGGCGACTCGGTAGCCAGCGGTGTGTGAGTCAGCCTTCCGTGGCACTGAGCGGGGGGGGGGAGCTAGATATGTTGCACGCGTTTTGGTCTAGCTAAGAGATAGTGGGGTGGGCGTGCCCACCAGGTGGAGCTGTGGTTGCCCCGGCGCTATTGTGTGTTCTTTTCTTTTTTCTTCATCGCATTAAAGTTGTTAGTGGCGCACGTTACTGTTTTGTCTACTTCTGTACGGTTTGTAACACTTTGCAGCGTTTTTTGCTACTTGCTTCGGGCAAGAAGTTTCTGCTTCCGCCCGCCGACAAGTCGGAACTTTCGGAGAAGACATTTACGGGAACATGTTCCTTTTATATATGTAATCTAATCTAATCTGAGATGATGCGGAAGCACGAGGACAAGACAGCCGGAGAACTGTGGCACGGCCGTGACCTCCTTTTGTAAAAGACTGGTGGGCTCCCATTGAATTGACCGGTCGATTAACGCGCTTCGATTGGAATCGTCGTCTGTGGTGACACGACGACAGACAAGGCTTATTGCACACCCTGCGTGGGCGTCGACCAAGTAGGCGCGTGCAACCTTATCGTGCGAGATATCGGCGAAGATGAAAAGCATGCTGCAAGAGCATCCGAATGACGCTGGAGGAAACGAAGGAAGACCTGTCTGAAAACGTGAGGGAGGACGCTGAAGGTATAGGACTCCTGCTGGCAGACGAGAAGCGAAACACGGAATATTCTGAGGCGAGAGGACATAATCTTCCCGCGGCGCTCGGAACACGTGGGAAGATGCGAACGCGAGGCACAACTGGTCACGCGCAGCCACCTATCTCCTGGCATAACTGCTTTTCCACTCGCTTCTCTGTCGACGTCTGTCTCGATGTCGAGCGGATACAGTCCCAAGCAGCACAATGTACCGAAAGTCGAGTGCAATAGGGGTGGCCAGCATGTGTCTTATCAATGTTCTTTAGTTTCAAAAGTCTGTTCAGGGCCTTCCACCTACCCGTCCACCCCTATTGCACTCGACTTTCAGTACATTGTGCTGGTTGGGGTCTTGCTGCGTCTGCGTTATCTATGATAAGCTACTCGTGATAAGCTACTTGTGAAACGGCTTCCCTGTGAAACGGTTTTGGGAATTACGCCTGAAATGCGCAGGCGAGACAAAATTCAACTCTTCGTTTCCATTTACCAGACGTTTCGAGCACCAGCGGCATGGCCGAGTGGATTAAGGCGTCCCTTCTCGTTGGTGGTAGCCAAGGTCGTGCTCAAGACTGGGAGGTAGTGGGTTCGAATCCTACCACCGGCTGTGCTGTATGAGGTTTTCCCCTGCGTCTCCAGACGAATGTCGGCACAGTTCCCCCTTGAAGTCGGCCCAGGATGCATACTAACCCCCCTGTCCCCCCACTCCTTCCTACTGTCCTCTCTCCATCTGTCCACGTCTGTACGCCGCTCATTGCCACAGTTGCTTCGCGGCGCTAACACGAAATTTAAAAAAAAAAGCATTTCGAGCCACTTTGGAACTTCCCAAGGCGACTGCATGCATCGCAGCGCTTATGAAATGTGTTTTGAATAAAATGTCAAAAAGGCACCGACGATTTCTTTAGTATACATGTATAAGTGATCTTGAAGGGAATCCTTTAAAAATTCATCAACGAAAACAAACACCCGGTAAGCTAAATGCACTTTTTTTAGGCAAGTAGCTCCGCATAATCTGCGAGCAATTAAAAAAAAAAAGACGTGTACAGGGTGTTTCACCTAAAGTGATAAAAAAATTCTAACTGGCGACGTACTCGCCAGAGAATTGTGGTACTTTCGGCAATTACCTTCTAAAAACTTTTGCAACCAATTGGGGAAGGCTTTGGACAATTTTTAATTCCGGAAAATTCTTTTTTTTTTACATTGAACTTTGAAAATTGCCAAGCGAACCCACTTTTTTTTTTACAGAAATATGAAGTCCTCCACGGATAACCGCAGACCCAACAAAAACTACTGGCCCCGCCTGCTTGATTGTCGCAAAGAAGCGCGCGCGAAATGTGCGTCTAGAGGAGGAAGTGTCCCCGTCTTCATTTGTTTTGTCTTCTTTGTCATGAGACGGCTGTTACCAGCATCACGGTCAAAGCAGGGCAAAGGTATAAAACAAGAGGCGGGAACACGTCCTCCTTTCCGAGCACCTTCCGTGCGCTCTTCTTTGCGACAATGAAGTAGGAAGAGCTAAAGCGTAATTTTTACTAATTTTTTTTTGGTTATTGCTGTTGCGATACTGTGCATAGTTTTTGTTGGGTCCGTGGTTATTCTTAGAGGACTTCATAGTGCTGTAAAAAAAAAAAAGTGAGGTTCGCCTGGCATTTTTCAAAGTTCAATCGAAAAATAAATAATTTTCCCTCAATTAACTATTATCCAAAGCCTTCCTAAATGCCGGCAAAAGTTTCCAGAAAGTAACTGCCAAAAGTCCCACAGTCCTCCGTCAAGTACGTCGCCAGTTAGAATTTATCACTTTAGATGAAACACCCAGTATATATATACGGGACAGGCATCGATGCATCTAGTGCAGGACATCCATCACCGAGACAGAAAAGAAAGAAGAAAAAAAGTGGTCCTCCTTGGCCTTATGGCATCATGACACCCGGCCTTAGAAAGCCTGAAACGGCAATGGCTCTCTGAGGGCAAGAAAATGGGAGACGGCTTTCGTACGGCGCGGTCTCCATCCCAGAAGCAAAAATCGATAGCAGACGAGGCTGCATGAAGGCGTCAACGGAAAAACGGAAGCAGAACATGCTTGTCACGCGATAAAAGGGGCGTACGCAAACAGTTCCACCCGGAAAAGAATTCGTGCGTTTTCATGTTTGCCATTGAGGTTTGCGCGTTGATCGGAGCAGCAATTCAACCGGACGGCGCGGGTGCGTGTCGCGTCGGTCGTGTTCGCGGGAGGGTCTCGCTGCATTCCAGAGGTGTTTCTTTTAGACCAGTTTGCGCGCCTGACGTCACACTGTTGCGGTGGCGCTGCAGTCAGCGGATCGTCTGCTTGGTGTGGGCCAGGTCCCCCAAACTCACCTCGGAAAAGCGTGCAACGAAGAAGGCCGCCACTAGATACCCCGCTGTTGCCGTTCCGGATCACTTCAGCCCGCTAAGTTTAGCGGGAAAATGTTTTTCTTGTTTCTGCGAATGAATCTAGTCTTTATATGTCCAAATAAGACGCGTATAACAACTTTCTCGGTCGTGTTTCACTTTTTCGTCCCGTTTTTAAACGTGTTGAGCGATCGAAAGGATTTAGTGCACGGCTGCGTGCATCACATAGCGTACCTGTCGTACCAGGCGCCGCAGGCGCAGTCGTCCATTTCTCCTTCGGTGACTTGGCCTGGCTTGGATTGTGCTTCAACTGGATCTTTAGTGCGCTACAATCCAACGCAAGCCAACGTCTGGTAACAATGGGGTATCTAAGGGCGGCCTCCGGCATTGCACGCATCGGGATAGGAACAAATACATGGGAAAATGGCGACCTTGGGGGACCTGGTGTGGGCAAAACAGAAATCAATCTGAGTGATTGGAGTGACCGTTTTCATCCAAAGTGAGCGTGCCGCAAAGCCGTGTATCCCTCGGGTACACAAGCCGACGGGGAAAGGGTGGCGAAATCGCTTTTCATCAGTTTCCGCGCAACGCAGAACAAAGAAATCGTTTGCTTGTGAATCGCTTTTGTGTGTTTCAATCGTCTTGATCAGCTAAAGGGAAAGATTCCCCGACTTTGTGAGATTTCTTTCTCGATACCCGTGTACAAACAAACGACGCTAAGATGCAAATCAGTGCTGTTTTCAGAAACGCCCCGATCAAACGGTGAAGTAATTGTGTGCTTCCAGTGACTTTTACGCTTGCACAGTATCAGCAGTGAACTGGCAGGCGAAAATATTAGATAACTGGGATTGGGCAGTTGTCTATGCGCAGCGCAATGGGATCGTCATGTTGTATACCGTTTATAAACAACTTCGGCTTGTAGCAAAACTTGTGTGATTCCTTCGGAGCTCTAAATTATCCAGGTACTGTGGAAAGAGACACTCAAGAGTGGTGTAGCAGTGCAACACGGCCGATGTCGCATTTTCAGATAGTACTCGCACGCTGCGTTCAGCGTGTTTTGCCCGCACCAACCCCGCGCATGCGCATATGCCACGTCCTGTTGGTGAACTGTAAAGTGGTCTACGCTGTCGAAATACACTACGCCAGTAGGTCAGCTCTCTGCGCAGCTCCCCAATATCCCCCTCTTCCGTATTGTACATGCGGCGACCGCACTGGTCCTTCCCCCAAGTTAGGGAGTAGCAGCTCAAGGCTGGGCGCACGCGGTTTCTTCTGCGGAGTACCACGTCGGTGTATCAATGCCCCCGGTTATTGCTGCCTTGTGATTGGACAGACATTATTTCGTCACGTGGTTTTACCAAGCTTTACCCCCTCTAATGCGCAGAGACAAAGGACGCGTTAAGTAGCGACGCTACCCAACACGGTCGGTGTACTCTGTCCTTGGGACGGTCCTTCAGAGCGCGCTACGCGCCCAGGCGAAGTTTCCAAGCCGGCCCCTCATTATTTTTCCGGCCTCCCCTTCCTCTATCCGCGTCACGGAGCATCACTTACGCTCACCAGCTCGCCTGACTGAGTGGTTAGCCTGCTGACTGACTCACGTCGTGACTGGAAGGTACCCGGGTTCGAATCCCGGTGCCGGCTGTGCTGTCCGGGATTTTTCCTAGGTTTCTTTCTCAGACTCTGTCAGAGTTCCCTTACATGGCACAGTTCCCTTAGAAGTCTGCCCAGGATGCACATTCCCCCAGAGCGATAGTCGTGACCTTGCCCACCCCTGTGAGGCCGGACAACGGCGAGCTCTTTCATTCGCACCCCCACGCCACCACCACTTACGCTCTCCGACCTGCACGCGTGGAGCGTGAGAGTTCATCAAGAGCGCCGCGCTCCGGAAAAGGAGCGACACCCGGTTAGCAAAAAGAAGCGCGCTCCCCGCGCTTAACGCACCCAAGGTGTCGTAGCGTGTAGCGCACGCGATGGAATTAAAGGAAGGAAAAGAGACGGTGGGACACGGGGACCCACAGAAATCACACAGTACATCATCCCCTTCCCACTTGTTGTGTCGGCAAAAAAGCCCTACAAAAGCCTGCGGGACTTTGGAGACGTTTGAATGCCGACTGGCGTTACAGGGCGGCGGAAGGTCTGCTACTCGCAAGGCGTAGGCCAAGGACGCCTGGAGATGCCGCCGTCGGCAAGACAGCAAGCTACCTTCTGCGTCCTCGACAGACACGCACATTTCGTCAGTTAGGGGAGTGCAGTTCCCTGTCTGCGTAGTTTTCTTAGCGCATATGGCTTGGGTCTATTCTGTCTTTGTATCTGCGGGGCGAACATCCAACGTGCGAACGAAGATGGAACACGGCACTCGTAGGGATCTGACGTCTCCCGTGTCAGTGATTGACCGCGAACGCACTTAGACGCCAGTGTTCTAAACAAAAGTCGCGAAATTCGCAATATAAACACGCGTGTCCAAATTTGTGTCTGGGCCCCCCGGGACTTGACTGAGAGCTGCTAAGAAATTCCAGATTTTTGTTCCCAAAGAAGGAAAAGATTAGCTCGCCCCGGCACGCTCTGTTGTTGTTGTTGTTAAGTATTGAGAGAGGTCAGCCAAAATACGCCAATAGAAGAGTTCAGAAAACCCCAGTGCTCTTTGCACACGCATTGCATCCTGGGCGCTTGCTGAACGGGGGAAGCGAAGAATAATCCTTCACATTTTGCTTTCGCTGACCTTGACACGTCGTGGACAATGGACTGGTAGTGGAGAAATCAGAACAGTTATGAAGGCCACCCGTTTCTTTCGTGTTAGTAAACTCCCACAGTTCAAAGCGGCGCTATGCACTCCGCGATTCTCTGAACTCGTCTATAGGTATACGCTCTGTTCACGAGGTACCGTACTATGTACTGCTTGCGACACGCTTGCCTGATGATGATGATGATGATTGAGGTTTTATGGCGCACAAGCAACTAACTAAGGCTATCGTGCGCCAAAACTGTCTGCGCTTGTCTGAAATGAATATCCTGTCCCATCTCCATGTGCTACAAGTTCATTTATTTCGAGTAATAAACGCGTACAGCATATGGCCTTTCTTTAAGTATAATAATGGAACAACATTTACGCGGGCAAGCAAGTAAATATTGGCTGCAGAACTACTGACAGGCGATACCGGACAACCGTGTCGCGCAAGCACTACAAACATCATGGTCACTTTCAAAACTTACTCAAACGCGACTAGCTTCACTAAAAGTGAAAAGTAACAAAGACTCGTGTCAAGGTGCATCAACCTCGAACAGCAAAACAGCAGTGGAATAAACGACGCTCTAGGTCACAGTACAAAAGGGGTTCTGCGCATGGAATCGGTTACAACGGAGTTGTACAGGCTACTTACTTGGCATCAAAATGTACGTAAATGCGCTATAGATGCGAAGTCGACTTGGCCTGCCTTTCTTGCAAGCACAAGTCATCGTCAACACAAGCCTCAACACTTGGGTGGTGCTCTTTACCTCCATGATAATGGTGTATTCGCCCACAAAGGGTCGGCTCTCGAGTTCCTCGAGTCCAATAAACGAAATGTAACCACTGCGTCACATCGAGGAGGACGTAATATAAATCGACAGAAATGACTTACCATATAACCCCTTCCAGAGCTTGACCTAGTGCTGCCCTGTAGTAAAGAGAGGGACCACATGAGACACACACGCTTCATTGGTTCACCATACCATGGTGGAGAGTACAGGCACAGGTATATGCAGTTTCACCCCCACCACCCTCCATTTTTTGTAACCGCCTTCAACTTAGCCGCTACGTGGCAAAATCACCACCTGGTCACACGCCACGGGCAACATCATCGGAGTCACGTGACCTCGTTTATATTCAGCTTTAGAGCTCGCCCGACGTGTTCTCATCAGCATAGTACCGGGCGATGAACGAAACATGCCGGCGTAAATTATACGGTGCTCCCTTACGCAACCTGGTAGTTTATTCCCGCCCTGCGAAGCGTAAGTGCATCGCACCGGTCGAGTCAGTCTTAGCGCCGGTGTCGTTATCACATCTTTTGGGAGTGGTCAGCAACACGAGACCTCATTTGCAAATCGACGTGTCTCGCCTGCGAGGACAGTGGATAAAACTAATTGCAGCGGACGAAAGAAGTGGCAAAACGACGCGCAAAAAAAAAAAAAGAAAACAGCAATCGTGTTTTTTCCAAACGGTTTGCTCGGCCAACCGCCATCTACATAGATTACATAAGGCCTGCTTTTATTGCCCCCTCTCCCTCCTTCGCTAGTTGGACATGTAAAGTCAGAATTCGTCCGCTACTGCGAATCGTAGGGAAAACTTGAAAAAAAATTGAAAATTGAAAAAAATCTTGAATTCGCAGAACGACGATTCGCAGTAGCGGACGAATTCTGACTTTACATGTCAGAATTCGTCCGCTACTGCGAATCGTCGTTCTGCGAATTCAAGATTTTTTTCAATTTTCAATTTTTTTCAAGTTTTTCCATTTAGTACGCGGAAACGTTCAATCACTATACTCGCAGACGATGGGTGTTCGTCTTCATGGTCACGGCCGCTGAAAGCACGCTCGTGATTGGCTACCGTTGTTGAAAACACGATCTTCATTGGCTGACCATTAGTTTTTACATCACGTCGACGAGTGGGTCGACGACCCAGGGCGTCAGTCGTGACGTTGCCCACATCTGTAAGCCCAACAACGGCAAGCCCTTTCACCATCACCATCACCACCACCACCGACGAGGAGTAGGTAAGCGGCCTTTCTCTCTGTAGGTGGTGCTGGCTCGGCTGATCGTGGGCGCGGCCATTTTTATGGTCACGTGTACGTTGACGTCCGGAACGACGTGTTAACGGGACCGTTGCACTCGCCTGGCACGCTCTCGTCCGTGGACTGACATATGGTTGAGCACCCTTGTCAGTACAAGCGCCTGGAAAGAGTTCAGCAATGTTTCCCCCCCTTTCAGAGCTATTTTCTGACAGAGAAGGGTCATTGAAGATAGCTTTCCCGGGCGCCACTTGACAGCGTTGCACGCGAGCGTTGACGTTAGTTGGTAGGGAAGCGTCTAGGGACAGTCGCCACAAAAATGGCGTCGCTAATAGGATTATCTCCTCCGAGCCCCACAAAAATACCTCGGAGAAGCAACGCACACCGGTATGTTTTCCCAATACTTCGGGTGGGGCGGACACGCTGCTGTCAAAACGATAAACAAAGATAGTTTAACAAGAGATAAACTGATGTTCTGAGGCTGGAACAACATAGAAGGGACAGATACAAACAAAGCCTCAAATTGCCTAAGAAATCAACGATGAAAGATGAAAGTCACTGAAAAGGTTAGCCAACTATAGGGATCGAATCCCTATAGCTGGCTAACCTTTTCAGTGACTTTCATCTTTCAAAGATAGTTTGTTTTTAGATATATTTTTTAGAGCAAGCGAGCTGGTGGCAGATATCCATAACGAAAACCCGAGACTACGGGAAAATAAATATAGAAAAAAATGTCGCACAACATTTGGGAGGGAAAATCGGGTGCTATTTACACACGAGAATTCGGGCGCTGTCTATTTATTTATTCATATACCTTAAGTGCCTACAGAAAACATTTGATAAAAAGGGGGGGGGATGTACACAATACACTGCATAATGATCACAGGGTTAACACAAATAAAACCTCTCACAGTTTTGCACAAAATCATTGTATGATTGTGATGCAACGACGTGCTCGGGTAGAGAATTCCAATCGCGAATGGCAGCCTGCAATTGTGCGTGATAAAAGTACTTGGTGGTACAGTATTCAGCTTCGAGTTTCAGAGAGTGGTCAACACGGCTGGAGGAGTGGTGGGCGCTTTGCAAATACAATGAGACCCCGAAAGGAATAACTTATAAAGAATGCACAACTTGCACAATTTTCGTCTGCTCTCCGATAGCGGGATACCTTATGATCTCAGTTTGATATGTCACCGGGAAATTTTCGGGCGAAACGAAATGCATACGAAACAAGCTGTGACACTGGGACGAGAAACAATAACGTTTACATTTCCGTTCGGAACTGGGATAGTGAATGACCTCTCTCGGATAGCTCTCTTTGCTGATACAGTGAACCCTCGGTTTATGAACACCGTCGGTTCCCCGAAAAATCGTTCATAAATCGAGGGATTCATAAATCGAAAATTCCGTTAAGTGAGTACTATCGAGTAAATGAAACAGTATTTCCGAGTTGATATTGTGTTTATAATGCAATATATTGTGTAATTTTGCTTCGGACCATGCCTTCTTCTGTATCAGGCTCACAAAACACAGATGTTAGCGCATTCACACTCTGTTTATTATGCAATACTAAATAGTTTAATTTTGCTTTGGACCATGCCTTCCGCTGTGTCAATTGAGGTCAGGAACACTTCTGCAAAAACCCGTTTGTTGTTCGGATTTCGAGGGGTTAAGAACCGAGGGTGCAATACCTCGAAAACGTTTTGTCTGTTCAGGCGTCATTCATAAGACCACGAATAATCCCTTTGAAGGTTTTTGTTGGCCTCGGAACGATCCGTTCATAAATTGAGGGCAAAAAAACGCTGGGCAACTCCTAGTTGGTTCCCAGAAATTCCGTTCATTATTCGAATATCGAGGTTCATAAAACGAGGGAAAAATGCATGTAAAAAGTTTGGTTCCTCGTGCTAGTGTTCATAAAACGAGGGAATTCATAAATCGAAGGTTCATAAATCGAGGGTTGACTGTATTATGATTCACTTTTCCGGCGGTTTCCCGAGAACGACAAAGTTGAAGAACCGCAAGGATTTCGGGTAGATATCGGGTTTTACCCGAGTTCTTGAAAATTTGTTCCGGGGGGGAACTAACGCGAAAAATCGGGTTTAACCCGAAAACGAAGACCCCACGTATTCACAAGAGCGATGCCATGGCCATTTCCATTGGTTCCCACCAGCACGTGACCTCTCCCGCGGCTGCCTCACCGCTGGAGACGACTGCCGTGATGTCAGAGCGGGATGATCTTCAATATTTGCGGTGCCAATTTGCTACGCCTCTATCACGCCCTTCGATGTAAAACTTGGAATGGAAGTTCACGTCGCTGCAAACATCCCCCTTTCTACGTTTAGCCGGCTTGTGTCTGATAAAGTGTCCACTTGAAGCTGTAGCGGGCCGTGGACAACGACGAAGATGGCCACGCGCCTGGGGCACCTGCCTCAGTTCCACCGGCGCGGCCATGGAGATAGGCCACCGTCATCGCCTCTCCGTGGCATACCATCATCGCCGGTCGGGGCTCATGTAGAGGAACTCCACCTCCTCTACATAGCCAAGTGTCGTAATCCCTTTAAGTGTGTAGTCAGTGCTAAGTTCAGAGGCAGGATTGATTTCTGTGCGGCTGCGTATGGAAATTTACGAGGAGCGCTCGAAAACATATCTTCTACGCTGTCCTCTCAGGAACACCGAAAAAAAAAAGGCGAGTTCCCAATTTTCGCGAATTTCGCAAATCGATCGAAGGGCATACGAAAAAAAAAAGATTGAAATTAACACTTCAAAAAAGCTACGTTACAATCGCAACCTTTATTTTCTTGCTCTTTATTATTATTATTATTATTTTCTTTGTTATTTTATTCGCTGGCAAAGAGGTACTTACGTCGCTGAGTCGGTCCCTCGAAGTGCTCCGTGGCGTCCGGTTGACCGGAGGCACTTCGGGAAAGCTTTGTTCACTCGACACTCGAGATCCTTTCCGCACCTGCGCACAAAACAAACAACTGCATTAGAACGCTTCACGTACAGCACACACTTGTCACCTGAACAAACGAGTACAAAAAAAAAGAGAGAAGGAGAGAGAGAGACAGCTACATCCGTCGACGGAGAAAGCAGCAGTTATGAAACCCCTTCCTAACGCCCGAGGCTCTTTTACATAAAAATAAATAGCCCTGCACCCGCTGCCGCTAGCGTGTGACTGACACCACGCTCACTGAGGCAATTAATGATCGCGCAAGGCCGTGAAATTATGCGGTGCTCTTCCGTAAGCGTAGGCTTGTGCAAACAGTATTTTTGTTATTAGAATTTTGAATAGTGTCTTGCCTCGAAGACAATTCTGTAAAACGTTTTAAATTCCGCGACCTAAATTTTTCGCGAATCGGCAACAGGCCATATTTGCGTCTACTCAATTTCGCAAATTCTGGATGCTAAAATTCGTGACTGAATTAGTTTACGTCGTGATAAAACCAAAATCGCACGCAGCACCCTTGATAAACAACAACAACAACAACAAAAAGCGACAACGCGCGTGATTGCGCTGCATATCACTTCAAACTTCAACTGTGAAGACAAAGTTTGTGTTTTCAGCACAGTTTTCGACCAGACGTCTGTCTCTCTCTCTCTTTCATTTTTTGCAAGACTTTTTCTCTAAACGCTTCCGAGTCCCCTTAAAATTCGCGAATTTCTTCAATTCACGAAATTTGTGAAAAGTAATGGCGTTCCGACACTTCGTCTCTCAAGTTATTCAGGACAAATATAAAATGCAATTATTTGCTTCGATGTGAAACTGCTTTCCAAGTTTCCACTTCCTTTTGTACCTGGCCCTCCTTTCCTTTGCAAATAAAATAAATAAAATGAAATGGAGGAAGTTTCACACATAGGAATAATAGACGCGCAGAAAACCGGCAGACGGCTCCGCTAGCGAGGAAGCGCGAGAGTGGTCACGTGCTTATGATTACCAATGGCGATGGCCGGAGTTCTGACGTCAGAGTCAGACGGGTACGTGTGTTCAACGGCCAAAACCTGGCCAAATATGAAACATAGGAAAACGTTTTTTTTTTTTTTTTTTTTCTACTCTAGTGAGCAATACGGTGTGTGCGCAATGCAATGAAGCCACATTTATCAAACCACAGAGTATCACAGTCTTTACGGGATGGAATCTCTCTGAATGGGTACGTGTTTAAAGGAGTGGTGACACATCAGCCCGCGTCATGCGGGATAAATGTCAAGAACGGTACACAGGCATCTACATGAACCTGCATTCAGTGTTCTGCCGCAAAGGATTGATTGATTAATTGATAGTGTATTTGTCTTCAGCAGTAATACATACAAAGCAATGTGGGATTGCTACAACAAGCCAGATAAAATTAACGTGTAGAAGAGCAGTACCGCGAATACGCGACGATATTTTGTCTCTGTGCCGAGGAAAGGGTAAAGTTTGGAGAAACCACGTGACCAAGTCCTCGTCCAATTACAGGGCAGCAATAAGGGGGTATTCGTTGATCGGCATTGGTCCGCAGGAGAAATCGCGTGCCCTTCACCTTGAAATGTTGCCCGTTTGTTTGGGAGAGAGACCTATGATGTGGCTGCGCTTTCGGTCAAGAGATCAAACCGGACACGTGACAGGCGATTCAAGAGATCCAACCAGTCAAAGCGTCATACTGGTCAGGATCCCCCGACAGAAAAGAAAGACTATCCCTTACCATGTTCATTGCAGAACGATTGCGCTGTACGTAGTGTTAAGTTAGGAAGTAATATGCCCGGTAACAGTGAAGACTTTTCGGTGTTTTCTCTCTTCTTACCACACACGAACAAAAAAAATGCAAGCGAGAAAATCCTGAGTTTGTGCTGTAAGTTACGGCGGCGAGTCCCCCTTTTGCGTTTGCACGTTTATGTCCATTGCCCCTAGAGACGTACCACGTTATGCCAGAACGGATGCTCGTTACCAAGAATGTTGAGCTCAACTTACAAAGAATCGTAGGCCACAGGTCCCCACCCTTATCACGTTATTCTATTCTTTTACTGACCGTGCTGGAAAATATTGTCCGACTGTGCTTTCCAATCAACACTGGCCTGTCACGTTCATTGACCTCAACCCCAAAATGCAGGGTATACTGCTGGACTCAGAGTCGTCTTTGTACTTTTGTGTCCATTGGCGCAGCCGTGCCCACGCTATGCCAGAACTGAAGTTTGTTACCAATTATAATGGGCCCAGCCGCAAAGTGCTTTGGCTTTGTCCTTTTGTGGGACGGCGGGAAAAATTGAGGGGAAAATTGATACAAAAACACACACAAAATAAAAAGCTCTCTTTAGTACCCTAAGAGAGTCCATGATCAGACGGTTCCGCCATGTAGAACGTCTGTCCACAACAGCGACTTGGCTCTTCGACTACGAGCCTGCTGTGATACGAGAAGTGATTGAATAATCAACGTGTTTGAAACAGCCGCCGGCCCACCCAACGTGAATGTACGTAGCCTACGCTAACTGTAGAAATAATCTCTAACACGAAGCGCTGTCAAAAAAAAAAAAAAAGGACAGAACTCCTATAAATCCTGTATTAGAAACAGGTTGATCTTACAATGCAACCACCTGTTTTTAACACAGATGACATAAGAGAACTGTCGGCTTTTCTTCGACTGCGCTATGTGTTGCAAAGTAACTAACTAAGTCAATAAAATGTTGATTTGCCATGATGTTGATTTGCCACCTACATTTGTATTCTATTTATACCGCACGTAAACAGAGTCCTCGTATATCGATACGAGTAATCCCTGCTTAGCGATGTTAGAGTTGAAGGATTAAAGTAATCCGGTAATCCAGAAGATGTGGGTTCGATCCCTACAGCTGGCTAACCTTTTCAGTGACTTTCATCTTTCATCGTTGATTTCTTAGGCAATTTGAGGCTTTGTTTGTGTCTGTCCCTTCTATGTGTTCCAGCCTCAGAACATCAGTTTCTCTCTGATGTTAGAGTTAACGACGTAACACAAAGCGAGCCATTTCACCATCACCACCACCACTACGAATCACATTTCGAACCGAAGTAAACTGCTAACGATCTAAAATGCTATATGAGCATCTCCCAATTTTCCGACCCGGTATATATATGCATGCAGTTCTTCGCCTTTTCTGCTAATAGAATATTCCGTAAAGATGTCGCTCGTGCGAACACGTGGTTACTATAGAGGTGCTGAGATGTCGTAATCTTAAACGTCGATAAATATCGACGGAATTATCGACATTCTATATCCGCGAGAAAGGTGTCGATATTTTATCGATCCACAAAACACGCGCAATGTCTTTCGAAAAAATAATACCGTACTTTACGTCGTTCGATCCGTACCATATACCTATCTACAGATGCGTACAAATATTGAACTGCTACGCGCTGCCATTTTCTTGTCGCACATTCCAAAAAAGAAAAAAAGAAAACGAAGAAGAGCGCGCAGGCTTGTGGCTCAATTTTCACGCCAGCAACGATTTGAAGGACAACGTCCCCAAACACTATACCCCCCATTGTTTTGTCTGAGCGGTTTATTCGCTCCATCGCAAAAAAAAAAAGAGTGACGGCACGCGAGTATGGGTTACAAGGAGTTTCTTCCACCGCCCACTTGGAGTGATGACAAATTGGATACGGCGCGCCAAGGTATTGTGCTCGCTTGACAGGTTTCTCCTCCCCGAGAGCCCAGAATAGCCCCCCTTTGTGAGCCATTTTACGCCGTCTGGGAACAGCTGCTCCCCTCTTTAAAGAACACTGTCTGCAGGGGCGCGTAGTAGTTGTCTCCCGACATTATGGACGTCGTCTCCAGCGCGACGCGCTAATGTGCTGCATTTGGAATATACTTACAATTTAGAGGCGGTGACGTGTTTCTGTGCGAACATTAATCGCACGGTTGGCTATGATTGCCAGTGATGGCCACTAACTACTTCTACAGTAGTTTAACTATAACTACTAACTACTTCGCAATGGAGTAGTTTAACTAGTAGTTCAACTACTTTTCAGTGGAGGTAGTTAAAACTACTTCTTTAACTACATCTATAACTACTTATAGTTGTCCATCAACACCAACCCCACTCTATAGTGCACGGCACAATTGTTCTGCACCTCCGTTCTCATCCAAACATGTAGCTCAAGGTAAAAGTCGGCAGCACAATCGAGCCGTAAAGCTTGCGGCAAAATTGGTAGTAGTTGGCACCTGCAGTAACCTAACTACTGTAGTTAACTACCCGAAATAGTAGTTTGACTAGTAGTTGCCACTACATTTCTGCAAGTAGTTGATAACTACTTTTTAACTACAATCAGGTAGTTTAACTAGTAGTTTAACTACATGTAGTTAACTACTGGCCATCACTGATGATTGCACAGTCGACCTCTCTGGATCACACGGTCTAGGGTTGCCACCAGGCCGGTATTCTACCGGCACGGCCGGTTATTTGCTCTCTCTGCCGGTTGCCGGTAGGAAGGTGATACCGGCAGCATTTTGCCGGTATTTGTGGCACGACACCTTTCATAGGGGTTTTTTACGGGGTTTTCCTTTCAGCATTCCACTGCAGCTTGAATAAATCTGGAGCACAGACCCAACTCCGTAGTCACCAGTCGTTTTCTTAGTTATTCATTATTATTATCATTGTTGTCTTGAGCCAGTACGCTTGTTCTTTCTCTCTGTCTGTATACTGTCCACCCCTCACTTACTTTCCCTTTCCCGCGTACATTTCCTCCTTTCCCTCTATTCCACCTCCTCTCCCTCAGCCGGTATTTTTCACTGCGAAAGGTGGCAACCCTAATCACACCAGCAGCTTGTTAATAAGAAAGACGCGGTCCAAATCAATGGCGAAGTTCCTGAGACAAATTTTTATGCGGGAAAATGAAAACGTCTGCGAGGTCACACTGCCATCACGGTGACTATTTTTGTACAAATGCAACGACCGCTGATATATGCAATATCCGCGCGGATACGTGTTTTAACTAGTGCGGTCGCGGATACCGTGCGGATGCGAATGCCCTAAATCTTATCCCCGCTGATCTCTAATCTTATCTGGACCCGTTTTCAGGATGATAGCGAGTCGACAAATAACCGTCTTGTCAACACGGAGTTCACGGGTCACTCGGTTCCTGCTCTTATTACAACTATTTTATGAACATTGTATCAAGAATATTAATAGCCAGACGCCGTTGGAACCGTGTACATACGAAAGAACTAAGTGTCCGTATTGCGGACGTATTGCGGACATTACACGCGCGTCAGGCGAAGCATCGTACGAGTATTTGCAGTCAGAAATGCAAAAAAAAAATCCTTTCTTGCAACAACTACAGGCTCATAAAGGCAGTTACAGCTACAAAATGAGAATTGTAACTTAATTACAAATACGGTTGCCTTAAAAATTGAATTATATAGAGTCACGTTTATTTCAATATATAATTTTGATTTATACATTTATTCTTCTTCCCCTAGCAACGCAGTATAAATATAGAGGTATGTACTGAAAAGACAAATTAAATTACAAACTTGCGGAGTACGACGGTGAGAAATATTTGCGTAGCAGTAAGAACCTGCCTGTACTGATGCTGCAAGAGCGTGACAGGAATCTGTTGAATGCCGCAAAAATGCCGCAGTAAAATGGCAAAAAAAAAAAAAAAACGCCATGTATATCTGACGAATTAGTAAATCTTCGTGAAACTGATACCATATCGCACGGGAAGTAATTATGAAAGCAACACTCAGTGCATCACAAATTACTTGAAACGTAATTGAGTTACAACAGCATAATACAGAAATAGTAATTATTGTTGTATTGTTGACTCTATGAGATGAGCCACAGCAGATTGTGTACTCATCTTCCTATGCTTATTGGTGCTGTTTCCGAATTTTTCTTTCTTTTGATTTGAGACGGGTGGGCTGCACCTGGAGGTAGTGCAATAGCAGGGCAACCCTTCACAGTGCCGAGGCGAGCTTCAGACACACTGTCTCGGGCCAAAACAAAGATTAATATAGTGAGTCCAAATAGGGCTCGTATCAGATATTAAGCTGATAAGAACAGAATTGGTTTTATTAGTGAGTTTGAAACATTATTTAAAATTATATATTTTAGAATTATTTACAATAGTATACACGTATTTATAGGATTATTTACAATGAAAGGGGTATTATTTACACTGTCTGTTTTTACGGTATTCACAATATTTATGGGTTGCAGTTACAGTCACAACTGTGTCGATGGCAGCATTTTCAGGGGCATCTTGTTGTCTTGTCCAGTTGTACTACATACACACCAGTAATGTGCGTGCTATAAATGTCCTTTGTAGAACACACCACACTTTGATCTTAGCCAAAAGGCCGAGAAGCGATAAATATTGCACGTCCATTTTTCGCTCTGGTCACGGTCGCGGCACCTGCCTCCGCGGGTGTCTTGAAGCAAAACTAGTGAAACATGTACCGTATTTTCACGCGTATTAGCGGCGGCTGATGCGCGATTTTTTTTTCTCACGGGCGCCCTGCGGCTTATCCACCGGTGCGGCTTATCTGATGACTATTTTTTCCTGGTATTTTCCCCATACGCCGATTTTAACGAAAGGGCCGACAGTGTCTCTGGAACAGCACTGCCCTGCCGATGCACGAACAGTGCGTAACAGGGACGGGTCCACATTCGAGTAGATTGATCTTCCTGGTGCATTCCCACAAGCAGCTTTAAGGAAAGTGGTGGCAGTGATTCACGTCTTCTGGAAGATCAGTGACCCATCAGTTCACGAAAAACACCCGACAAGGGCACAATTCCGATCTTGGTAGAACTCCAGAACTGATCTCCTCTGTTGTACACTGTGCCGATCCCGGAGTATGGACCACAGGGTTTATGGACTTCTCTATGGTCTCCTTTGTCGCACAAATCAGTCGTCTCGTATTGCCCCGCGGCTTATCTGCGGGTGCGGCTTATCTGCCAGAAAATTTTCAAAACGTCCCAAAACACGCGTCCTGCGGCTTATCTGCGGTGCGGCTTGTACGCGTGAAATTACGGTACTTGATTACAACAATTTGGTTATTGCGCGTCATTACTGTACAGGTCGGATAGCAACACGGCGTTGACGACATAAACATTTACGACGGCTTCCGTTTAAAAGCTGAGGCTGTTTCAGAAGATACGATTCATCGTGACGGCATCGTCGCAGCAGCCGTTTCTCGTGTGGGAAAGCGTTACGCGCAACAGACGTCCCACGGGGGCTAACGACCGGAGGACAAGCAGCGGAAGCCTATGGCACACAGCAGGTCTGGAAGGCACGGCAGGTGCTCGAAAACACTCGCTCGCTCGCTCGCGAGGAAGCCCTGCCGCTGCCAAACAGAGACAGCGTATACGAAAGGGAGCTGACAGGGCAATTGGTTTTTTTTTCGTCCAAAACCCACATGCATTACCACAGAAGCCAGCTGCAGCAGGTGAGACAATAGAACTGTTTCCCCACTTCTCTCGGCGTACCGAACTTTGATTGTAGACTGAGAAAAAAAAAAAATGAGTAAAATGGGGAGTAATTGCAGCTTCTAGTACACTGAAGACTGCAATTGAACGTCTGTATGCAATAAGGGGATAAGTCGACTTATCCTCTTTTTACTATTTTTGTTGCAATGACATCTACATACCAGTATGCACCTGCCAACGAAAATTTAGGACCGTATTGCTATTTATTGACCCGCTACAGGCCGGTAAAAAACGGGAAATGCATGCGTGTCAATGGGACCGGCCGTCAGATCAGGCCCCTTTTTGTCGGTTTATGATTTTTCGACTTATCCCCTTATCGCTTACAGAGGTTCGATTATTCCTCATTTTAGTCCCCTAACCCCGACCATTTACTCCCCGGAACTGCAAATTGTCACTGAACTTCACGAATGGTCTTCCGAATGCAACAGTGTACAATAAAAAACAATACAATAATACAATATATATATATAATACAGTATAATAAATAATATATACAATACAGTACAATACATAAGTGCTCTTGGTCAATCTGATGGCATAAGGCTGTGTAACTCAGCCAACTTCACAGTTTTCCACCCAAACAGAGTAAGAAAAAAAACAGCTCTTCTTTCTTCGCGAATTGTGCCCTGTATGCCGTAGGATTTTATATCACTCGATATATCACTCTTGTCGGTTTGATTCCAAGTATTTTCACGCGTGCACACGAATTACGTACCTGGTAATACTGTTAGAAGAGAGCGTGAAATGCAGTCTCCACTCTGTCTTAATGGATTTAGTCCCCAAAAGGAGTATCATTACAACCTGTTTTTCTTTTCTTCTTAGAGTGTGTGGCGACTTTTACAGAATGAACGCAGGGATGAAAGTAACACACTCCATGTGCCAGCCGAACACATGATGCGACATACAGTCATGTATCGTTTTGTCCCGGGCGCCCTGGAAGGAACCCGCCGTTCGAATATAGCGAATTTCCGCATCAGCGAATGAAGCAGATTCAGTATCATTACGTCGGTTTATTACTCCAAAAAGAAAGGATGTATTTTTCGAGACAAAATATCTTAAAATCTCTGTAGAACATTAGACATTTTTAGATTTTTCCCTAACAACGACATAGATCGTGCACTTTGCGACATCAACGCCCAGTTCTTTTTTTTTATCCCAGCCTTCGGGGCTAGAAATAATTTCACAACGTTTGAACAGCCGACGCTCGGATGTCGACTTCTTGTGCCCAGTGGAAATCGGACACGTCTCGTGCTTCTCGGGAGCCATCACTTCTTCTTCTTCTTATGGGTTAAGTGAGGTCAGCCAAAGTCAATGGCTTGCTACTACTTGTCTGTCCACACCGGTCTCCAGTGACTGACCTCGGACGAAAACGGCATCAAAGAGCAGGACTGGACGCTTACACAGTGAGATGACGCTCCTCAAGAAGAATGCCAACGCCAGCAAATGTTAAGGACGAAAGTGATTGATACGATTTTTTGGTATAAGTGAATTAGAATGACACTGGTTCTGACTCCAGTATTCCACGTTCAAATGTCTGCAAGCGTGCTCCCGACCACGCAGACCAGTTAACTAGTTTTCCGGTTTTGCGAGTTACAGATAGGCGAGGCAGGACCGCACTTCTAGCTCATTTTCTTTGCTTGTCGTGCACACGTACATAAAACGTCGAAGAAGGCAACACTTCCTCGATATTGAAGGAAAAGAGAGAGAGAGAGAAAGTAAAGGGAACATGAAGTGCGAAAGACAAGTCTCATACTGCGCGCTGTCTTGCGTCGGTGTTTCCCTTCAACATCAAGGAAATGTTACCTTTCTGTTTTTACCTTTGTTCCAACCTGGAACCTGCTGTCCACCTGAACGAAAATTATCCCGACGAGAGACAATCATCGAGTATCGAAAAGAAGGCGGGCACATCCGAAAGTCCATGAAGGCACAACTTCCCGTGAAGTCGGCCCTGTTGCGCGATCCGCAGCCCAGCAACAAGCCGCCACGTAGATCGCTTTGCAATAAAACGCAACCAGCCAAATGTCCACGCACTGGTCGGAGTCCTCTGTTACACCAAGTGCTCGGTAAGGGGATACCCGCATTGTCAAGCTAAGAGCTCCTATTTCCATAACAGAGTGTCATTCGATGAAACTGTGGACGTGTGCGAAAGTGTTTTCCTCCGTCGGTGTATCTGTTGCTCTGCTCGCTTACGTTGCTATTGACGTGCGCAAAAAGGATGAAACAGCAGAGGGAGAAAAAAGAAGGAAAAGAAACCGGCTACCAAAAGATGACCCTACGTTCCAGAAATAATCCTCATCCCAATTTCTAATCACAGAAAGTGCGTTCCCCAAACGTAGTTACCTCTCCGCAGACGGGCTCGAAGATTGCTACAAAAAACTCTGCAGAAAACGAAACAGAAAACGTTTTCCGGTTGGCGTAACCGTGTAGTGTAACTCTTCGAGCGCAATTCGTATTTGGGAAACGGAGAAACAACGGATTTCGGCAATACCGAGAGCCATAAAAAGAGCGAACCCATCGCGAATCCAACGCGCTGCAGTAGGACGAGACGGACGGCATTTTTGTGAGTGCGCCTCGGCCGGCTCTGCGCGCCGTACTCACCCGAAACGGCGAGGCTCTCGCAAACCTTGTAATCCAGGGCACAATGTACGTATCCCACGGCGCCTATATATCCAAAGTGATCGAAACACAGCACGATGACGCACACAACACACGTACACCACACACATCGGGCAACGTGGATCCGAACATCCAGACGGGCACTACCGACATGGACTCCCGGCAGCCAAGGGCTTGCCAGCAGACGACCGCTGCAGAGTGAACGGGCAGCCGCCGAGCGCCGCCACTGCGCAGGATGACGCTTTCGGATGACGCGCATTGGACGTCACACTCGCGTAGCGCCATCTGGTATTGAGGAGGAGAACTAAAGCAGCAGAACTATGGCGGGCTAGTTCTAGCCCGCCATAGCAGAACGAACGGAACGGGTCCTTCTCGTTTGTTTCTTTTTCTTTTTTTCGCAGCGAGATTGTGCGGTCTTCCGCGCGCTCCTTTTAAAAGGCAATTCATTTACATGTACAGCTACAACTCTTTATACGGATGAGTTGCAAATGGCGAGAGCGGTGGCGTGGTATTCCGTGGGGAAATGTGTAGCTCGTGACAAGATGGCGTATATGCAGACCAGCTGGTGGATTTTGAGTCGTGTGTTCGTTGTCGTCCCTCTGCGTGCCCAGACTCATGCTTTTACGTTATGCGTAGCTCCTGCGAGCTTCCGCAAAAGCAGCGTTTCGTGTATCTTTGCTCGCGGCGTATTCTTTCGTATACGCCATAAAAAGCAACATACTAAATTGGTTTCGAACAAAGTACTTGTGTGACACTACTGGGCAGGCTAAAATTGCGGTTGGGTAGTTTCTAAAACCCAGCCCCTCAACTTAAGAAAATGTAAGGTCGCATGGAAGATGTAAAAATTTTTCGTCGGTCGCTCATAATTCATAAGAGTTTTTCTTTTGTCGCTTAGTTATAATTCAAAGAAAGAAAAAAAGAAAGAAAAAAAGAAAGGAACACCACATTTTAATTCAAATATTACTGACGTAACCGCATGGGAGAGTGTCCCCCACTTCTTAACTCAGAATACAGTCAGACGGTGAATTCTCCACTCCACTTTCCTTCTTCTTTTCTTTTTTTCATGCATTTTTAAACGAACGCATTAAAAATGGACAGTCTGGACAACAACAAACGATGACTGTCCGGAAACTGGAAGATTTCCGCAGAGAAATGTTACGTCTCAGCGATCATCGAAGCCATTTATTTTTGGTGCCATTGTATAACTATGTTCTCCAGACGAAACGACTTTCGCGAGGAATGTATAACACATTCCTACATCGATATTTCTGTGTACTTTTGAGAACCTCCAGGCGGCCGAAACTAATCCACAGTCAGTTCAAGATTCACAGCTGTTTGTCAGTGTACGCCGAGAGAGCAGAAAAAAAAAAAGAGACGTCAGCCAGGTGAATACATTAGTAGAAGCGAGCTAACAGAACATAAATAGGGTACCCGCCGTACAACCGGGAGATAGCAGCTACAGGACGCGAGCGGCGATAAAAATGTTAATGCCCTCTGGATAAGCAGAACAGGACGACTGAACGCGTACCAGCCGCGGCTGCTTGGAAAGATATCAACTATTAGGGATGTGCCAAATAGAATCTTCGAATCCTGGGCAGGGATTCGAGATTTGGGGATCCGAATCCCAGTGAGCGAAACAGCGAACCGAATCTTTCGAATCCACCAATCACGTTCGCTTGTTTCTTTTTAAAATTGGCGCCTCCGTAGCTCGCCGAAAGCCTGACCTGCCGGGGCGGGCCGAAACCATAGAATAAAGCTCCGACACTACAAGTTTAAAAGTAACACGGTTTGGCTTCGATTCTTTCGTAGTTTTGTGGAAAGAACTCAGACTCGAGAGTCCATGTATTTCCTGCTGTCGATGATCAACGTGTTAAATAAATGACACTTAGGAAGATGTATATATGGGCACATGCTTTCTCCTGAAAAGTGAACATTATTTAATTTGTTTACCATTATACAAAGGTATCATATTCTGCTCAGAAAAACATTTCAGTAGAAGTTTTTTTTTTCTGTTTCTTTCAACTGTTTCTTTTTTCTTTTTTTTCTTTTTTTTAAAGAAAGGATTCGTAAGATTCGTGGATTCGCAGAACCTTCCTTGGATTCACATTCGGATTCGGATACGGATACGGATTCGAGAAATTCTGGATTCGTCCCATCCCTAATATCAACCAAAGCAAATATCAAAGCAGTGTAATTGTGGTTGTCTTTACGTGGATTTGCTAACTAAGGGCCAAATATTTCTGCCCCTCATGACTGTCACCGCGGAGGTTGTCACACGTTCTATCTGAACTACAGTTCGAGAGAAAAAAAAAAGTATTCTCCTAGCAACCGCTGTGTACGTATTAGGCACAAAGATAGATGCACGGCATAGCAGACATTTCAATACCAGAAAGGTCAGTGTGTATACTGGCCTGCAATAAGTGTATCCAATGCACGCAGCCGAGCAGTTTTCGCAGCCATCAGTTGTCATCGACATCCCCGAGGGTTTATTTCCACTGTTACCATCGGCGTCAGCCATACCGTATTAGACCCTTACTGCCTCGAGTGCTCGTGCTGCTCACTGACAATTTATATTTTTCCTCGTTCCCTTCCTAGAGCTCTTGACTCTGTTTGTCTTTTCGCCCGCTTCCCTCTAATCTCGGATTTCGCATTGATTCTTAGTGGCTAAGCTAGAGCAGTGCTCACTACGACAGCTGAATTGGAACTGAAGTTCCGATCACTAGTCTAGCCGTTTTTTCCTTTTTATTTGTTTTGTTGTCAATGCGTCCGACTCTGACGGGTTTAACAACTCCACATTTCTCTTTTCAATCTCTCTGTCTTTCCACACGAACATGCTTCTGATCATTGACTAGAATTTACCACCCACATATAGTACTACTTATCTACAGTCAAACCTCGCTTTACGAACACCCTTCGTTTCTCAGAAAATCGTTCGTAAATCGAGGTATTCGTAAATCGAGGTCTGAGGTGTGCAGTGCACAAATACCTCACAACACCACGGGAAATTGATTTGAATAAGTTTTATTTTTGAAAATACTGCGTAATTGTGCTTTGCACCATACTTTCTGCAGGGTCTGTCCTGTTTAGAAAAGATGACAGAAGTCTGACACTTGACTCATCCACCCGGTCCTCAAAGTACCGTATCGCGCGTGGATGAGACTGTTTCCAACGGCAAATATCATGCTTGCACCGGCTGTCAGGACTGAACGCCTTCTCTTGGAACGGCAAGATGTTTCCATCTCGGAGACCTGGTCCAAACTCACAACCGTTCGGCTGTAAACGCCCGAATTACTCTTACAGGAAATTGTGAGTCATGTTTGTGGAACGTGGTGGCGTTGGGACATTGTATGTTCGACTTTGGCAGCATGTACTGAGGAACTTTCATTATCCTCCGGTCCATTGGCCTGTCCTCTGTACGTCCATAACGCCCGTTCGTATATCGAGGTCAGAATGGCTTGGCTACTTTCGGTCTGTTCCCTAATAATCCGTTCATAGTTCGGATATAGAGGGTTCGTAAAACGAGGTCAAGATACACGGAAAAAGTTTGGTTCCCTGTGGAGCCGTTCGTAAGTTGAGGGAATTCGTATATCGAGGGTTCATATAACGAGGTCCGACTGTATAGTACTACACACTACAGTAGTACTACGAAAGCGTATCGAACCCATCTTGTCGACTAGAAGCCTCCCACGTAAACGGGCCGATTCGCTGCAAAAGCGCATCGCATATCCAATCCTCTAAACTGCCGTGAATCAAGACGGTTGATGAAATTCAAACAGTGCCTGTAAATAAATATTATCTGTTACGTTAAATAAACAAAAAGTTAATGAGAAAAACTAGAGATGGGACGAATAAAAAAATTGTTGAATCCGAATCGGAATCCAAGGAAGGTTCTAGGAATCCACGAATCTTTTCTTTAAAAAGAGTTTAAAATGCAAAAAAAAAAGGAAACACTTCTAGTGAAAAGTGTTTTTAAGTAGAATGTGATACCTTTGTTTAACAAAAAAAAAAAACAAATGAAATAATGCTTCAGTTTCAGGAGAAAATGTACACATACATATAGTTCTTTTTAAACGTAATTTATTTAACATGTTGTTCGCCGACTGCAAGAAACGCATAAATTCTCGAGTTTGAATTATTCCCCATAAAACTAAGCAACAATCAAAAGCAAAACCTGGTTACTTTTAAACTTGTAACAGTTCCTGCCTGAGCTGTTTCAGTCCAGAGCAACGTAAACAAACAAACGAACGAACGAACAAGAAAACACCCACGAACGCCCTCGAATCCTTGCCCAGGATTCGAGGATTCCTGAATTCGGTTGGCACATCCCTAAGAAAAAACATTCCGAATACAATTGGGCATGGCAGCAGTCGAGTACGAACTCGAAGAACTATGAAACGCAAACATATAACAGGATACGAGACAATTGATGTTCTGAGGGTGGAACACATAAAAAGGACAAAATACATACAAATACAAGTACCTAAGAAATTAATGATGAAAGAAAGGAAGTCACTGAAAAGGTTAGCCAGCTGTATAGGCTCCTACAGCTGGCTAACCTTTTCAGTGACTTTCCTTCTTTCATCATTAAGAACAAGATACGTGCCACGTGTTGTTTTCCATTTAACTTCTTTTATGAGGAAACAATTGGACTGAATCAGGAGGAAGCTTTCGAGGGCGGCAGAAGTGTGCTTTTCGAATGTGGCACCGCGCGGCGCCACCTTCGCGATGGACTCGATGCACACTCATGTAAGCGAAGACGTGTCGGTCGACCTCCTTCGAAGGTCGACTCGAATAAAGGTACGCTTTCTGCGTTATTCGCGTAAACGCGGCTTATTTGTACGCAGTTTCCTAAAAGTTCCCTTTTCAAATAAATAGAAAACGCACCACTTGCAAGTCACGAAATATTGTGCTCGCCAAATAAGAACGATGGCGCTTCGGTTTAACTCCGAAGACTTCGCCCAAAAGGTCAAAGGAGGAACAGCGACACAGGTCTCGTGCACAGCCTGTGAACCCAAGACTTGTCATCTCATTAGTCAGTACCCCGTCCTCACCTCACCTCTCACTCTCACGACTGGGAGGTACCCGGGTTCGAATCCCGGTGCCGGCTGTGCTGTCTGGGGTTTTTTCCTGGGTTTTCCTCAGACGCTTTCAGACATATGTCGGTACAGTTCCCCTAGAAGTCGGCCCAGGACGCACATTTCCCAGGGCGTCAGTCGTGACGTTGCCCACATACGTGAGGCCGACAGCGGCAAGCCCTTTCACCACCATCACCACCATCACCACCACCACCTCACTCTCAAACACATTGCTCTAATTTGTTTGAAATCGTATCTGTCTTTAATCTACCTCATCTTCCTTTCATCGTTTGTTAGTTTATCCTTTGTTTCCTAATTCTTTTCTTTTTATTTGTTTGCGGAATAGCAAGCCGGCATACCGTTTGGCTGACCTTATACCTACTTTTCGCTCTCTCTCTCTCTCTCTCTCTCTCTCTATTATAATAAATATATCCCCCTCCCCCGCTTATATAGCGAAGTAAACCATAGTCGTGTTCGACCTATAAGGACAGCCACTCACGTGTTGCAAGAAAACCCGTGTTTACTTACATTGCACTGTGAAGACAATTAGTGCGACACGCAAATATGAGCGGAAAAATTATTAATACAACTTTTCAAATATTACGTCATCTTCGGGTGGTCCAATACAGGAACAAAAACATGCACCGACAATGTCAAGGCTGAACAGAACTATGTATGTATATTTCTTCAGCAACAGGAAAAAGGGTGGGGGGAAAAGGGGAAACAGGTGACAAATCGGAGCCTGCCGGCGCGATGGGTAGCTGACAAAGTGTTGGGGACCGTAAGGGCACGCGGCACCCACGAAGAGGTAGTCACAATGGGGAGGCTGATGTTCGATACACTAGATTAAGGCCGCTATATGCGTATGGCGTAATCTCATCGACGGTAGTGCACTACGGGCTATGGGCAAGGAGGCACCTAATGCGCAAGTGTGGTGGAACTGTCCTCGTGAGCTTTGTTTGGTTACATTTCAATATACAGTTTTGCAGCCTATATGTTTACATTCCCGTGTGTATCAATGTTCTTATTGTAATCCAGTGAGGGTTTTCGTCCCCACAAACACGCGCTCGTACACGCTGCCCGATTTCCAAACACCCAGAACTTCCAAAATTGCTACAAGCATGCTTCAACGGCTAGCTTCTAATTTCTGATAGAAAAGTCCTGCAATGCACGTTTGTCCGCGTCCCCCATACACATACAAACAAGAAGAAGAAACCAGTCCGGAATCGTTTCTGAAGCTGTATCGAAAGCACGCAGCAGCTGACGAGGTTGCAGGTTATGCACTGGCTAGCATGGGAAATACAGTGCGTCATATCGTTTTGCTTCGAGTTCGAACTGACTGATAGTGTTCCTGTGTTTAGCGCATTTTATATTTGGCAGCCTGCGGACCTCTTGCAGCGATGGTGGCAATACACTACTACTGGTGGTGGTGGGGGTGGGGGGATGGGGTGGGGGTCCGTGAATTGGTTCTCATCGCTTCCAGGCGTCCGTCACCGCCAAAAGTTTGGGAAACGCTGTTCTAGTGTACGCAGCGCTGCGATGAGCATAATTTATCGTTTTGTGTGTAAGCAGCAGGGATCCGATATTTGAAAGTTGTAAAATGTTAGGTCATAGGTACAACTTTGTTACATGGTTAGGTACAAGTTTGTCACTAGAAGCTTGTTTATCACTTGCCCGATTGCGGAAGTATTCTGACAGTTTCCCCAAGTCGTGTATGAAGCACTATGTGTATTCCGAAATTTGGAGCTCCCGTGTTCTAATGCTTTAGTCTTACGCGTATGTTTAATCGCACCGCAAGTTCGTTTGATTGTGTCAGAACAAAAAATGCCCTGTCGCACTCTTGTGGTGGGAGGTAGAGCCCTGCACCATCCGCGGATGGAAGCGGATATCCGCGGATATCCGCAAGATACTTGCGGATTCGGATGAAAATTTAGCACTTTCTGCGGTGTGCGGATCGGATGCGGATAGCGCAAGTTCGGATGCGGTTCGGATGCGGATACGAAGGCAGCGGATCGGTAGCGGATCGGATGCGGATATACCGCGTGCTGTCATTTTTCCACCAGCAATTTATTTGTATTGCTCGCCGACAGCCGACAGCGAGCGCATTCTCGGGTTCACCTTTGACCATGCACGGCGGCAAGACGGGAGAGAAGGCATTCTGGCGTCTCGAACCGCGCGAGCACCGACGAGGTAGCGTTCCACGCGTTCCAGAAGTCTCTCCATATCGCGTTTGTTGAAAGGTTAAACCTTTGCTTGTTGTCATGACTGAGTCCTTCCGTGACAGCATGGAGGCATCCGAAATTATACCAACATGCTTCCGGCGGTCTTTACGCGTCATTCGAAACGTGCGGATTTTGCGGATCGGATGCGGATGGTGCTTTTTGCTCAGCGGATCGGATGCGGATGTAAACTGTTGTGTATGGTGCGGATGCGGATCGGATGCGGATAACGTGTGCGCGGATGCGGGTCGGATGCGGATGCCAAAAATCTCATCCGCGCAGGGCTCTAGTGGGAGGTGTAAAGTTCAAACTTGCTGTGCGACAGAAATGTTGGGTTTCTTTTGTATATTTACATTCATATGTCTCCGCTGCTTTCGTAGAAAACGACTGGCCGCTTTGAGGATTCGCCGTCGGTCCCCCACCATGTGGTCTGGAAATAGTCACTAGAATCTTGCGCCAAAACACAGAGGACCGGGTTTCTGCGTGGAGTACCTCGCACGTGTCCGTATAGCAGACGACAGGAGGTCGTAAACTGTGGGGGTCGAAGACGCTTGGTCAGCCGAGCTAACTGTTGCGCGAGAGGTGTTTTGTTTTGCTCTATTTTGCTGAGCGTGTAAAGCGCGGACCCCATAACAAGCGACACGCGACGCGCTGCAGAATTTGTCGCTGTCGCGTCTGGTCATGGCGCGACTTCCTGGTCCATTTGAGCAGCGACATTTCGTCACCGAGAAATGATGTTTTTGGAGAAGTAATGCTTATTTTATTCGAGCTGAGTTGTAAATTGCCATAAATATACCAAAAATAGTATTTCATTCGTCAAAACGAGGAGAAATTGTAATGAAGTTGCTATGTAATATTCGCCGTAACGCAGTGGCGCTGCGGTTGAAGTACCCAACGCCCCGCCCACTTCTTCGTCTGCTAGTTTTGTTGGTTGCCCTCTCCACCCTCTCCCTTGCCCACGCGTTCAGTTCTTGTTTCACGCCGCCAAATCTAGCTGGTTTTGTCAAACAACAGGCAACGAACTCAGCGACATGCTACAAATATCTACTGGGAGTAGATGCAGAAATATTGAGCCGCGACAAAGCTTTTTTGACGCTCGTGTGGCGGCAGTGACGTCGATTTTGTCGCTTCTCGCGTGTATCTGCCGCGTGTCGCTTGTTATGGGATTCGGGCTTAACATGAGACGCGTGAAAGGAGAGTATCGGGCGGACGAAATACAGCGCAGGGAGCGGGGGTGTTTTTTGGGAAATTAGAGGGACTTGGCCTGCGGACTCCGTAGCAAACGGACTGGCTCGGAGGGTCGGAGTGACTTTGTCATACGATGTAAATCTTGTCCACTTAAAATCCATTGCTGTAAATAAACCTGTTACCAAGTGTTGAAGATCGTCTGCTGTCGAGTGCGTTTACTCAACCGTCATCATCACCGACAACAACTGGCAAGCCAGGGGGATTCAAGAGAGAGAGGAGAAAAGAACCACCTTTACACACAACACAAAAGAAAAAAGAAATACAGTCAACCCTCGGTTTATGAACACCGTCGGTTCCCCGAAAAATCGTTCATAAATCGAGGGATTCATAAATCGAAAATTCCGTTAAGTGAGTACTATCGAGTAAATGAAACAGTATTTCCGAGTTGATATTGTGTTTATAATGCAATATATTGTGTAATTTTGCTTCGGACCATGCCTTCTTCTGTATCAGGCTCACAAAACACAGATGTTAGCGCATTCACACTCTGTTTATTATGCAATACTAAATAGTTTAATTTTGCTTTGGACCATGCCTTCCGCTGTGTCAATTGAGGTCAGGAACACTTCTGCAAAAACCCGTTTGTTGTTCGGATTTCGAGGGGTTAAGAACCGAGGGTGCAATACCTCGAAAACGTTTTGTCCGTTCAGGCGTCATTCATAAGACCACGAATAATCCCTTGAAGGTTTTTGTTGGCCTCGGAACGATCCGTTCATAAATTGAGGTCAAAAACGCTGGGCAACGCCTAGTTGGTTCCCAGAAATTCCATTCATTATTCGAATATCGAGGTTCATAAAACGAGGGAAAAATGCATGTAAAAAAAAGTTTGGTTCCTCGTGCTAGTGTTCATAAAACGAGGGAATTCATAAATCGAAGGTTCATAAATCGAGGGTTGACTGTAATAGTAAGATAACACAGAAAATTGCGAGCAGCACGGATCGCGCGCTTTTTCCTTTTCTTTCTTTTCCTTCCTTCCTTATTATGGGTTTAGAGTGGTCAGCCAGACGGTATGGCTCCTAGACGCAATTCTATATTTGACTCCAGACTGACCTTTCCTAGACATCCCCTATTGTTCTTGTTTTTCCTAGGCGTTGGCGATTCAGGTGAGTTCTTGTCGTTGCAGTTGATCCTGTTGTTGAGGACGGGTTCCGGCGAAGACGGCCGCGTCTCGGGTTCCTGCCGTTTCATCGTGCTCTGAAGAAGAAGAAAAAAAACGACGCACCAACATCAACCGAAACGCTCGCAAGCACACGAAACAAAGATCAGCAAAGGCCATATACACTGCACTCCACTCAAGTGGGAACCCACTTTCCCGTGGTCCTCGTTCGTATAATAAGGAGACTCTTTCGCTTTACGTTACGCGGACCTCCTATACCCTTAGATGAGAACCGCGGATCTACAGGGATAACTGGAACACGCGGTGCCTCGATATAACTGCGTGTTGTTACGGATGGGCTGATCCCACAATTACACGGAGCGAGGAACAGTAATACTATCATAAAGAGTGCGCATAATTGTGTTTCTGCTACGTGCCCACTCACGTTTTTTTATTTATTTTTTTCTATGTGTTGTTTCGTGTCAGCGCAGCAAAGCAACTGCGTCCGGGGTCGACCTCCGTTATGTAATGCGATAACGAACCTTTAACTAGGGTTCCGCGTTTTCTGTTTTTATTTTTGGGCGGATCCGGCGTATGTTTTTCGACGTTTATTGACTTTCACGATATCGGCGTTTTTTTTTTTAATGTTTTTCCTGAAGTGTACATCGTTTACCCGGCAGTTATCGGCGAATAGAAATCACAATGTAATTTCCGCGCGACGCTCATTGAACTTTTTGAACGCGACGCTCATTGAACTTTCGCTGCGGTGGCGTTCTAAATAATAATAATTTATTTGGTCACAAAGTTTACCGGGGATAGCGACAAAAACTCACAATGTCACTTAACGAGGTCACTGTCCCCGTACAGCAGCATCACATAGTATTTTATCTTTTGTTTTTTTACAGAAAAGTGAGGTATTAGGACAGTGCACCTTACAGAAAAACATAAACAAAACGATACACTTATTCGACACACTTCTTAATTTGTAAAATATTTCCTAATACATTTTCTTGTGGCTCCTAGTAAGTTAATGGAAATGTTATTTAACACTACGACAAACGAAAAAGTCAACGGACATTTTTTTTTTCACAACCATCGTATTTCTGTGTATGGTTTTCTGATCTGCATCAACAACTTCTTGGGCGTGTGCAGCAATTTATCTCTGTCATCGTTCATGTAATGTCCCTCTGTGTTCGGTGTTTTTCGATAAAAACCGAATGAGGGAAAATTTCCCGGCGTATGTTTTTAGATTAAAACCGAAAACGCGAAATTCTACCATTCAGGTACGATCCAATAAAAAAAGTAGTTTGAGTACATCGTACGCTATCATCTTTGCGTACGTAAGAGATAGCGTGGGTGGCGCTCTCTATCTGTCATGAGCGTGCGCAGAACTGACAACGCTATCCTTTACGGACGCAAAGGCGATAGCTCACGATGTACAAAAGCTCTCTGATAGAGCTACAGTCGTGTTCAGATTAGGATGGAAAATAAATCTAATCCGTCAACTACGTACGCCGTTGGAGATAAGGAGTCGCAATAGCACGCCAAGAGAAATACTGCGGCGCCACCACGCGCCGTCAGCAGCGGAGCGCACTTTCTGCCGCAGGGTGGCGTTCATGCGGTCAGTCTCAACAGCCAATACGGAAGCAGAGCGAGGATGGTGAATTACATTATCTGGCGCAGGGAGAGAGCGTGACCTCTCCGCGTCCAGCCGTGCAATATGCGGCGCAGTAATATTTTGAGAGCTGACAACCTAGATTTCTTTTCCTTCTTAAGTTGAATACGACTATAAGTTATTACACGCACACCTACGCAATCAGCAGTAACGCGTAATGAGAAATACACAAATGCAAAACAGCCTCGGATTCACAAAAACATGGCGTAACGGTGTTCGTTAGAGGGTCAGTTCAGTGGTATTCCGCTGTGAGTTATACGTAGATGTTACGCGCAAAATTTTGTTGACCGTAACATCGTACACCTGAAAGGCGGCGGTCGACAAAAGGTCAGGGAGTGCCGGTGGCGGGGCTCGAACCCGCACCTGTCACACGGCAGGTCATGAGAGTGAATTATAATGCAGAAAAAAAAAAGACAAAAGAAACAAGTAAATGACACTAGACTTGTTTGAAATTGAAAATTACAGATTAATATGGCTTCTATGGCTGCACGCAGAGAAACAGATACTCATGGAACGATGCGACAGCACCAGAGGACACGTGTTTCGCCGTGTTTTGCTACTTTCGCTATTGTAGTACCTCCTATAATTTACGTTAGAGCCTCGTATATTTTTATGTAGATGAGAGGGACGAAGCACGTGGTCACATCCGGGTTCCGTCTCATCATGACGTAGGCAAGTGGTCACCCGACGACACAATGGTGTATGAGAGAGATAAGGACGACAGTGGATCGATCTGAAGTATAGAGTAAAGCCAAGTCGGAAGGTTGCGTCTCAAATCAATGGACGACTTGCGCCCCTACGTCATTGACTGCGTAATGCCACCGCGCAAAGCATGCTGCTGGGCACTATCAGCTTGATCAGCCGACGCGTTTTTTTTTCCCGCTTCTTGCTCACCACAACAAAATATAACCTCGAACCAGTCTTCGCGTGACGTCACGTGTTTTGTAAACAGAGAGACGTCTATCGTCTGCGTTGCAAGTGCAACCGAAGAACTAGCATTAGCATCGTCATCATGAAAAGGTGAAGTGCTAAGTCATACTACAGCACGAGACATGTGTAGAATAAACGTCACGGTTCAACAGACTGTTCCTCTCCCTACTAGTCTGATCAGGTTGCACCGCGAATAAAAGAAAAAGTGAAGCTGCTCACAATGATGTCCCTATTGCGGAAGCGCTGGCTATATAAAATTCCATTATATCAAATGTTTAGGAAATATTATTCATTAGATTAAAAGCTCACCTCCAAGGAGGTTAAGGCCACCCCTATCAATAACCGGTTGCGAATTTAATTGAAATATTTGACACGGAAGCGAGAAGCACTATGAGGAAGCGTGGGGGGGGGGGGGGGGGGGTGTGTGTGTGTGTGTGTGTGTGTGTGTGTGTGTGTGTGTGTGTGTGTGTGTGTGTGTGTGTGTGTGTGTGTGTGTGTGTGTGTGTGTGTGTGTGTGTGTTCGGTCTGGTCTCAAAGTACGCTGAATAAGGTAGCGTTTAAACGAATGATAGTCGTCCCAGAGAAAACACAACGTTCGAGCGAGTTATATTTAAAATAGCAGCGTATTCGGCTTGTTGGTAGTTACAATACCAGACAACGAGTGCAACAAAGAACAGCAACACGACACTCAGGACGCACGTACTTCCAACTGACGTTTAATTCCGAGGCAACGCCCACTCATACAGACCGCGTACCTTGTACATTCAAACGGTTCCCCAGTTATCGTGCGGTAGCTCCTACATTGGCCAAACTGGTCGATGTATAAACAACAGACTCGGACAGCACCAAAGGTGCGCGTAGAGGCTATAGCTTGCCGGTCACCATTAGAGAACATGTTTCGGTGTGTGGCTGCCACCCCGTCTTGAAAAATTGTCAAGCGTTGTACAAATCAAGTGATACGATCAGAAGGGAAGCCGTTGAAGCCTCTGTTATCATAACAACAGATACCTGCATCAGCAACGAGTCCATTGACTTGCCTCAAAAAGAATGTGTACTAGTTCACTCCTGTTTGAATGTACAAGATGCGCGGTCTGTATATGAGTGGGAGTTGCTTTGGAATTAAACTTTCAGCTGGAAGTGAGTGCGTCCTCATCCAAGCAGCGCAATGTACTGAAAGTCGAGTGCAATAGGGGTGAACGGGCAGGTGGGAAGCCTTGAACAGTCCCGTGAAACTAAAATATATATATATCTTGAAAAGTTGGAGTTGGATCGGACGGCTACGTAATTATAGTTCAAATAAATGGGAGACAGAAGACGAAAGTAGGGGAAGTAACAAAAAAGGGGTTTATTAAAACTTAAAAATCATAAAAGTTAGGGAGGGTGTCTACGTTACGGCGGAAGCTCCGCCTTCTTCGGGACAAAAGAGCTAAATGTGGCCACGAGGCTGATAAGCTGATAAGCCCCTTATCAGCCTCGTGGCCACATTTAGCTCTTTTGTCCCGAAGAAGGCGGAGCTTCCGCCGTAACGTAGACACCCTCCCTAACTTTTATGATTTTTAAGTTTTAATAAACCCCTTTTGTGTTACTTCCCCTACTTTCGTCTTCTGTCTCCCATTTATTTCAACTATGTATGTATGTATGTATATATATATATATATATATATATATATATATATATATATATAAATATAAGACACATACCGTCCACCCACATTCTACTCGACTTTCAGTACACTGCGCTGCCTGGGCAATGTCGTGTTGTCCTGTTTTTGTTGCGCTCGTTATCCAGTATTGGAGCTGTGTTTAGGGAACTCGTTCGACTCAAGCGCGTAAAAAACATAGCGGATTTCTCGCAGTAAAATCAGCAACTCGAGCGTTTAACGACAACGGAATATTGGCAGAAAGCACTGTCTTAGTAAATGAGGTGTAAGTAAGTAATCGTCAAAATGAAGTAGTTTGTAAAGTGTACGCAAAGTCAAGTCTCGGTACCGCCCAAATGCACCATTCGAGCTTCTTCCTTTTATTTTTGCACTTCGCACACATTTTATCTTAGAAATGTTGAACGCTGTGGAGAACAAGGCGTATTCGAAACTGTCATTTGCAAAAATAGCATTTGTCGCTTATACGCTTTACAGTTGCTGTATTCATGGATACGCTAATCTGATGAAGCCTTAGATGGCACAACTTCCTGAGGATGTACTAAAGACTGATTATTATGAAGTGGAAGCCACTTCATAATAATCTGCCACTGACCTAGATATATCAGCTTCCTACGCGGCATGTGCGAATATATAATTATTTTAAAACCGAAGCGCGTAGATACGTATAGTCAAAGCGAATACGACGCGAACAGTTACAAAAACCGAATCGAATATGAAGCATAGTTAGCATAGCAATCGAATACTTACACAACCGGAGACAGGATACATACGCAGCACATGAACGAAGATATAAACATATTTACGGCTCGTATTCGAGATGCATTCGTACGGATCAGAATATGAAGTAGCAATCGCCTTGTATTATGCCTTTTTCGATCTTACGTGTGCTGCTTCGGAGCTATTCGAATATTCTCGGTTTGAGCGAAACGCAGATCGAATTCGAATACAGGATTGCGAAATCGAATAGACAAAATTATTCGTTTCGTTATACGAAAACAATTGGAATATTCTTACAGGCCCATTTACCTCGTCATCTCCTAACCAATGCGGCACAAAGACAGTGAGCACGACCGTAGCATTAGGTTTTAGCTCGTAATTTTCCATGCGGAAATTTATAAGAGAACTCCACAAGCAGAGAAATATAGTCGCGCCTGGGAATAAAACAGGATGTAAATAAAGTGAAAAAGTACTTTACGTGAATCGCCCCTAAGACCACACGACGACAGTCGTTTGAGTTACAGGTCAATATTGCGTTTCCTCTACGTTTGTTTTCTGTTGTTGTTGTTTTTTCTTATTCCTCAGCACGCTATCTCTCTATCTTTCTACAATGCATGGGAGAATACAACACGGATCTCCAGGCAACATTTGCTCAGTATTGATTCTGTGCGCTCAAACGTGATTGCTGCGAAATACGGCCAATAACGATTAAAAAAAGAAAAGAAAAGTAAACGGAAGCGCACTTGTATGCGAAAACGAAAGCGGCTTAAATCGATAGTTCTAAGCATTGGAGCACTCGCGAAATTTGGTGTATTCTTTCTCTCTCTCTCTCTTCGCGTTTCAGGCTAATCCTCTATTTGGGTAGTGGCAAAACCGCTCGGGAACCACCCGAGTGAAAACGATTCACTAAAACTCCCTATAATCGCTCCCTTCCACGGCAGCGAGCGATACTGACACTTCATCCGAAGGCATACGCGCTCGGAACCAGGGATCGGAACCGGGACCGGAATTGAACCCGAACCGAAAACCGAAAAAAAAAACGTTATTTTCTGACGAACCCGAACCGAACCGAACCCGAACAATTTTTTTGCTTGTCCTGAGCCGAACCGGAACTGAACAAAAAAAAAATGATACAGTTACCGGTTCGGGAATCGGTTCAGAGGTGAATTAATTGTACTACTGACCGACCTTTTTTTTTGCTCACCTGAAACGGTTATCTCACACCTTTCTCTTACAATCGTGTACGGTGAGCGTAAGCTTGCTTGCATGTAGCAAAATTACTGCCCGTGAACCGGTTAAACCGAGGCCGAAAAAAGTAACTGTTCCAATCCCAGTAAATGCCCCGACCGCCGACATTTTCTTTTTGTCTGTGTATGTGCGGGGGTGTGAGGGGGGGGGGGGGGTTCTCCCTGAGCCGAACCCGAACCGAACCGCTATACCTGAACCAGTTCAAGCTGATAATTTCGGTTCAGCGGAGCTAAACCCGAACCGAACCAATATGCCTGAACCCGAACCCGAATCGGACCGAAAAAAATACCGGTTCCGATCCCTGGTTTTAACATATCCGCCAGGAATTATGCCACACGGCATAATTGAACGGCCACAGAGAGAAATACACATCACACCGAATGCGTTACATAACCGCGGCAGGCACATGCCTGGCACGCAAGTTTCTTTGCCAACGGATCCACCTCAAACAATAGCATTTACAACCACGTCGTGAGTCGACGACGGCCGTCACAGCGCTTGGCGATTATCCAGCGGAAGCAGCAGCAGCAGCAGCGGCGGCGAGACGAGTACCGAGTGCGGTTTCCGTCAAGGACCTTGAGGGGAATGCCCAGTCAAGGTCGCGCTGACAGGCTAACTTCCGCCATACGTGAGCCTATATGTCAAGCGGGGTTGGGGGCACACTATTATCGCTGTGGCAATATTTTTTGTATTTGTGTCACGCATTATGGTCCACGTTTCGAGGAAATGTGTTAGTACGAATATAATAATAATCGAGTTCAGCGGCACTTGTGAAATTTGTTCGGAGCTGTGAGGATGGACACCACCTTTTATGATCCCCTGTGCGTGATCTTGTGATAATTGTGAGTGGTGGACTTCTAGTGATAGTGGTCTTCTAGTGAACATGTGAATAGTAGACCGCGAGTGAACATGCGAATTAGTGGACTGCCAGTGAACGTGTGAATAGTGGACTTCTGAATAGCGAACACGTGAATAGTGAATAGCGAACTTTCGAGTAGAGCAGACGAGGAGTATTTTTGGGGAGTGTGTGTGGGGGGTGAGAATTTGTGAGGAGCAGCAGAACAAGTCGAGGGACGAGCTCAATTTCTCTTTTTTTCGTTACAAACAAACAATCATCCAGTAATAATATTACAAAGATGTGTTTGGAGAGTCGGAATTTTTCTTTTTATGCTGCAAAACCCTTTTAACTTCGCGGTCTCAATTTCTCGTGAATCGAGCACACAAGGCGATTATTCGCGAATTCTGGATGGCACAATTTGTGGCTTGACTGGTTCGCTTCGTGGTAAGCCTGTGAAATGGCCGCGTATAATACCTATATATGGTCTGATTTTTCCCGGTTAAATGCCCTTCCCGGTGCCAGGTTCACGTTCCATATTTTCTTCGTTGTAACTGGAATAGATTTACACGTAAGGTTTGCCAGCCTCTTTGTGTGGCGACACACTGGAGCGTAGGCAGGCGCTCGGCCATCTGGTGTTCTTTTGACATTTTCTTTTTACTTTTTTTTTTTTTTTACTTTTACCTCCCCCACATTAATATCGTCCTGCGCCGGTATTGAACCCGCGATCTTGAGCTCAGCAAGCCAACACGTTACCGACTGGTGCTATACCGAGGCCGGTACTTTCTTGGGGGTGAACATTGAAAGTCCCGGTTGCGAAATCCCCGACCTGAAAGTCCCCGTCCTCGAAAACAAGGAAAAACAAGGAGAATGCTCGATTGCTTCCGAAGATGGTATATGCCGTGTTTAAAAACACGGTATCACTATTTAACCACCCAAATTCAAGGGTTTTCGATGTCCGTCCAAGTCGTTTTAGCGAACGAAAGCCAAATTTTTTAAGCGGCCGTTAGGCTTAGCAGGGCAGACACGACGGAACACCTATGTTGGTTAGTTTATTATTACCGTCAGTCCAAGTTTGGTGCTTGCATTTTTCTGTCCGGGTTAGTCGTTCGCTGTTGGCAGTTCCCGCGCGCGACTGTGCATTTTATAGTCAAATAACGCTTATATCTAGTAGTTTATTTTGCAGCGGGGATTTCGATCACTTTATTTCGAGGTACGTACACACGGTTTTGTTGGTTATCGCGTCTTCGTTGTTCTTGTGGCAATTTGGGCTGTCCCATGGGTGAGGGGAGTGGGTGCTTTGTCCATCGGAAGGCGGGGTGAGGTTTCGTACAGGGATGGGCAGTATTTAAATACATTGTAATTAAAATACTATTTAAAATATAAATACATGTATTTATATTTTGTATTTAAATACAGACTTGAAAAATGTATTTATAATTATATTTAAATACCAATTTTTGGGTATTTATTCTTGTAAATACTTTGTAAATACTCCTAAATACAATATATACTGACTCATGTCTTAAAGTTGCCCTCCATTTGACCTTTCGGGAAGAAGAGAGAGTTTGGAGCGCAGTTATGCCGTGTTTGCGCTACCATGCGCATGCGACAAAAAAAAAATTAGATGGCAAGTTTTTCACTGTTGTAAGCATTTGTTCATCGGCACATGTGGAGATGCTCTTCTCCCTTGCGAATCTGATTGTACGGCCGAACAGAAGATGCCTAAGATGCAATAATCGAGAAACTTCTAATATTAAAATTGGCATGATAATCTAACAAATAAATGCTATTGTTCGTTGCTGATTTGGTGTTATGATCATCGGTATTTCTGTAATTCTAGATGACATTTTCCTCACAGTATTTATGGTAGTAGTTACGGTATTTAAATACTGTATTTATATTTTGTATTTAAATACCTCTTTCAACAAAGTATTTTGTATTTATATTTAAATACTCAAAAAATGTATTTATGCCCATCCCTGGTTTCGTATCATAACAGAGACCCGAGTGGCAAGGACAACACACGTACACAAAAAAAGTCATCAGACATAGCAAGGTCGATGCGGACAAGGCCCACCTTGTATCCCTAAAAATCGACAAAGGCGAGAGAGGGAGGGTTGAGCCCTTGTATCAATTAATTTCAATCGAGTCTCCTAATAATCTCCAGTGTCTGTCATGTCACGTTCGAAAGCAAGAGCGCCCGTCTCGTGGAAAAGATGTACTGTAGCCTCGACATATTTCCGGAGATTAATAACCAGGAACTGAAGCAGGTATCATTTCTTATTGTCCCTAATTTCCTTGCTTGCACAATTCTCTCCTGTCGTTATAGCGGGGTGAAGTGCGGAAGTAGCAAATTCGTCAGGTTACGCTTTCAATTCCTCCCATCGCTTTATTCACAATTCAAAATTCTTTTTTTTTTTTTAAATGTGTATTATAAGTATTATATGACCGCAAAAGAAAAGACGGTAACACTTCTCAGTCTTCACACTGACTGTCTCCTCCCGTATATGAGCCATCTGTGGCACAGTGATATTCGTGATTTAAAACTACATTCAGGTCACTAAACCATTGAGATGTGCCTTTTCTTTTTTTTTTTAACTTCTCTGGGGTCTAGTATCCGAAACCCGTGCCTGAAAGTGTCAGTACCAAGAAAATTAAAAGGGAGAACGACCATCGCTACCACTGCGTTAAGAAGGCTTCTGTCCATCTTTAAGTCACGACTTACTAGATCATAACGACCATGACATAGGCACCCCTTCCCAGCGCCGCATTTGAAAGTTAGCGGTGGCGCTATTCATCGGCCCGGTTATTGCCTCTTCAATTTCTGCAATACTTTGTACTTCGGCTTAATTACCTTAGTATTTTTGTTCAAACGGTGTACGTCCCACGGGAAATGCTTCTTTCAAAAGTCGATTATCATCATCATTCTACGCGTTTTTTCACAGGAGCTGTTGCTGTCGTCTGCTACGGTAATCTTCTGCGCGTTCAAATTTTCTATTGTCTAATCATGATGTAGCTGAGCCAGAGTTGTACACGTTGCTCGGAAAAAGTAATTGATTACAATTACTGTTACTACTGCGCGAAAAGTAATTCTTTACCGTTACAAATTACTTCATCAAAAATGTAATAGGTTACCGATTAAAAATGTAACGCGTTACTTTTCCCGTTACTTTTAAATTGTGGGCCACAGCAAAGCCAACAAGCCTGCAGTGAATGCAACCATGCAGCTCTTGTTGCAAATTCTAAAATGAGACACCAACATATATGGTAAGTGAAATTCACAAACACATTTGAAAGCAACAACCAAAACACATACACGCGTTTATTACAGATTTCTTTGCTGAAAAGGGTTGCGCCATTGTTGAAAGAAGGTTAAAAAAGTAATCGATTCAGTAGTTGACTACCGAAAATTGTAATCAGATTACTTGGAAAATTACTTGCTCACAAAATTAATTGATTATGTTAAAAATTACTGAAAAAAGTAATTGATTACTAGTAACGCAATTACTAGTAACGCGTTACGTACAACTCTGTCAGTACCGTAATTTCACGCGTATTAGCCGCGGCTTATGCGCGATTTTTGTTTTCTCACGAGAGCTCTGCGGCTTATCCACCGGTGCGGCCTATCTGATGACTATTTTTTCCTGGTATTTTCCCCATACGCCGGTTTTAACGAAAAGGCCGACAGTGTCTCTGGAACAGACTTGTGCCCGTTACCGAAAAAAAGGAACTAAATACCGTTACCCGTTACTTCAGAAAAAAGTAACTAAATACGTTACTCGTTACCAACATACAAAAGTAACGAGTTCTCGTTACTCACAGGTAACGAGTTACATTTACGTTACCGCAGCATAGTTAAAGGAGCCAACAAACACGCCGTCACTTGCCCTCAACTCTTAATTAATGAGGAATTGCACTTCAGGAGAAGCTGATACTCGAAATTTGTCGTCCGTCCTTCGTGTTCCGTGTCTCTCGGCCCATTACCATGAATCTATATCAGTTTGCCTGAACCTTTTCCCTTGTTTCCGAAGTGGGGGTGATCGGAGATTACGAAACATAAGAAACAACACTGGTTTTCGTGCCACAGATCACCAACGGTTCCCCAAAACAGACGAGGGGCTGCGTCATAATTTAGAGCGCTCAGAAGCTTAGCAAAGATAAGAAAAGTCGAAACGCGTTTTTTTGTAGCCATAGCACAATTGGTGGCCATTCTTGGGAAGGACTGATGGTCGGAGATTACGGAAACAAGAGAAAGGACAACAGCACACAGTGAGGGACTGCAATAATACTTTGAGTCACACGTCACGCAGGTCAAATCTGCAGGCATTGCGCCACACGGAACGCCGAAATGTGCTCTCCGTGCTCAAGAAAAGGAACGAGTAACGTCAGTAACGAGTTACCAATTTTTGTAACTGATTCCGTTACTATTACTATTTTTTTTAAAGTAACTGAATCGTTACTTCGTTACCAAAAAAAGTAACCGTTACCAGGTAACGAGTTACTTGTAACGAGTTAGGCACAACTCTGCTCTGGAACAGCACTGCCCTGCCGATACACGCGAACAGTGCGTAACAGGGACGGGTCCACATTCGAGTAGATTGATCTTCCTGGTGCATTCCCCCAAGCAGCTTTAACGAAAGTGGTTACAGTGATTCACGTCTTCTGGAAGACCACTGACCCATCAATCCATGAAAAACGCCCAACAAAGGCACAATGCGATCTTGGTAGAACTCTAGAGCTGACCACCTTTGTTGTACACTATGCCGACCCCAAGGTTTATGGCCTTCTCTATGGTTTCCTTTGTCTCAGAAATAAGTCGTCTCGTATTGCCCGCGGCTTATCTGCGAGTGCGGCTTATCTGCCAGAAAATGTTCAAAACGTTCCTAAAAACGCGTCCTGCGGCTTATCTGCGGTGCGGCTTATACACGTGAAATTACGGTAGCTCTCGCGGGCCGATGAGTCGCGCCACTACCGGATCGTGCGGACGAGCTCCACAAAGGGGTTGCCGATTATGACATGGTCCTTATAATGTAACAGGTTGTGCTTTAAATGAAGAACGAACCGACAGCCGGGCCAGCTGCTACGCATCCACGAACGACAACGAAAACACGGGACACAAAATGCGACTTGTCCAAAGTTCGTTTTGTATTCCGCGTTTTCGTGACGTGCATGAAGACGTGTTCTAACGTTACACCAAGGACCGAAACGCCGGCTCATTAGTCATCTATCGCTTCATCATTTCGTATCCACGGCGAAGATCAAGCAGCGATCGTTTGGAAGGACGTCGGATGTAAATTTCAAAATTTACAGAAGTATATAAATGAAGCCAAAGGCAAGAAAGGAAAGAGCACCGTTCTATAAAGGCAGTGCACTCTTGCGAAAACTGCTATTGATCACGTACTTAGCGTGGAAAGATGGGAAAGTTGGCGGGAGGCCATATAGCTGAATAAAAGAGCGCACCACAAATAACCACGCTGGCTAGGCGGCTTGTGAGACACCCCTCCCACCTCTCTCTCTCTCTCTCTTTCTCTCCCCCCTCCCATACTTTCCCCACAACGCCCTTCCCTGCGTCGTGTGCACAATATATCTCAGTTGCAAGTTCGAGCTCGTCCGGCGTCGTTCGTTTTGTGTACCCATTCTATTCAACTATGGACTATACTATTGATACAGTGTTGAGTATTCCAGTCTTCAAACGTAGAACAACAACAATAAAATCGAGGAAGTATCAACTGAGCATGATGGGAATTGATGTTCTGAGGCTGGAACACAATTAAGGGACAAATTCATACAAAGCCTCGAGTGCCTAAGAAATTAATTATGAAAGATGGAAGTTACTGAAAAGGTTAGCCAGCTGTAGGACACGAACCCACATCTTCTGGATTACCAATAGACGATTTCAGAAATTGCATGGATGGCCCACCAGAGAGCGCCGTGTTGCGAAAGCCCCGCTGCACCTTGGGATTTAGTTTTCATGAGTCAGAGAAAAGAAGAAGAGCGCAAACGGTTTCGGTTTTCTCTCTCCTTCACCTCCCACACCTTCGAGCAACAGGCAGACAAGCACGAATGTAAACCATTTCCCACGACGCATTGCGCGATGCGCGTGACTTGGGCGACGGAGGGCCCCCGTGCGGAGCACAAGGGCAATATCTGAAATCGCCAATTGAGCTACGCTAACACGCCTCCCCAGTGACTTCCAAGGGTGCGTCAGTTGAAAGGACACACACACACACCCTTTACTTTGACAGTATAAAGTAACTGATTACTCGAAAAAATACTCATAAAGTAATTGATTACAAGTAACGCAATCACTAGTAACGAGTTATGCACAAGTCAGCCCTTAACAAGGGCGCCGCGTGGAACAAATCGACCACGAACTTTGGCAACCTAGTTACGTAACAGGTTCTGCTAGAATATTGCGCAACTTTTACGTCCATTCCCGTCAAGCGTCACACGAAGGCGGCTTATTTCCGATACGACACCGAACATGAGGGCACGCACGTGGGAAAAAAAATCAGTCGGTCCCACGCGCAGGGAACTATAGAAAAAATGAACTGTGTTATGCAAATAGAAGATGAAGGATCGAATTAAAAGTTTCCAAGACGGCACTAGCTCAATTTATGCGGCCCTAAAAAATGTCACCTACTTCAAAACACGCCACAGTGTGTCGCGTAGATATAATTATATGTGACAAAGTACGAGAAAATGAAAAACGAGATTTTATTAGTCAAAATAGAAAAAACCAACGAGTGCCAAAGCAGCTCCTGCGCCGCTTTGACATTTTCCATTACAGCGGCGATATTCCCTGATCGAACTAAAAAAAAGGGGGGGGGGGAATTCCGTCGCTGCTTTCATCACTCCTCGGATATTCTTATGGGTAACGGCTGCAAAAAGACTATCTTGGGTAGCAGCTAAGGTACTAGTAATTCGAAACCATAACTAGTAATCGCCGTTGGTGGAAGTATGGCTGTAGGAAGAATCTCTATATAGCTCAGTCACTCGGGTAGTGCGTTTTCCTCTTTCTTTTTTTTTTTTTTTTTTTTCGCAGAACAGTTCCTAAACGTCGTCTTGTCGTTCTTTCAAGGTGGTGTCCGCGAGGAATCAGGAATTATAAAGTTAATGTGATATCCTCTTCGAGATGTTTCGAAGAAGAAAACACCAAAAACGTTTCGCAAATTTCGTTCGTGCTTCTTTTCTTTTTTTCTTTTTTTCCATAAAACATGAAAAACAGCGAATCCGAAACCAACTCCGAGCTGCGGACAGGTGGAGAGAGGAGGGAGTGAGAGACAGGGGGTTAGTATACGTCCTGGACCGACTTCAGTGGGAACTGTGACGAGATTCGCCCGGAAAGTCTTCGGAAACCCGGGGAAAACCTCCGAGAGCAAAGCCGGTGGTAGGATTCGAACCCAGCACCTCCCAGCCTTGAGCATGCCGCTGTTATGCCTAAAATTCCGGGCCCTACTTTTATGCCTTAGTTATTACCCAGGACTGGACGTCACAATGACTATTACATTTACTCGGATTTCGTTTCGGATGTTCAAACTAAGGCTGCTTCCTTTCCCCGTAATATATCTAACGACCGGAAGACGAAATAGTGTTTGAAACGTTGTACGTATAATTTCTTCGGGCATACTTATGCTTGAGAATGATTACTTTCATAGTTAAGCGTAATAAAAATAGATTATAAAGCTATCCTTCAGCATCCAAGCGCAGTTCTTACACTCTTAAAAAAAACAGATGTATTGTAACTCCTTTTTGGAGAGTACATCCTTGCCACATTTATCACTCCCTTTGGAGCGATATATATCAATATATGTGACGAGGGTTACTCCGAAAAAGAAGTTACAATACACCCTTTTTTAAGAGCGTAGGTTGAACACGACAATAACTACATTTCGAAAAAGTCTTGGGATTTATGACTCCGATACTATAACAGAGCAACAATGATCCCAATGATCTGTGTGTATGTGTGTGTGTATTCCGTTTTCTTTCCCTTTTTTCGTTTCTTTCTTTTTTTCGTTTCTTTCCTTTTTTTTCCTTTTTTCGTTTTCTTTCCTCTTTTTCGTTTCTTTCCCTTTTCTTTTCGTTTCTTTCTTTTTTTCTTTCTTTTCTTTTTTTTCGTTTTCTCTCTATTTTTTCGTTTTCTTTCCTCTATTTCGTTTTCTCCCTTTTTTTTCGCTTTCTTTCGTTTTTTTTCGTTTTCTTTCTTGCCGCCTTCTTTCCTTTTTCGTTTTCTTCCTATCTTTTCGTCCCCTTTCCTTTTCCGTTCCTCTTTACGAAAGGAATAGCAAGTCGGCCTTTGCCTGACTAACCTTTCCTTGTTTTTTTTTCCTCAATAAACATATCCCCCCCCCCCCAATGATCCCAAGAGCCTTTCTCTCTCTCTCTCTCTCTCTCTCTCTGGTAGAAAAATTTGAGACCTCGCTGTCGGCTATTGTGCGGCTTTGCTTTAATTGCTCTCGCCCATAACCGGCTGCACCTAGAAGATACACCAGCACTGTTTTCAGAAAAAACAGAGCAGTAAACATTTTATTTTAGCGTATACCTCGCGTACTTAGGCAGTAGTTACGTAAATACTTTTAGTACGTACCCTTTTCGGCATATTTTAAGTTTCACGCGAAAATTAATAAACTTGAAACCTATAATATGCTGTTACACAGTGAATCTCAGCGCTTGCGGGCGTCTACCAGGTGACAATTATGGGAAAGCGGACCTCCACAGAACAACCTGTATGTTGGCTGCTTTGTGCATTCAGGCGCAACCGTTCGTTTCCTCGTGTTTGTTTTTTTCTTTCTTTGCCTCTCTCTTCCCCTTCTTGATCCCTCTGTCCTCCCCTGTTCGCCTCATGAAATGCATCGGCGTTTACAATTGTGCTTGTGTCCTTTTCTTTCTTTCATTTCTTTTTTTCCTTGTTCTTTCTTTTTTTCTTTTTTGAAGCCATCTCTGACTGCTCATACTGCTCTTGACACCGTGAGGTGATGATGATGATGATGATTCGTGTTTTCCTGGCGCACGAGTGACGAAGGCCATATGACACCGTGAAGAACGGACAAGTTTGATGTCCCCTTCCAAACGGGAAAAGAAGCTCGTAAAAGCAAGAACTAGCAGGAAAAACGTCGCCATGCCAATCATGTCAACACTGAGGCTTTCTCTCTTTTTTTTTTTTTTTTTTTGCGTGTTAGCGCCGCGAAGCAACTTGGCTATGAGCGGTGTACGGATGTGAACAGATGGAGAGAGGACAGCATGAAGGAGTTGGGGGACTGCGGGGGGATGGGGGTTAGTCTGCGTCCTAGGTCGACTTCAGGGGGAAGTCTGCCGACATTCGTCCGGAAAGTCTTCGTATCTTCCGCTGGTGTCAACACTGAAGTACTTTTTTTTTTTACACCTACAGGGGCACTAAGTGCAAAGATTTGTTTTCGCGAAGGGAAAGATGTCATTATCTTGACAATAACTTAAAAAGGAACGGGGTGCGTTGGTTGCGCCTCTGTGATTCATGAGCGAAAGAAACCGCAATTCACACTCCCCCCCCCCCCCCATCTCTCTCTCTCTCTCTGTTTCTCAAAAAGGTAGATAACGCGGACAGGGTTCCGGATTGGTCTCCTCAAACTATCTCACGCGATGATTGCACGAATCGTTTGAGGAGACCAATGCAGAGCCCGTTCCGCATTGCCTCGCTTCTCGAGCAGGAGGGGAAGAGGGAAAGCATAAACCGGCGAATCCCGTTCATTTTGCGTCGGTGTTAAGGTAACCACACCTTTAATTGCGCGACGAGATTCTTTCTTTCTTTTTTAACTTTTAGTGCCCTTTAATAGCTAAAAAAAAAAGCTGACACACAACGCCACAACTAACCATGTACGACCGACCGCCCGACCGACCAACCAACCAACCGACCAACCAACCAACCAACCAACCAACACAGAAGCTGGCGATCAGCCAAAGAATATTGATACGTACTTCAGTTAACGAAGTTCATTCAGTTGCCTGTTTCAGCTAACGCAGTAAGGGGAAATGGCCTCTATCGCTTGAAACATTATCGCTTTCAACATTTTAAATACGAAGAAAGCTGCGTCGACACCACCGTGGTGGTGGTGGTGAAAGGGCTTGCCGTTGTCGGCCTCACGTATGTGGGCAACTGACGCCCTGGGAAATGTGCGTCCTGGGCTGACTTCTAGGGGACCACCGTGGTGGTGGTGAAAGGGCTTGCCGTTGTCGGCCTCACGTATGTGGACAACTGACGCCCTGGGAAATGTGCGTCCTGGGCCGACTTCTAGGGGAACTGTGCCGACATATGTCTGAAAGCGTCTGAGGAAAACCCAGGAAAAACCCCTGACAGCACAGCCGGCACCGGGATTCGAACCCGGGTACCTCCCAGTCTCGACGTGACATGGCTAGCACGCTAACCACTGAGCCACGGGAGCTGGACACCATCGTATTGTCTCAAACTAGCGCCTGCGATTCGCCAGTGGCCAAATGAACTCGCACGCGCGCTCCCACAATGGCGAAGGCCGTCCTGCTGCGTCAATATTTGCGAAACGGAACTCACATTCTGGATGCGCCTCGTATTAAAGCATCGAGAGTGATCGATAGTCCGCGGTAAATATTCCGCGCGCGTCTCCTTTCCGAGACCCAATTGTACAGGATGCAAGTCTTGAGTGCTGGAATACATGCTTCATTCATTCATCCATCCATTCGTTAGGGCGGTACCTGGAACGATGCCGAGACGCCCAAAGTTGTTCAAGATTAAACGATGCTGCTTGGGGGTATAGATTGTGACACGCCGAGTGAGACAAAAGAAATGGTTTTCGTAGACAGGCGGCAGTATTGTACCCGTTACCGAATTTTGGTATCGCGATACCGATACTCGTTACTTGAGTAAAAAGTATCGAACTACCGATATCGATACTTCTTTTTTAAAGTAACGGAGTACCGCTACCGTTACTAAAAAAAGTAACGCGATGATTTGTCCGACACTTTTGTTTGAAATACGGAGATGACCCCAACATAGAAATATCACTTACGTTAACAGTTTTGCAGTGAAAAGACAGCGTATTTCATATGTAGCTGTATGCTTGACTTTTATCAATAGCTGGTTCTTGAAATCGTCTTCTGCCATCCTTGCAAGCCGTGGTCTCTCCGGCAGCTGAGAGAGGCCAGTGTGACAATTACGTTAGTGTCAGGCCCACAAATACCATGGAGTCCATTGATCAAGGAATCCTATCCGAAGTTAACAATGCCACAGTATATGTGAGCGTGACTCAGTGTTACACGGCAGCTTAGCAGTGGAATCTAGAGCGCACTGTCAAAGTCTTGACCTCTCTGTTCGTTGACCTCAACTCTTTTGTTGAACACAGCGTGGTTATTTCCTTCAGTTTCAAAGAAAAACGGTGAACACGTGTTTGGTATAATTCCATAATTCCGGTTACGGAGCACGTAGGCGTATCCACAAGCTTCTTGTCGAGGGCTGTAGGCGGACTATTGGCAATGAATAAGAGTGAGAAATATGGCCGGTGAAGAAAGCGTGGGGTACTAAAAAGTTGCGGTATCTCGGTAACGATACAGAGATCGCGTTACCATAAATTTGTAACGGAAATACTTCTCCGATACCGACTTAAGAAAGTACCGCGGTACGCACTCCGATACCAAAAAAAGTATCGATTCCTGCAACGGCGATACGTAGAACACCGGCAGGCGGGGTAGCTGGTACACAAGTTCACGGTGAATATCAGCAGCGGTAAAGCCACGGCTAGGACAACTGCTAACTCTCAACTGACGGACTTTACTGGGTATTTCGGGAGGTGATCGTCCCTCGAAACAAGGCAACCACCTACATGGAGTTTTTTTGGTACGGGAAGGACCTCAGCCGCCGGTACTTCGAACATGGACAGTCCTTCGCCTGGGCCCGGACGAACAGACTCTGTTCGAAGTATATCGACGGCTCTCGCAAAGACGCTTTTCTCGGTTTGCTGAACTTGCTACCTTTCTACGTAGAAGTTTGCGTTTAGGATTAAAGACGGTATATAGAGCAGTGATGGCCAGTAGTTAACTACATGTAGTTAAACTACTAGTTAAACTACATGATTGTAGTTAAAAAGTAGTTATCAACTACTTGCAGAAATGTAGTGGCAACTACTAGTTAAACTACTATTTTGAGTAGTTTACAGTAGTTACTGCAGGCGCCAACTACTTCCGATTTTTGCCGCAAGGTGTAGCACGATTTGCTTTACCTTGAGCTACTAATTGTTTGATGAAAACGGAGGCGCAGAGCAATTGTGCCGTGCATCTGTACTAAATCCTAATTCATTTTTATCACTGCTTGTGATTCATATTTAGGTGTCCAAGAACACTATAGAATGGGATAGGTGTTGATGGACAACGTTAACTAGAGAGAAACTGATGTTCTGAGGCTGGAACAACATAGAAGGGACAGATACAAACAAAGCCTCAAATTGCCTAAGAAATCAATGATGAAAGATGAAAGTCACTGAAAAGGTTAGCCAGCTGTAGGGATCGAACCCACATCTTCTGGATTTCCTGGTAGAGCCCTGGACCGGAAATCCAAAAGATGTGGGTTCGATCCCTACAGCTGGCTAACCTTTTCAGTGACTTTCATCTTTCAACGTTAACTAGTTAGAGATGTAGTTAAAATACATTGCGGTAGTTAAAGAAGTAGTTTTAACTACCTCCACTGAAAAGTATTTGAACTACTAGTTAAACTACTCCATCGCAAAGTAGTTAGTAGTTATAGTTAAACTACTGTAGAGGTAGTTAGTGGCCATCACTGATATAGAGCCTCCTGTAGTCTCGTTTTACTCCCAGGTTGCGTCGTCGTCGCTTCCGGCAAAACCAAAAGAACAACGACAAAAAAAAGAAAAAAAGAAAAAGAAAACCGAAAACCAATTTGTCAAAGTGCAAATTCGGCCGCCACGACTGACCGTGGAGACGGTTACGTAGTGTACATCCAGCAGAGGTGCTCGACGTCTCGTGTTCGCTTGAAATGTGAGAAGATTTCGTTTCTTTTCTTCAGCACGTATCGCCCGATTTCGCAGTTTCTCAAAATAAAACCCGATTTCTGACCCCCGATTTTCAATGAGAAAAACACAATAGTCCCACTATGTATTGCTGAAAATTTGCGAAAGCTTTTTGGAAATGCTATTCAATCTTCATTCGAAGCCTTTTTTTTTTTATATGATGCATGATGTAAAACCCCAAAACTAGGGAACACGAAGGGACAGACACAAACACGAAGTCTCAATGTCGGGGTCTTACATCATGCATCATCTTCACCAGCTCGTTTGCTTCCCAGCCATTTTTTTTATTGTCATATCCTCATGCAATCTTCGTCCCATATACCCCACATCTGCTTCTTGGTTCTTCTTGAGACTTCGTGTTCCCTAGTCTCAGGGTTTTACGTCATGCATCATCTTCACCAGCTCGCTTGCTTCCTAGCCATTTTTTTTTATTGTCTCTTTTATATATTCGTCAACAACTTTTTTTTGCACTGCAACTGCGGTAGTTGCACAATTTCAGCGCACCGCAAATACGGCCTGGCAACCACGCGGCAGTCACACGTGACAGGTCACGTGGACATTGTCATAGAGCTCCGGACGCACCTACACCATGGTTCGCCTAATAAAGCCGACGCTAAAAAGCAAACAAACAAAAAAAAAGAGAGAAACAGTGCGAGAAACATCGCTAAATAAATGACCGACGTCAACACAGCTCTCGTGTCACCCGCACAGAGACAGCGTCCTTCACGAGCCAAGCGGTGATTATGCCGTTCCAAAATGAGCGCCGATTAGGCCCACTGTGTGTGTGTGTGTACACAACAAGGGTGCTTTATAACTACACGCCTCCTCTCCCGGCGAAATGAATACGAACGTAACGACTTATTTCCGCAGTAAAGCGGAGGGAAAGAGAGAGAGCAGCCGGCAGAGCGGAAAATAAGGCGCTACTTTGGGTCCCGACGAGAAATCGATCGGCGCACAGCGGCAGCCACTCGTGTTGTTATACGATACGGCTTCACCCTCTCCTTCTAACAACGCCCTTTCCGCTGTGCACACGCTGCTTCCAACGTGATGAGCCAAGTGACAATATGCTGGAACGACGGAAGGGGAAGGATGCAGAACAAGAGAGAGAGAGAACAATGTTTCGGCAATGCAGGCCTTCGGAAATCGGTCTCTTTGTTTTGACCAACGTTTGTTCCGCCTTTGTCGGGAGGGGGGTCTCGGGGGGTTAGTGGGGGAAGGGGCTGCCCCCCTTGTGGACTTAGGGTTGCCACCAGGCCGGTATTATACCGGCACGGCCGGTTATTTGCGCGCTCTGCCGGTTGCCGGTAAGAAGGTGATACCGGCAGCCTTTTGCCGGTATTTGTGGTGCAGGACCTTTCATAAGGGCTTTTACGGGGGTTTTCCCGTCAACATTCCACTACAGCTTGAATAAATCTGGAGCACAGACCAAACTCCGCAGTCACCAGTCGTTTTCTTAGTTATTCATTATTATGATGATTCATTGTTATTATTATTATCATTGTTATTCATTACGTCTTGTGTTCGGAGGGGACAAGAGCAGTGGTTGTGCAAAGCTGTTGGTGGTTGTGTCGAGCCAGCTAGAACGTTCGTCACCCACTTTCCCTTTCCCACGGGCCTTTCCTCCTTTCCCTCTATTCCACCTCATCTCCCTCAGCCGGTATTTTTCACTCCGAAAGGTGGCAACCCTACTTGTGGTTAGGCCTTTTGTGTGTGTGTGTGCATACAGACCGGACAAGTGTGTCTGGCATTTACTCTTATAAATAGGGCCCGACTTCTCGGTTTAAACCTGATGATTGCCATCCGATTATTCACTCCCGAATCAGTTTAGGATCAATAGACGGTTTCAGGAAATCCCAGTGCTCCCTGCGCACGCGTTGCATCCTGGGAGATTATTGAAATGCGGACGGAAGAGAAAAGTTGACGAGTTTCGTTTTCGCCGGCCTTGACAACCTCGCCGACAATGGGCCGGAGGAGAAATCGAAACAGTTTGGAGACCTCCTTTCTGATAAGCAAGTTCCCATAATTCAAAGCGGCGCTAATAGTATCTGGCTGGCATTTTCTGAAGCCGTCTATTGGGGTTAACCCGGTTTCTCCCCGAATTCCAATCACGTATCACTCGGTTGTACCCCATATCACGTACACTGTTTAGCAGCAATTTGTATGCACGCGTGATGTCCACCTTGAGGATTGCGTTGTGTTCGTGTGCGTGCGTGTGTGTTTTTTAGCCTCAGAACGGTTACCTACTTTCCGTCGTGCATTTATATCCTTCGCTTCGGCCACAGTTGTTATTACAGCCAGTCCTAAGCTCGCACGATCCGTATTCTTGCAATTAGGTTTATTAGCTGTTTAGGCTTTTAGCTGTTTTAGTTTTATTAATCCTGTTTAGTTTAGTGGGCTCAAGATGTATCACAGTTTGTTTTTCATCTCCATATCGTAAAGATAAATATAGTAATTGAATTGAATAATGTCCCCACTGCCAGGTTTGTCTACCAAATTGTAGCTTCAAATTTCGACTTTTCCAGGATTCACTGACTATTTCAAGCGAATTCCTGGACCAACACAAAAGGGAGCATGGTGCTCACAAAACAGGTATCTTACTGAACAACTCAATAATACGGATCAGTTATCGAATTCAAATAAACAGAATACAAATACGTGTTTCCCCTTAGTGAAATTTGAAAGTCACTGAAAAGGTTAGCCAGCTGTAGGGATCGAACCCACATCTTCTGGATGTCGGTCGATCCCTACAGCTGGCTAACCTTTTCAGTGACTTTCAAATTTCATCGGTGATTTCTTAAGCAATTTGTGGCTTTGTTTGTATCTGTCCCATCTATGTTGTTCCAGCCTCAGAACATCAGTTTCTCTCTTGTTTCCCCTTAGTGTTTAAGAGATGAGCCAATTTTTTCCTGCAGTTTAGAAGACCTCGTGTTATGACCCTTGTTGCTGCTGTTTTTATTATTATTCCTTTATATTTTCTTTCTTGCAGGTCATTTATTAGTGAGGCTGCCCTACACTTTTCTGCCTCCGAGCGCGTACGTCGTATTGGCGAACTGTTACCTTCGGCAATACTGCTGCGGCATAGCCGCACTGATCGGCCCCCGCCATTCGCTGCGTATATCGCCGTGGCACTTGTCATATACTGTAAACATACTGTTATTCGCGATGTATTAATTTTCGCGAATTTCGCGACCGATAAAAAAAAACTCGCGAAAAATTGTACTCGCGAACACAGCTTGACGTTTGTCCCGCGAAAGGAAACAGCCCTGGAATCGCGAAATTAAACACTCGCGAACAAGTTCGCAAATGACTGAATGAGCGATTCGCGAAAATTAATACATCGCGCATAAAAATGCGTTTACAGTATTACCCATGTCACTGTATTGGAATGTCATGTATTTATTACCTGTACTCATTATGTCACTGTATTATCCACGTACATACAATCTGCCCCGATCGTTGTGCTGGCAACCAGAGGAATTCTCAAGATGGCGGAATAAAGAGTATATAATCGTGTACCTGACGGTGCGTGCTCCTCATCATATATCAAGCTATACACAACAACAGCACTTATCGACGACTTTCCCTGACGTTAGCTGCTTGGGATTTTTTTTTTTTTTTTTTTTTTTTGTTACTATACTGTTTTGAGAATCCCCCGACTATTCCAGACGCCTCAAAATTCTCTGACTGATAGGTTCCCTGGAATTCCAGGTTGGTAAAACACCATGAGAGACGAGCAGTATACGCGACAACACCAGCCGACAAAGGATCGAAACCGAGTAAGAAACATTGGTTACCCTCTCGCTATGCATCTATAGGGTTTATTCACTGACGTCCCCTCGCCGCCATATTGTAGGTCCCTCGAAGTTATGTTCCCGCATTAGTTCGCTGCTATATGCTTTTTTGGGTGACTATTAACGTCGAAAACATGGAAACTGCTTGGATATGCTACAAATCACACTGCACAATAAACTTTGAAACACCAAATATACGGTGGGTGCGACATCGGTAGCGGCTTGGATGGGACCTACAATATGGCGGCAGATGTAGCACATCAGCCTGCAAGCGCACAGTGGCGGTCTCCTGCGGATGACGTCATGTGAATAAACCCTATTCCAAAACAGCCTAATAAATCAGATCAACAACGCGGCAAGGTAACGACGCACGAGCTATACCGCCATGAGAAAGACAGAACAAGATGGCGGCGTCGGCCATCCAATGTTGCCAAGCTCTATACAGGGCGTTTGCTCTAACGTGTCCAGAAATTTTATTTAAAGCGAGCGATAAAAGAGAAACGAGCGCTACTTTTCAGCTACTCGACTAAGAAACCGGTGCTACTGGTGAAGCAGTACCTGTTTCTTACTCAAGTAGCAGAAAAGTACCGCTTGCTTTTCTTTTATCGCTCGCTTTAAATTTAATTTCTGGACACGTTAGAGCAAACACCCCGTATATATACTAGTTGTGGAAGGAAAAGGACGCAGACAACAGATTTTAGGGAAATTAGGAACACTAGTTGATTTAAGAGAGAGAGATTGAAAGTTAAATGAAAAAGTGTTGAAGAAACAGCGTTAACAAACAAACAGTTAAATAAAACAGTACTCCGATCTTACTTCTTCCGAGTACTTCCACAACTGTAAGACTTCGTGGTCGTTTGCTTTTTTTTTTTGTGTGTGTGTGTGTGTGTGTCATCGACCTATATATACACATACATATATTCTGACAACGTAAGCATCCGTATGACAAGAGGGGTCCTCATTCTACCGATGTGTTCCATTTCCCGACCAATATTCCGAATTACACGGTAAGTAAGCTGCAAGTATCAAGTATAAGAGAGCATATAAAGTTGGGCTTTTCAATGACAGTTTTCAGTACGAAGGCATATTAAAAAGGAGGGGGGGGGGGTAAATAAAGCGCGTGGAAAAGTGCCCCCCCGATATCATTTCTCTGCCGCATAATTTACGACGGGGCAATGACGGCGAAAATATGCCGCATCCCGATCAATAAACAGAGTGTCCGTTCTTTCACGAAACACTCGTGTTTCTCACCTGTTTAGAAAGGCCAAAGAGAAATAACGAGGACGAGACAAAAAAAAAAAAAAGGAAAAAGAAAGAGTGGGCCCCCCATCAACGATTGAAAGCAGAGCTGCCGCTACGCGGGAATTGAATCGGAGGAGGGTGGGAGTGGAAGATTTTCCTGTGTGGCGCAGCTCGCTACACCGGCAACGATAAACGCACAAAAAAACAGTCACTTCCCCCACCATGCGCTCTCGTACAAAGAAAGAAAGGGAAGGAAGGAAAGAAGGATAAGAAGGGGGGGGCGGTTCTCCATGGTTACAACAGCCAAAAGACACCCAAGCACAATTCGCAACTGGCGTTGCCTGCTCGAATGACAACATTGAGAGCGACGATGGATTGCGCAAAACTTCTTTTCCGTTCAAAACGTTCCAGGTCGAGTCTTTGGGTTGCAGCGCGCTTCGAAAAGCTTTCGAATTTTTAGAGCAGAACCGGCAACCGCTTAAATTTATTTCGGTTCACCTCCGGTTCGGTTCAACGCGCGAAAAAAAATACTTTGGTTCGGGTCAGCTCCGGTTCGGCGAAAAATACGGGTTTTTAGCGTTTTTCGGTTCGGGTTCAACTTCGGTTCTGAGCCAAAGTATTTTTTTTCGCGCGTCGAACCGAACCGAAAGTGAACCGAAATAAATTTAGGCGGTTACCGGTTCGTGAAGCGGTTCATACGTAATGTGCGCGTGACAGATCGAAACTACGATTTACACAGCGGCTTGAGCCGCGTTGCCAAACAAATTCGAAATCGAAACTGAACAAAAGAAATCTGCAACTATGGCCGGACCATACTGCAACCCAAGTGCGGGAGGTATATTTCCTCCTCGCAGGTATTGCGTTCATTCAGTTGTGTTAGTTTTGAGGTCATCCTTTTAGACGGTCGTTACGCGATTTTTCTCGCCCAGCAGCCCCACGTTTTTCATATTGCGCTGCGGATATAACGGCCAGTCCCTAAGCAGGGTGTAACAGGCCGTATACGGTGAGTGAACGTAGAGAATACAGTATGCTACCGTAAAGTTGCACCTGAAATGCAGATCTGCAACACGTAGTTTTGCCGTATAAACCACTGCTGTGTCGGCAGCAGCAACAAAAGTACATTCGTGTTATTTGAGAATCGTAAGGATGTGCTTGCTTTTAATCAATGTCAATCTGCTCAAAATTCAATTTCCTGAACTGGTTCAAACCGGTTCGAATCGGTATTTTGCGCCGCTGCGGAGCTGAACCCGAATCAAAACAAATAACCGTGAGAGAACTGGTGTTCTGAGGCTGGAACGACATAGAAGGGACAAACGCATACAAAGCCTCAATTTGCCTAAGAAATTAACGACCGGCAATCCAGAAGATGTGGGTTCGACTTCTACAGCTGGCTAACCTTTTCAGTGACTTTCATCTTTCATCGCAAATAACCGTTCCGATCCCTGCCACAGCAAAGCGTTGACGGAGGGCACGCGAGTACTGCTCCACGCACTGATAACGTCATTACGCCTCATTAACTAACGTACACATTTATCGCTGATTTACACAATACTCAATACTTTAAGCGTTATCCGTTTATATGTGTATCGGTCGTCGTGCGCTGCGTGTACGACGTGTCTGGGAGGGGCTACCGAACTAAAGATGACTGTACAGCAATGTGGCAGAGGTATGCATTCCTCCCAGCGCGTCGTGCGTCGGAGATTTCCGGCGCACGTCAAAAAGAGCCCAGGTGGTCGAAATTATCCGCAGTCTCATACCCCGCGGCATGTGCCGCATACCGCCGCACAAATATATATACTGGCTCACATTTCGTGTAGGACAGGTACACCTAATCGGATTTTTCCCCGGCGCGTGCCGATGCATTATCCTCACTCTCTCCCTCATTTCTCTCTCACGTCCCTCTCGACTTGCTCGGCAAGGCAACGAAAAAAAGATGTTCCTGTATCCTGAGCAAAGACAAAATCCGAGAGCATTACTTTTTCTTCTTCTTCTTTAATATGTACATTTGAGGAAATAGTGCAAATATTGCGCACTGTGACGCTCACAGACTTTGATACTCAGCAACTATAATAATAATTCGAATAACATTACTAATTAATCAGAATTCGTGGCTTTAGGTCACGAGATAGTCCATGAAGCCAGCAGCTTTACGTGACGGACACGCTATTCTAAAAGTACTGTGCGGACAGATTCGTTGCGTCCGATATAGCGTTTACGTTTTACGTTTCCAACAAACGCTATTCTAAACAACCTAACAGTGAGTTTTAATGCACGGAACGCTATCGCCTTTGCGTACTTAATGGCTAGCGTGGTGGGTCCGCGCAATGCGCGAAGTTCCTCTCTATGGTCTGCGCGTGCGCAGAACCACCAACGCTACCCCTTACGTACGCAAAGGCCACAGCGTTAGTGGTTCTAAAACTCTCCAATGTCTTTTATCCTCTTTCATTTCCGGCCCGCTTCAGCACAAGACGGCGCCCTTACTTTCCATGCGTAACGCCTCCATTGCTTTCTTTTCTTCTTCTTTCTTTTTTTTTTTTTTTTCTCGCAGAAGGAGCTCAATGCAAACACGCGACAATGGGAACATAAGCTCTCGTGAACGGGTCGGGAAGGATTGCAGAACGCATAGCACGATAGCGGGCCGGATTACGCCCATTTGCTTTATACATATCGTCCATACAAGAGAAACCGGAGATTTAGTATGGAAGCAAGGAGCAAGGGAAGAATTATTATTATTCGGCTTCAGTACAGCAGAGTGCTACAATAACTGACAATTCGTGGCTTTATACGGGTGTTTTTACTATGCATGGCGGGTTTTTTTTTACAAAATTTTCATTTCAAAAATATTTTTATAAAATATACGTGATTTTTATATTTTAGAACAGTGTTCCCGTGAGGTAAAGCTGCTAGCTTTACGGACTGGATATCTTAAAAACGAATGGAAAATAATAATAAAAAAAAACGCGGAGGAATTACTTTTTCTATGCATGCTTTGTTGTTCCTAATAAAAATATACGCTATCGCGAGAAAAACTCATGGTTTTCTCGTGAGCTACTTGGGAACGTTTAGCAGACGTCCCGCTGTCCTCTCTCCATCTGTCCACATCTGTACGCCGCTCATAGCCACAGTTGCTTCGCGGAGCTAACACGGAAGCAAAAAAAACATTGCGTCGAAAGGAAAATGACTATAGAAAGGAAGGAGTTAGCGTCGCAATCATAGCATAGACATTCATATTATTCGCGTCGCGCGAACAAAGGAAACGGCTTTGGAACGAACCATTTGATGGCCTCTAGTAATAGCTGGGATAACACAAACCCGTCTCACATACGAGGTCAAGAAGGTGAACGCAAGGTTAAGGTAGCTATAAGAGCTTGCTTGTAGCGTAGATTGTTGATCACCGTCTTCTTGACGCAGTTTCGAATCATCCCTGTGGCATCTTTTTGATAGCGCGCTGCCTTTGTACATAAAAACGCGTTTCAAAGATTGGGTGCCGCCGTAAGTGCTGTCAGTCGTGCCACCCCGTGGTACAGGTCCCGACAAAAGTTTACGGAACACTGAAGTGGTGTATATAGTCATCTGAGTCAACACGGTTGTTGCAGACAGGAGCCGATAGACTTACAAACAGGTGACCGGGAACTCGACGCACCTCCCAGTAAGTGTGTCCACTCCCGTTCGCCGCTAGGGTGTCGCCGAGACCAAGAAATACGTCGCTCTGGTGTTCCGTAAACTTTTGTCGGGATCTGCACTCACAGGAACTGTGCACCTGTAGACCACTTTGGGGACTGCCGTTTGCGGAGTTCCTTGATTTTCTCCGGTGTGCTTTTTTGTTCATTTCGTGTCCGTTCATTCTCTCACGCTCGGGAACTAGTGTAGAGAAGATATCGCATCGGCCAGCACTCCTCGCGTGAACAACCGTGCATATCGCAAGCTGAAGCAAGCAGTACAATGTACTGAAAGTCGAGCGCAATAGGGGTGGACGGGTAGGTGGAAGACCTTGAACAGACTCATGAAACTAAGGAACATTGGTAAGAGACATACCGTCCACCCCTATTGCACTCGACTTTCAGTATACATGGTGCTGCTTGCGAGTCTTCTTTTTCCTTGTTCTTTCGAACATTGATACGCTACTCAGATATTTACCGGGTGACTGGTTATAGTTACGTTGTCGTCAGTCATACTCATTAAAGACGGCGGCCACCAGTATTCATCCCAAAGGGAAGACGTGATTTTGGCAGTCCACCCCTGTCGTGTTGACGCTGAGAACGAGGCTAAGGAGCGCATGGAGAGCATAGTGGTTTGAGAGTAACGCGACACAAGGTCTATGCTGTCCCATTGTTCACGAGGACATGTGTCCAGCGGGGGCTGAGAAGACTTCATTCTGGAGTGATAATAAAGGCACGTGGAAGACATAGGCCATGTTTCTCCAATATGGTAAACGTCGAACCGAGATCAAGGGTTGTTGAAACTTGAAGTTAACACTCAATTCCTTTTTACAAACATCAGTTGGTGGGGTGGTGAATGTTTCAGTGACAATAGCACCCGTCAGTAAAGCAGAGTTAAGCGTTAAATTCAAGTTAAGGGACCTCCGATCTCGGTTCAAATGTGAAGCGGCCATTGTCACACAAAAGAGGGCATCCTCAAAGCAGCTTGAAAACAGGCGAACTGAAGTACTCATCGTTGATGTTAATACACGTTAGATTATGTGGATTATGTGGACGGACGGATGAAGCTTTATCCGTCCATCCACATAATCCATGGTAGGGTACCTAGGAATGTCACCAATGAACTCCTGATATAATCGACGTTCAGAAGCATGGCGGTACAAGGAACAATCTTCATGGAACAATTTCCCACAAGGGGAGTGACTTTGACTGTGTTATAAATGGTGGTGGGTGACAATGGTTAGTCGAGCAGCATGCCTTCCATGAACAAGAGTGTCACTACTCTGATTGAAGGTGAAAGCTCGCTAGAGCAGTGTTTCCCAAAGTGTGGTCCGCGGACCCCTGAGGGTCCGCGACCGTCTCTCACATTTCAGTAAGGATTTTCGTCCCCACAAACACGCGCTCGTACATGCTGCCCGAATTCCAAACACCCAGAACTTCCAAAATTGCTACAAGCATGCTTCAACGGCTAGCTTCTAATTTCTGATAGAATAGTCCTGCAATGCACGTTTGTCCGCGTCATACACATACAAACAAGAAGAAGAAACCAGTCCGGAATCGTTTCTGAAGCTGTATCGAAAGCACGCAGCAGCTGACGAGGTTGCTGGTTATGCACTGGCTAGCATGGGAAATCCAGTGCGTCATATCGTTCTGCTTCGAGTTCGAACTGACTGAGAGCGTTCCTGTGTTTAGCGCATTTTATATTTGGCAGCCTGCGGACCTCTTGCAGCGATGGTGGCACTACAGATGATACCTCTGTTTGGTATTCTCAATCTTGAAAGACGACATTAATTTCGTTCCTCGTTATACCCTGCCGCACATATTAAACGCAGTCTGCAATGCAGTGTACACAGCGCGTATCCCGGTATATTTGTGTGTGTGTGTGGGGGGGGGGGGGGGATCTGTGAATTGTTTCTGATCGCTTCCGGGGGTCCGTCACCGCCAAAAGTTTGGGAAACGCTGCGCTAGAGTACATTTCCAGTTTCCTTGCGTGCAGCAGCGCAGAAGCATATCAGAGCCGCATGTTGGCGTCAGCTGCGTTCAAAGAACTCAGCAGATCTTATAAGGGTCAATATGCGTTTCTAGCGGTTGCTGCTAGGGGTATAGCCGACACCCTGGACAGACAGCTTGCAACATCTTGCCTGCGACTTGCACCGAATGTGTCTGGGCGTTGTGATATGATCCCCAGTGTCTCTTTCTCCCCGTATGCTGCACTCGAAGCACGGCAGGGCCCCTGTCCTGGACAGGCCACCTGCTGCACAGAGTTGTCCTGCAGACGCATGTGTACGCTGTATCGAACAGCTGCCACCGTACGCTTCGCAAATATGTCTTCCGATTGTCCTTGAGCAAGCAGCAAGGCTCGTCTTTGGTGTGGTTGTTCTCGCGAGGAGCTGCTTCTGCACTGTCAATCCTTACGGGATGACACCGAAGGTATACCACTGGGCCGGTTGAACAACCGGGCTTATTCTGGGCCGGGCGTCTTTAGCCGTGCACTGTAAACTGAAAAACACCCTTATGGGTGTAAATCGCTTGTCCTATAATTGACTCCTCTTTTTACACCGTATGGTCTGGAACACCCTTTTTAGAGGGTGTATCCCGTGTAAAACGCCCTTTGAAAGGGTGCTTTTCCTTGAAAATGCCGTCTTTTGCACCCTTTATACACCTTTTCAGGAGGGTGTTTAACGATCTTACACCCTCCTAAAATGGTGTTTAAAGGGTGCAAAAGAGGGCATTTTCAAAGAAAAGCGCCCTTTCCAGGGGTGATTTACACGGAATACACCCTCTAAAAAGGGTGTTCCAGACCATGTACGGTGTAAAAAGATGTGTCAGTTGTAGGACAAACCATTTACACCCATAAGGGTGTTTTCCAGTTTACAGTGTGATCGCCGATGCGAAAACTAGCGGGTCTGTAGCGAATGGTGATCCTCACCCGACATGACTTCGTCGCCCTGTTCCGCACAGACTCCATTGACAACAAGGGAGTTCCCTTCTCCCTCGGCAGCCACTGATCGATCGTTTCGGAACTCGCGTTGTTCGCCCTACATTCTGAGAGGCAGCAGACGAGGGGAAAGCCATGTCGGAGAATGCGCACGAGGGGGCGCCCGCTGCTGGTCCCCGACCGCAGGCACAAGGGGCACGGACAGGTTGACACGAAGAAGGACGAGACGTACGTACGGAAGACGAATGGACAGGGCTATACCCCGAGATACGGTGCGGATGTGTAATCAAACTAAAATGAGTATAAATGGACCTTGGGGGACGTGATATACTGGGTGAAAAAAACAGAAATTGACATTCGGTCCAGCTCCTCGTCTAATCGTGAAAAAAGAAAAGAAAAAAAAAGAGAGAGAGCTGCCCTTTTCACGCTTCAATTTTCATTTTCCGCCTGCTGCGCCTCGTATTATGTACACTATGAGAATCTTTTTTTTTTTTTTTTTGTAATTCCGTGTTAGCACCGCGGCGTACAGATGGAGATCGGACAGCAGGAAGGAGTGGGGGACAGGGGGGTTAGCATGCGTCCTGGGCAGACTTCAGAGGGAACTGTGCCGACATTCGACGAGAAAAAGTGAGTAGCTATATGGTCCTTGTTTGGAAAACTACATGCATTGCCACAACCGTTGTTATAGTTCGTTACGGGATTAAGTTTTGGGGACTATATGACGTGTTGGGGAATAAATCTCACGGCGGGGAGACTAAAATTGGGAGTAATTGCAACCTAAGGGACTAGAAGCTGTACTTGCTCCCCATAATTTACTTCCTTTTTTTCCCTTAGGTTTATGAGAGTTTGCGTTTGTGCATGAGACTTTGTTATACGATATTAAGTTTGCCGCTTTTGAGCAATTGTTAAACATAACATGCACTTTCGTTGTTTCACCTTTAGCAAACGTGCCTTACACAATTAATTTGAAGGACACGATGGTTCTTCGACAGGTCCGACACTTTCGTTTTCTTTCGTTTCCTTTTTTAAATGAACTGAAAGAAATTGGCGATAAGAGTTAACGGATGTATATTTTCGTTACTGAAATATTTCCATACTTTCTGCTTATACTAGCTTTTCAATTTCACTTGCCTTACGTTCCCCCTACTGTTACTGTTTCCAGTAACAAAACGGCTGCGCGGAGATGCGAGCAGACACCGCTGTCGAAGTCACGCGCATGTATACTCCACAAGTACTTTCGCTTCGGTAATATATCGCCACGCTTTCCGCGACTTAAAGACAAAAAAATCTATGGAGGCGTGGTTCGTTAAAACGTCCTAATACCCAATAGCATCAAACAGTTCGGTTTCGGACCAGCTCCCGCGGCGGCATAGTGATTAGGGTGACCGTTTTCCACGCAGAGACAAGGAGGGCTTTGCGGCAGACTTTCCAGTCGAATGTCGGCACAGTTCCCCCTGAAGTCGGCCCAGGACGCCATCTAATTCGCCACTATACCCCACTCCTTCCTGCTGTCCTCTCTCCATCTGTCCACGTCTGTACGCCGCTCATAGCCACAGTTGCTTCGCGGCGCTAACACGGAAAAAAAATGATGCCAACTTCGTTTTGGAATTTTCGTTTTGAACCCCAATTTTCCGCGAATGGGACACCAGGCACGCGCTGCTCTTCGTTATTACCAGCTATATGAAGTCATAACATGAGTGCTACGAGTACTTCCATAAACTCCACAGCCAATTACTTATTCGTGACATTATTTCCTAACCAAGGCTTTGGCTAACATGACGTCACTTTCAGTAACTTCCGCTTCCTGTATACCGCCACGCGATCGAGCCACCTATTCGAAACAAAAACTGCTTATTATTATTGCGTCATATTTCAAACGAACCCTCCACCGCATCTGTCCAGTCATCCATCTATTCACGCTCTCCAACGCCCCCCCCCCCCTCCCAACATCCCCCCAAGGGTCTGACAACACCTCCCTTCTATACCCTCCCCTCCTTGCGCGTCCCCTATACAAGGGGGCCATTATTTCAGCTTTAGACACATATGTCGGCTGTGATATATAAAGCTGTTACAACGTAACAGTAATAATGACCCCTCCCCTCAAGTTTTTTGCAGCATACGCCATACTTGCGGTTCCGAATAAAGCACTGCCTCTGTCTTGACGGCACAAGCTGTTGGTGTTCGCGATAGCTCATGCTTAGCTAATAGTGAAACAGAAACAGGACGTGCGTTTTTCTTGTTTATCTGGTGGACTACAGCGCGTTGCGCGATGAAACTTTGCATCGGTCATCTAGCCGTGACCTACAGTGCATCTACACCGGCGACGTTCCCGCGGAATATTCTGGTGGAAGAAAACGCGATAAAAAGTGCACGAGGGGGCATAAGTTCCACCGCGTTTTACGTTGAGCACTGGCATGGCGGCAGAATATGGCGACGGCACTTATCGCAGACGACACAGTCTTTTCTTGTCGTCTGCTACGAAGTACCTTCCCCGTGGTTGGCAGAACACGAAAAGTCGTGACGTTGAGCGCTAGCGCTTACGTGGTAACAGAAAACTGTGACGTCTTTCGCATCTTCCGCTGGACTATACTGTGGGGTGGTACTCCCCCACCCCAATTCGAAACTCAAAATCAGTCGACAGTTCCACCACGCTCACGTGGTTCCACACTACCTCCTTTACTGTCGGGACTACCGACGGTGTAGAGTATTGCTTGTTGCGATGGAACATCCCCAGTCATCATTAAATCATTAAAATACAATGCTGCTGTCCTTGAACGCTCGCTTTCTAGAAAACTAGGCACGAGCAAGTATACTGGAATTTTTCGAATCCCGAAGCAAATAGTTCAATATTAATTTCGTTTTCCGAATCTAGTACGGTATTCTATGTTCGAATTTCGAATTCAATCGATGCTTCTCCCGAACCGAATACATTCGAATAGTACTGCACAAGTACGGCATAAAACAAAATGAGCTCTACTGCATATTCTGATCCGCATGCATACATCGCGTATACACGCAGTAAACATGTTCATATCCGTACCTGTGTTATCCGGTCTGGTTATACAAATATGCGCTTATAGTATTCGATTGAATTTCAGAACTACTCGCTTCAAGTTTTAGAATAATTATTAGCACGTGCCTACACAGATCGGTACCTGGCAGTGGCCGCTTGCGCGCATCGAGGCCGACGTTCAAAAAAAAGCAAGAAGAACGATGTTAACCCAAGCGAGAAATACTTCTTGGCAGCACCGAAGTGTGCCGTCACAAACAGATAAGTTTTTGGAGGAAGGCCAGCGTCTGAAGAAATAAAGGAATTGTAAGGGCGTTCATTGCAGCACCACGGGGGACGCTACAGTCCATTTACTTCTCTCTCTCTCTCTCCCTCTCTCTCTCTCTCTCTCTCTTTCTCCCTCTCTCTCTCGCTCTATATTTGTGCCACATCCAGGAGTAACCATTTCGCCGTGGCTATATACATCGGTTGTCACACGTACGTCACGAATAATCTTCGTGATTACGGCGCTCCTAGTGAGCGTTAAAACTAGAGATAGGACGAATTCAGAATTATTTCGGAATTCGAATCCGGATCCAATGAAGGTTCTACGAATTCGCGAATATTACGAATCCCGAATCTTTTGAATCCATTCTTAAAAAAAGAAACGAAAAAAAAAAACACTTCACCAGCTTCAGACCGCACCTTCTGAAGCTTCTGAAGCTGGAAAAAAAAAACACTTCAACTGAAAAGTGTTGCGAAGCAGAATTTGATATCGTTGTTTAATGAAAGACAAGTTAAATGATAGTTCACTTTCAGGAGAAAACATACCCATATACTTCTTCTTAAACGTAGTTTATTTAACATGTTGATCATCAGCTACAGAAATACATGAACTCTAACTGTGAATTCTTTCCATAAAACTAACGAACAATCAAAAACAAAACCACGTGACTTTTAAACTTTTAAGGCAAGGGTTCCTGAACTCTTTCAGTCCTGTGCAATGTAAACAAACAAACAAACAAACAAGAAAACACAACTGAAAGTTTTAACTTAATGCAGATTTTTGCGCAAAAACACCAGCATTCTCACCCGCTCGTGGTCTATAAGCTACTGTGTGTTTTTTTTTGTTTTTTTGTCACCTATGACACCCGATGTGCTGAAGAGCCCTTCCGCATGGCACTGTCAATGCGGGTGCGTGCAGGAACTGTTTTTAGTCCAATCGGCGGACTCCGGTGGCGATAATTTTTAAAAGAAAGAAACGAAAGAAAGTGTTTGGTGGATTCGAAGGATTCGATTCGCCGTTTGGGTTAGTGGGATCCGGATTCCCGAATCTGGAACCCTTGCCTAGGATTCAAACATTAGGTTGACCCACCCCTAGTTAAAACCAACAGGATAAGGTACAGGAAGCCGCAGCCAACCAACTATACGTAGTGATGAAAGATGGACGTCACTGAACATCCTCATCATCCTCAGAACATCCTCAGAACATCTGTTCTCTCATGTTCAACCCTCGTTGAACCCTCGTTATTATGACCAAGATCGTTCCCGAAAATATTGGTCATAACGCGGAATGGTCATATTAACGAGGGGAGGGGGAATTTGCAGAGGTTTCACTGCATTGTTCCCTCGGAGTATGGTCGTAAAGCGCGTATGTCAGATTATCGGGGGTCATATTAACGAGGGTTCACTGTATCTCGTTCGTTGCATAGTTTATACATGTAGGGTCTGACGTTTTCGAGTTAAATGCCTTTCCCGGATTCGGGAGGGGGTGGAATGGGGTGCTATTTTTAAATCTCCGATTGTATAGTGAAATGGGGTGCTACTGATACATTCGGGTATTATCGGGTTATATTTTCTTTCTGTCGAGCGAGCCGCCGGCAGTTAAAATTCATATATTGGTCAAACATGCATTTTTCGCACGTTATGAACAGAAGCGGGACATGTTGCAACAAAAAATGTACTTCGCACAGTTTATTGTTGCACTCAAATAATATTAACACCCGATATGTCTACAAATCGCTACTGAATACTGCAGGTGACACAATGGGATAATTAACTGGGATTCGGGGAGAAATCGGGTTTAACACGAACTGGGGGAGGCTATCAATCCGGTTAAAGACGAAAAAGTCGACCTTATCTATACACCTATACCTACAGCCTTAGATAAAATGAACGTCTAAATCTTGTCCGTGACAATGAGGTTCTCGGCAGCCATAGGTCAAACTAGAGTCACTAAATAAGCTACGCTTCGTAGCTTATTATTCGAAGCGTATTTATTCGAAGCGTTATTCGAAGCGTACCTTATTTAGTGACTCTAGGTCAAACTACTAGAAGAAAAAAAGTGGTAACCTTGTTGATCAGTAGCAATGTTACGTAACCCCATTTAACCCAGGGAAGGAGGCAGACGGCGTCCTGCGAAGCGCATGTAGGTCAAGTACGTAGAAAAGGCGACCTTCCGTCTTGACACAATTTTTACACTCCTCCCCCACGTGTTGCTGCGGGGAGGAGGGGGGGACTAGAAAAGAGATGGGGAAATGAAAAGAATCACGAACGGCATAGATATTGTAGGAGGATTTTTTTTTTTTTGCCCATTTTTCGCGAGGTGCCATCGCAAGTTCGCACAAACCGTGCGGGCTGCGCATACTCGGACTATCGTCGTGCCCATAGAATTAGGCATCAGACTTATCTAATGGATCGCTGCTGCGTATACACGTATGCGCAGCTACGTCGGCTTCATGGTTACATTCGCGTTGTAGGCGGTGACTTGTCGACGATTGCAGTGATTTCTCCAGACACCCACTTCAACACCGGCATCACCTCCCCCCCCCCCCATTTGTTTGGCGACACCCCCTTACCTTTGTCAGCTGTGCACCTCGCCCCGCCCCCCGCCCTGCAGAGGGGGCTTGCAATTTCAGCTGTGATGGCATGTCGGTACGTTAAGGCGTTATAACGTAACTGTAATAATGATCGCCCCCCTCTAATATGTTGTAGGTGCGTGAGCACCGCAGCATCGGCACGCTCCTAGCCAATCCTCACCTTGAACGATATCGTTATCAGCTCTGATTTGTTGAAAATGGGAGGCGTACACCTTTTTTTGTGACAATTATGAACAGTGCCACACACACAAAAAAACGTATGCCTCCCGTTTTCAACAAATCAGCGCAGATAACGATATCATTCGTGATGATGGTTGGCTAGGAGCGTGCAATGCGGTGAAGTTCATTTTTAGGAGTGTACGGTGCTCACGCGCTGCCAGGAACGCAACTTCTGCAGTTTTCAGAACGAAGAACCGTTCCTTCCACCATTTGCCCTTCGTGTTTACGAGAGCGAGCGAACAAGTTTGACGTCTTATCGAGTATAGGGTGAATTCTGTCGTTGGGTAGAAGAGAGCTGCTCGATCCTTGCGCGACCCAGATATTACGCCCTTGTCCCGCTAACGAAAAGCGCACGTCGGAACATCACGTGGCTGACCGTCTAAACGAGATATCCTCGTTAGTCTGTTAGACGTATAATCGCTAAACCGCCAACCCTCGTCAAACCCACAATGAAAGAATGAACGACGTAAAGGGATTTTTTTTATTTATTTTTTTTAGAAACATGTCCGACAAGGCGCCCGACATTAATTGATAATCCGCGGCTTTATGTGGCGAGACAATCGTGTTCACCAACAGCGAGCTAAAGAGAAAAAAAAATAATATTCCAGATAAATTTTACGGACGTGCGCCGCGTTCATGAATAGGGTGGTGAATAGCTGTTTTGTGTCCCGCATTAAAAAGTACCGAAGCGCGTGGCATTATTAGGACGTGGGTGTATGTAGGTGTAATAATTCGCTTAGGAATGTCGTCATATCAACATGCCACACGTGCAGTTCGTGACATCTAACCTTGAAGCTCCTCGAACTATATAAGCGTGCATTTTGTCTGGGGCGGATGCGCGCTCGCGTGCGTGTATATACGCAAAGTTGCGCAAAAGGTATTCGTTTTCATAAGCGAGCAGATCATTAGAGAGTTTTAGCGGCGCGGAAGCACCCTCCACGCTTTCGAGACAGAGTTTCACCTCGAATGACTTTGACCCCGATTTCTTCAAAGCAAGAACAACTATGTTGAACTGATTTTTCGTGACACTCATGCGAGCATGCTAAGGCTGAACCGCATCCCAAGCAGCACAACATCTTGGGCCAATATTGGACCTATGTTGGCAATGCCGGCCCAATATCGGTCAATATCGCCAAATCGGTCAATATCGCCAAATCGGTCAATATCGGCCAAAATTGGGGCAATATCGCCAGTACTGCATGGTCGAATATTGGGCCAATATATTGTGCTGCTTGGGATGGTACGAAGAACTGGCCGAAAACTGGCCGAACCGAAATCGGGACCGAACTCTTTCCTGTGCATCACCGCATGCTACCGAAATGCACTCCGAATTTCGGCCCAAGATTTCTCGCCTTGGGGAACATCGCCTTTCAACCGTCCAGCTCAAAGAGATAGTAATATCCCTGTATTCATAGGGGTAGAAATCGCACACACGGCAACAGTCGATCCGATTTCTACACCATCGTTGCTATTGTTCTTATTCCGGCTGAGTAGCCGGATTGGATTGGATTGGATTGGATTGGATGCTTCTACTTTTTTGGTTGGCGTCACTTCCCATTTCAGGGGAGATATCTGGCTTGGCCAGATCGTGCCGAATTTGCCACTTTTTTTCATCCGATCTTCTCAAAACTCACCCCTGTCTCAATCACTCTAAGAAAAAAAAGGAGTAAAACGGGGAGTAATTGCAGCTTCTACTACCCTAGTCTGCAATTACTCCCCATTTTAGTCCCCTAACCCGACATTTAGTCCCGACGTTTACTCCCCAGGACTGCAAATTGTCACTAAACTTCGCGAATGGTCTCCTGAATGCAAAAGTCTGCGTAAATATGTGCCCTTGCTCAATTTGAACGACATAAGGCTGTATAACTCACACAACGGAGCAATTTTCCAGCCACACAGAGTAAGAAACAGTTAGCGCATCTTTCTTCGCAAATTGTGCCCTAGTATGGCGCGAGATTTTATATCACTCGATATATCACGGTTGACGGTTTGCTTCAAAGTATCTTCATGCATGCGCACCAATTATGTACCTGGGATTCTTACAACAGCGCGTGAAATGCGGTCTTCACTCTGTGACATTCATTTACTCCCGTGCATTTACTCCCTAAATGGACTATTTTTTGTGGCTATGCAATTACTCCCCAAAAGGAGTAAAAATACTCCCTTTTTTTTCTTAGCGTGTATTATTCTATGGGTATCCATATCCTTTGACTGTTTACACGGCACAGGCGCACGCAAAGCGCGTTCGTTCATCCCTTCTTTTAAAGGGGCACGAAAGCGTAAAATTTTCTCCTCCCCGAATGCCGTTACCTTGAGGACACTAAAACACAAAGGATTCGTCGCTTGCGTCGTCAGTTTTTTTTTTTTTTTATGATCGATAGAAAAAAGAAATTTATGCATTCCCTATCCCTCTCCTTCTCAAGAGGACCTATACAACGCGAAGCGGTCTCCCATTTGTCGCCTCAAACGATTCGTCCAATCATCTCGGGAGATCGATCGTTTGAGGAAACCAACGCGGAGCGGGCTCCCATTTGTCGCCTTAGACGATTCGTCCAATCATCACGGGAGATCGTTTCAGGAAACCAATTCGCAGCCTCTCCGCATTGTCGCGCTTCTTGTGAAGAGAGAGAGAAAAAGGCTGAATTAGGGTTTCTTTCGCATCATAAATCCAGGAACGACGCAACAGCTCAATCCCGTTCCTTTTGTGTTGGGTGTAAATGTAACGCCGTCTTTCATTACGCGATTAGTGCTCGTTCGTGCTCCTTTAATGCCCTTTTAACTTTTCCTCAGGTGCATTCTTAGAAATGAACTTCACCTCATAGCACGCCCCTAGCCAACCAAAATCTCTAATGATGTCGTTATCTGCCCTGATTTGTTAAAAACGGGAGGCGTACGCCTTTTTTTTGTGACACTTATGCTGTTCATAATTGTCACAAAAAAGGCGTACGCCTCCCGTTTTCAACAAACCAGGGCAGATAACGATGTCATTCGAGATGATGGTTGGCTAGGAACGTGCTATGCGGTGAAACTCATTTTTAAGAGTGTGACTTCCAATGATCAGGGCACACCTAAAGGGCGAAATGTCAAGTGCATCCCCCCCCCCCTAACCATTGTAATATGCTGCAATGAACCTGAACGGGGGTCGAAGCTGCGCCGGCGCGTCGCACGTAGAAAGCAAGTTGCATAAAGCACGCGGAAGTGAAACCGCGTTGTTTACTTTCCGCCTGCTGTACTGTGACCGATAAAGGCTCGGCTATTTTGCACGTTGTTATGCATGGGGCGCTATTTTGGCACGCGCATCTTGCAAAACAATGGATCGGAAAACGGGGCGCTCACTGTAGGGCCTGACTTTTTCGGGTTTTATTTTTGGCCAAATTCGGGGGGTAAATATCGGGCGATATTTTTCGTTTGAAAATTCGGGTCAAATCCCGCTACGGCATATTCTGTCGTCAGGAATTCGGGTGTGTTCGGGTGATTTTTTTTTTTTTGTTTAATAAAAATTTGTCTTAACATGGAACTAATGTTTAGCAATGTTATCAAACTTTATTTTAATGCACACTTATGAGTGCGCCACGCGACCCGGATGTTTTCGGGTAGATTCGGGTTAAACCCGAATTTTACAGATTTCGTTCGGGGGGTAAATATCGGGCAGATACGGGTTTAACCCTAAAAAGTCAGGCCCTATGTATAGGGAGTTTTAGCGAGTTGTTTTCGCGCTAACGATACGACCGATTCGGGTGTCGCGCATGCGCATTACTAATCGGTTCTACTTTCTTCTACTTCCTTATACCTATCAGTGATGGCCACTAACTACTTCTAGAGTAGTTTAACTATAACTACTAATTACTTTGCGACGGAGTAGTTTAACTAGTATAGTTCAACTACACTTTTCAGAGGAGGTAGTTAAAACTACTTCTTTAACTACTGCAATGTATGTTAACTACATATCTTACTACTTAACGTTGTCCATCAACACAAATCCCATTCTATAGTGTTCTTGAACACGTAAACATGAATCCCAAGCAGTGATAAAAGTGAAGATTTAGTACCCATGCACGGCGCAATTGCTCTGCACCTTCGTTCTCATCGAACAAGTATAGCTCGAGGTAAAAGTCGGAAGCACAATCGTGCCGTAAAGCTTGCGGCAAAATCGGAAGTAGTTGGCGCCTGCAGTAACCTAACTACTGTATAGTTAACTACTCGATATAGTAGTTTAACTAGTAGTTGCAAATTACATTTCTTCAAGTAGTTCATAATTACTTTTTGACTACAATCAGGTACTTTAACTATACATGTAGTTAACTAATGGCCATCACTGATGCCTACTACCTATGTCTACCTACTACCTTGCCTTATACTTCTACTTCTGAAGGAGGGGAGGTTCAGGGAAAGCCTGTAAGCCTTTTTTTTCTCTTCGTGTTAGCGCCGCGAAGCAACTGTGGCTATGAGCGGCGTACAGATATGGACAGATGGAGAGAGGACAGCAGGATGGAGTGGTGAGACAGCGTGTTAGTATGCGTCCCGGGCCGACTTCAAGGGGAACTGCACCGACATTCGTCCGGAAAATCTGCCGAAAAACCCAGGGAAAACCTGAGACAGCACAGCCGGTGGTGGGATGCGAACCCACCACCTCCCAGTCTTCAGCGTGACCTTGACTATTACCAACGAGGGGGACGCCGCTGGTCCTTTAAGCTCTAATTCTCATGTGGGGGGCCTTTTGTGGAACGAGGCATCTTAAATTTAAGTCCGCTTTTCTTTTTATCCTCCCTGAGAATATATCTTGTTTTTCATCTTGCGCTACGTGAGGAATTAAGCGCTTATCGAAAACTGTTCCACTGAAGATGGAAGTGGTGTGAGAAAGATCTATCCTCCGACAACAGTATCCCTATATCAAAGATGGCTTCCCGATCTCGACTACACGCGGCAGATGCGAAAAACTATCGGAACTGTGACCATCGATATCTCGAACGGAATGTCGGTAAGCGTCGAATAGAAAATCGATTTCAAAAGCTACGTTATCGATAAATAGTGCACGAAAAAATATAGCCGTTTTATCCGTACGCTATGCGAAGTGACGGACCCGTCAAATACGTGTAAACACCATACGTATACCTTACGTGTATATCTACTCCAATTACCACTACGTCACGATATTCGCGGGAGAAATACAAATATTTTATCGAAATCTATCGATATTCGACACTCGATCTTTCGAAACATGCGTAACGTCGGTCGTGAAAAGATAACGCGATATCTTTCCATCGCTACGACAGAGTTACGACTGGTCACGACGTGATGGAACGGGCGAAGCATTAAATAAGGCAGCCCCGGCTGACCACTCTTAGCCCCCTGTCCCGCCAGCTATACCTCATCTTCCCTGTTGTACAGGAATTTTGGCCTACCGAAGCTGCGGGAAAACGTGTACCTCGCTCGTGTTCAACGGCCGGGATCAGATGCGACAAGATCGATGGGGTACGTTGTACGGGGTCAGCGCTGAGCTTTGGGTACATGCATCGCTCTTGTTTGACATGGGAATAATGGAGGACGGATTCCATAAGCATGTCAACGGAAAGTCGCTTTTAGGAAACACATCGCCGTTTATAGTTATTTGTTTTTTTTAGAAGAGACGCACAGCGATTGGCCTTATATACCGTATATTCACATGAGCAACATTTCCCAAAATATGCCAGCGGTAGATGCGGAAAACGTCAGATTTATTTTGCCACGTACGCCACTTCCAACATCCCATAGCAGACGACAGGACCGATGGTGTCGTCTGCTATCTGCCCAGTACGCCACCTCCAATATTCCATAGCAGAAGATATTCCGCATCAGACAACACGGTCCATGCTGTTGTTTGGTATCTGCGCAGTATGCTGCGTCCAATATTCCGTAGCAGACGACAGAGCCGGCGGCGTCGTCTGCTATGTGCCCAGTACGCTACTTACAATATTCCGTAGCAGACGACACGGCCGACAGCGTCGTCTGCTATCTGCGCAGTATGCTACTATATTATATTCCAGTGCCACGCGAATGTTCAACATGAGACGCGGCGAAACTTCTGTCACATGAGCAGTTCCTTTTTCTCCTTCTTCTACTAGCACGTTCCGCGCTGTCTCGCTCGCGCGTATGCACGGTAACATGTACGTGTCTTGTCATATACTCTCGTCGAGTTCATTGCTTCGCCCTGCGGCGAGAATTAACGGTACTAACGGTACGGTTCACTTGTCCTGCTGGTACACACGAACAACTTTTTGTGACCATCCTCTCTGCGTAACCTTTTTTACATATTCTCCCCCCGTGACTTGTTTACAGGCCAGTGCGTCGGACCCGCTGAACAATGCACCGTTCATGATTGTGGTACCATCGTGTCTTTCGATGCGTTAACCGTCACCTTCGACAGTTTAACCCTCTGTCCAAGACAGGAGAACGGGACAATTGGCAATGTTTGACCACGCTGGACGAGATACTCTATACTGTAGGATGGGAAAAGATGTTGTGTTCGACCAGAATGAGCGCAACGGGACAACCTTGTACCGAAAACTTGAAACACTTTACCACAACAACGTTCCGCGGTTTGGCGCAAATATTGGAACAGAATTACAGGTGACACCACCACACACTCGGACTTCCGGTCAGAGGTGTGTTCAGGCAGAGGGCGAGTGTTACTTCCTGGCAGCTTTCTTTGACAGGTCATCTCGCTCAAAGCGTGGCAATGGTGCGTGTTCTCGAGGCACGTTCCTATATGGCGGGAAGAATTCGAGAGCTAGCGCTTTTTTTTTTTTTTTCGCTGGGCAGCCGGTTGCCCAGCTATTATATACGGTGTTCGTCACACCAGCATCGCGCGAGGGTCCGCGCGACGAAGTTAACACGGGTTCGCCGACGACGGACCCGAAACACGAACATGGTGCCCTAGCACTCGTGTTCGGGCGACAATTATACCGTATTTTCCGGTGTATAACGCACACCCCTAAATTATAATTTGAAAAAAGTTCGATGTATAACGCGCACCGCAATGTTGCTACAAGCTTCCGTACTGCCACCCACTATGCACTATAAACCAAGGCGGTGTGTAATATATGCATATGCTTTATTCGAAACATATATTTAGTTTCGCGTCCCTTCTCAATCACGCCAGCCTTCTGAAATGAAATTCAGGATTATTGACTGCTCAATAGCATCCTTAAGCAGCAGCATTAATTTTTATGAAGTCCGTCGCCCTTTCGCCGGCTTTGTCAACTGACCCTAAGAGATTTGTGAGAAACTCACAGCACACCCTGGAAGAGGCTAGAATTTGTACGACACCGACCAGAAAAGGAACTCTGTAGGAAAATATATTTCCGTGTATAACGCGCAGGACCTCTTCAGAACATTTTACTGCATAACGCGCGCGTTATATACCGGAAAATACGGTATCACGTGACACAGCACCGCTCCCTCTCCCGAAAGCGCACCTTTTGTAGAGCAACTGGGAAAGGGAAAAGAGGGGAACCCTCTTCCCCATGTAGAGTCCCCATAGAGCCCCTCCAGGAATTTTTTCTTCTTCTTTTTTTTTTTTTTACTGGCCACGCTAATGTTCGCTAGGCCGTGTTGCTACGTCCTGGTCACGCGAATTCCTCACCATGTGTGTCTTAGCCATGGCTCCGTATGTTACTGGGCATTTGTGAGACCCCATGAGTGTTTTATTTATCCTTACGTGTTTCAGTGCATCACTTATACGTACTACAACGCTACTTATAGCTAGGATCTGACCCTTTCGGGTTATACCCGATTCCACCCGAATATGGCGCCCCTCGAATTCGGGTCAAACTCGTTTTCTCTCCGAAATTCCAATCGCGTATTTTCGTCGTATCACGTAGACTATTTTGTGGCAAAATGTGGGCACGTCTCATGTAACTACTACGCGAGTGTAACAATACATTACGCTAAGCTCATTCAATGTTACAACAATGGTCCTTGTCACTATAAACCGCGAGGTACGAAGAAAATAAAAATGTAACCCAGTAGCACTTGATTTCACCCCTCTTTTTGTTCGCCTTTATTTTTCCCTTTCCTTCCTGGGAATAGCAAGCCGCCATAGCGGTGGCTAACCTTTCCCTCCTATTTTCTTATATAATAAACATTCCCCTCATTGCGGATTTAAAAAAAAAATTGCACCCAATCCTAAATTCGTAAGAAACTTAACAATGAGAAGAACATAGTCATAGAAATCTAAAGGTGCGGCAGCACTGTGGAACGGAAATTGGATCCCAAAGAAACCTGCACCATCAGTCACGAGCTGTGATTATCCTCAGAAAGGGCGAGAAAGAAGACAAGGCCAACGCATTGTTAAAACGGATTCCCCGATCAGCGCAGATACACTAAAGGTCATTTTGCAGCGAAAAACGGACCTCAAGTCCGCACACAAAATGGTCTGGGCAACACATCAACCAGCCGTTACATTTTTAAAAAGCTTCTTTCCTCTCTCTGACAACAACGTCACACGATCCACCTGGGATAACATATGTCTTCTGTGTCGCACGGACGAAAAGCTTAAAAAAAAGAGAGAGCAAAAAAAAAAAAAAAAGAGCTTGTTTCGAAACGGGTGGTTGAATCAATAAGTAACGAGCTGTCTAGTGTTCCACCGCCAGTCGCGCAAGTGCAACGATTCAACAACCTTTCCTTTCTTTCATTTTCGTGCTTTCTTTTTTGCTTTATTCTGCTTTTCGTCCAGCAAAACCGGTTAGAACATGTGGCGCAATTTTTTTTTTCTTTTTCTCCGAAGACCACCATCTATTCCTTGTTCGGTCATTGGCTTTTTTTTAGTTTTCTAGTTTTTTTTTTCATTGACAGAAAACGGTACGAAATCCTGAAAACTCTTTCAATACCACCACTTGGCGCTACTTGACGCAAAGGTTACGCAAAAATCACGCACTGCTTCGTTCTTTGTCCCGCTCATGTTTACTCAAGTGTTACCGTCGTGCACACGGTTTATTCAGCGTCGTCGCGAAGCCTTCCCACAATATTTTTTTTTTTCTTCTCCTTTCTTTGTTTCGCTAGGAATCTGAAATGATATCGCTGGAGTTCCCTGTCTCGTGAGTTTACCCGTGAGATCTGGAAAGCATTCACCATGGAAATAGTGACCACAGCTCGTACTGATCGCTGATCTACGGAGCTCGGATTTCTCCTAAAAGGGTACTAAAACCCTCCCATACTCAAATGTGCTATATTCAGCCTCATTAGTTACTTTAGAACAACCCGGTACTGTGGTCAGCAGGGGAAGCTGGTATAAAGACACACGAAATGGTCGGAGTCGGTAACGCAGTGAAGAGGAAATTAATAAAGCGAAACAAAAGGAGGAAAACCGCCTTACCTTACTTCGGCACAAACCAAACTTAACAAAAATAAACAAATTAAAGGCACCAAGCTCTTCCGAGCAGTCATGTGTTAATAATTAGTTTAAAACAGAAGCTCCACTTCTTCCACAACAAAACGAACAAAAGGAACAGTGAGCATTTCTGCTAGCGACCGGCTGCTCGAGGAGTTACGTAACTATACAGCTACAGAGCGTTACTCTTCTTGACTTCTTTTTAAAGAAAATCACGCTAGTGAGCCCTAAGGATTCAAGTAGAAACAATGTATCCCACTTTTCTCTATGAAAGGCCCAGAATGCCCGCAGGCGCGCGATTTGTTTACTAATTGCAATCTGATACTTGAACCGCTATGAAATACGGCCCAGTTATGCAGGCAGCGCCATCCCCGCCGCGTTGGCGTTTCCATTTATTCCCTTCATCTTTTTTACTGTACGCTGAGGTTACGCAAAAGAGGAGGGGGGGGGGGGTATATTTATTATGAAAGCAAAGACAAACAAATGCGTGCACGTAATGTTTAGAGCCTGTTTTGAAATCGCAGGCCTCTTTGGGCGAGACGCACTCCAAATTTCTGCCTCTGCTTTACCACCAACGAAATGCAATTTGCGATGGAAAGAAAAAAATAAGCGATTTTGAGGCATAAAATTCCAGAAGAAACGCCTTGTCGTGATCCTGCAATGTATAGTACTTCTTCATTTCCAGTCGGAATACCATGTGTGTCCATACTCGAGATGTGCGACATTTCAGATAGAATTTTTAAATTTCATCCGTTCTCTTCGCAAGAGCAAAACACGGAGACGATGTCCTCCGAGTGTTGAGTGTTCCCTACCCTTGGAGGAAAACGGCGGACAGCGACTACTTGATAAGATAAATAGATTAGAAAGCCATCGCGGAACAATGTCTCCGAGAGAGTTTCCTTCCCTCAAGAGCCGCAATACTTATTCAGGCCCATTCGTACAGGTGAGGTCTTCGAAAGGCCATTGTGTCCGCGTGACACAAGAAGAAACATTCCTCCCCGTAACAATCAGACGGGCCTTTTCTCTGAATGGCCGGATCAACCCCGCCGCGTACCACTGCCAGTGGTCCCATCGATTTCTGGCTACTAGCGCTTACGACGCTTTCAAAGCATTCATTCAAGAGCGGCGCATGTACTGCTTGAAAAAAAAAAAGGGGGGGGGGACGTGTTGAATTTAATAGAGAGTTTTAGCAGACCGTTGATAACGTGGCTAGCGCCTCACCGTATCAACCGGAACCAATCAGTGGATAAGATTCTGAGTCACGCACGAGTGCGATTGGTTCCGATAGAGACGATAACTTTATCAACGGTATACTAAAACTCACTATTGTTTTAGAGAGTTTTAGAAAACCGTTGATAACGTGGCTTGCGTTGAATCGTATCAACCGGAACCAATCAGTCGATAAGATTCTGAGTCATACACGACTGCGATAAGTAACTAATATTCTAGTTCACTGCCAAACTTTTCGCAGAGGTCTCACATACAGCTTATACGTGTACGTACCCACACGAGCGACATTCCTCAGAATATTCCAGCGGAAGATGCGAAAAACGCCATAGATTTCTGCTGCCACGTGATCGCGAGCGCTCAACGTCGTGTCTTCACGTGCACTGCTAACCGTGGGGAATATCCTGCGACAGAGCCACAAGACATTCCGTAGCAGACGACAGGAAAAGACGCTGACGGCGTCGTCTGCTAAGTGTCGTCTGCTAATTGTGCGCAGTACGCGACTCGCTATATTCCGGCACCGTGCAACTGCTCAACGTAACACAGGGCGGAACTTAGGCTCCGCGAGAACTTTTTGCTTTTCCTTCCACTAGAGTCTTCCGGCGAGGATGTCGCTCGTGTCAATACACGGAATACGCTGTAAGAACAAATAATTCCCATTCAAATCCCCATTCAAAACGATATCGCTCTCGTTCCTGATTCGTTGAAAATCGGAGGTGTACAGCTTTTGTGTCGATCAACGTCTCTATCCAAATTGACACAGAAAAGGCGAACAAATCAGGCAAGCGGATTATATCATCCTGAATGGCAGTTCGCTGTGAGAGCGTCATGCGGCGAAGTTCTATTTTTAGAGCGCATAGAAGTCGAAGGCATCGTGTCTCTCAGCAACCAATCGTAGCGGACACGCACGGCTGAAACCGGGCGCATGAAGAAAATGTGGAGCGTCACAGCAGGTTCAGATATTGTTAGCCACATGGACGGAGACGAAATATATAGGCTTCGACGTTGCTGCGTGGGAAAGTTACACAATACCGCAATACGCTACGGGCGCGTTTTCTTATTCAACTCTGGCAACTCCGAGTTACTCTCAGCCGGCGAAAAATAGCCAGAGTAGCCATGTTAGCGGAAATGACGTCATAACTCTGCGGCGAAAATTAGCCAGAGTAGCCAGGGAGTGACAACTCTACTCTACTCTGCTCTGAAGAAGGGTAGCAGTCGTTCTGACGTCACACACAAGCTAGCAGACGACGATGCTTCGTCTGCTACCAACCGTCCTGTTGATGGACAATATGGGTGGTGTTCATTTTCGAAATGTAGGACCGGTTAAAAACTGTCGAGCATTTTCAAAATCTGCTGGAGTGCACGCATCTGCGTTAACTTGTTAAACAGAGTGTCTGCCAGCACTTACACATCGTCTCGCCCGTCAGACCAGTCCGCCATTTTCAGCGCAGAGTAACTCTAGCCGTTCGAAAATTACGGTCAAAGGTGGCTACTCTGGAGTCACGTGATGATAAAGGCTCTGACGCCGTTACCCAACTCCTGGCTACTCGGGTTGAATAAGAAAACGCACCCTACCACAGCTTGTCTCTACCTAGGGGAGAGGGTATTGGAGAAACCACGTGACCCAGTGTCCATCCACTCCCGAGGCGGCGATAAGGAGGCATTCGCCCACCCGTTACAAGGCCACAGAAGGCCGTTCTATACACAGAAAAAACTGCCTCAACCTCGAAAGCTTATCCCCTCGTGTGGCAGATGGACCAATCAGGTCACGCCAATGGCAACAGCGGAGAGAGGAAAGCTGAAGAGCTGCGCAGACAGCCTGACCTACTTGCATAGCGTATTCCACTTGCATGACGCGCGCGGAATACACTATGCAAGTAGGTATATAGACGTGGGCAGACGAGCCTGACGCGTTGTAGACGGTGCATCTGTCTGCAACGCGTCAGGGCTGTCTGCCGAAAGGATAATAAGTTGGTGAGAAGCACTTCGCTTCCTAGTACCCCCAACGGACCCGTCGTCTGCTCTTTCGATGCGCAAGAGCCGTCCCGCGATCACTCGCGGCTACAAATAGTTTGGCTTGAGTGCCGTCCAAGGTCTTTGCGTTAACCAAGCGTACAGAAGCAGAAGTCTAGACGGAACATGGTGGCAATTGATGTTCTGAGGCTGGAACAACATAGACAGGACAAATACGTACAAAGCTTGTCCTTATTTCTATGTTGTTCCTGCCGCAGAACATCAATTCCCATCATGCTCAACAGATGCCGCTTGCGTCGCCCCGTCGTGTGAATGTGTGTACGAGTGAGAAAAACATGTAAGAGTGAAAGTGGAGTGAGTGAGGAAGTCACCGGAGAGGAGTGTTAGCTTAGCTCAACAGACGAGTTCGGAAAATCCCAGAGTGCTTAGCGTCGCTGTGAACTGTGGGAGTTTGCTAATACGAAAGAAACGGGTGACCTCCAAACTGTTCCGATTTCTCCCCTACAAGGTCAAGGTCAGCGAACTGCGAAGGATTATTCTTCGTTCCCTCGCTCAGCAAGCGCCCAGAATGCAATGCGTGCGCAAAGAGCACTGGGATTTTCTGAACCCGTCTATTGGTAAGAGCCCTGGACCGATAATCCAGCAGATGTGGGTTTGAGTCCTACAGCTGGCTAACCTTTTCAGTGACTTTCTTCTTTCATCATTAATTTCCTAGACGGAATGCTGGCCCGTATATAACTTTCATCTCCTGCGCATGAGCAAAAAGTTTCTGCTTGTTACGCTATGGAGAGTACGGCGCAGATGGACAAACCCCATAGTGCAAAGACCTGAGACCGGCCTCAAACGGAAGGATGACACCAACACAAGGCTCGGCTTGGTGTCGTCCTTCTGCTCGTGTCCAGACTTCTCCACGATGGGATTGTTACGCTATGTACCCCTGAGTTGGCTCCCAATTTCTTGCGGGTATCGCCTCGCAACCCAAACGACGACATACGCAACAATACGAAACGCGAATACCATCTTCATTTGGACTTGGATCGTGTGCAAATGAAGTTGTACGTCCCGGACGTTGGAACATCGACGCCTTTCTCCGTAACCGACAGCCGATGACAGGACGACGTGGACGCAGACGGTTCTACTTTGCTGCTATACGATTTCCTCAGCGCCAAGCTTCTCTTCTGTAAATGCGCAGCCCAAATGCGATCCCCTCTCTTTGGCAACGTCTTCGCTTACATGCAGAGGCCCGCTTCCCTCGTCGATAATGCGGTTTCCCTCTCTTTCTACCTTCTCTCCTAAGTTTTTACTACCGAGGGGGACACGCCCGCCAATCTCCTGGCGCACATGACAACGGAAGACAACACGAGAGAAACGGATTAGGCTTTTTTGTTTTTTGCTCGGCTGTTTTGGCTCCGCTAACCCCCCATAAGTCTTCAGTTTTTATTGTTCCGGAGTCGACGCTTCAACTATCAGACCTTTCTTGAGTCGAGACTGAGGTCTCTGCTAGCCGCAACTGCGGTTGACACAGGGAGGAACCCGGGTTCGAATCCGGGTGTGCCGGCTGTGCTGTACGGTGTTTTTCCTGGGTTTTCATCGGACGTTTTAAGACATGTGTCGGCACAGTTCCCTTAGAAGTCGGCCCAGGACGCGCATTCCCCCAGGGCGTCAGCCGTGACGCTGCCCACTTCTGTGAGGCCGACAACGGCAAGGCCGTTCACCAGCACGGCACCAGCACCACCGGTTAGTTGCTGCTCGTGTCGGCTGCCGGTTGAAAAGCAATACCGGCAGCGTTTCGGCCGGTATTTTACCGCAGAAGGTGTTCCACGGGGAAGTTTTGGGCAAACTCCGTGAGCCCATTGGAGCGGGCCAAACTCCGCTACGGTAGCATGGTAGTACTTTCCATTGTTTTTCAAGTATTGTTTTCGATCTATATTATAACGCCAACAGTACAAACGGAAGAAACAGTTTGATATATATATATATATATATTTTCTTTCCCGTTTCGCTTTCACTCTCTCCTATGTATCCCTATCAATTCCCCTCACCCATTCCTTTACCCTTCCTCCTCTCCCTCTTGGTCTCACTCACTTGGTCGGCGTTTCTCGTGGCAATCCTATCCGTCACTGCGACCTACGCTTTTATCGCATTGCGGGAAACACAACGTATATTTCTGCAGATTGCTTCAACTCCTCGCAAGCAAAAAAGAAAGAAAGGAAGTCTTCACTTTACTGACACAATTCGTGTGTGTGTGTGTGGACGGCATTCTAGACAGTCGCGATATTCACCTGCATCACGTCGGACGCGTCCGTTGCGACCTTTCCTAGCGGGTGGCTATATAATGTCACACTCTCCGTGATGATTTCCCACGCGCATCCCACGTACCTTTTATAATTCGGTGTCAATTACGGAGGCACGGTGCCGGCAAAGCGCTCGCAACTATATAGCGGGGGGATTACGACGAGCTCGCAGCTGACACGGTGGGTAATTGAGTACGATTACCTAATCAAGATGGTGTCTCAGCCCATTCGTAATTTATAGGTTGTCGATTGACACGAGGAATCTCGAAGACTATGTCGTTTGTAGCACCTCGGAGGTTGTGATCAAAACTGAGTATAGATTCTGGCGCAGCAGGGGATACCATATGACAAAGACCTCCAAAATATAATACCCGCATTAAAATTAAGGGAAGCCTTCGGAAATACGTGGACGGGACGTGCTCAAGTTCGAAGTTTTGATGTACATATTACCAACTTTCTGTATACAGAGAAAAACAAAACAAAAACAAAAACAAAAAATAAACAAACAAAAAACGCAATAGAACGATTCCATTTATGTTCAGCAGTTCCGATCCGTGGGATTCCGTCGATTAGGCAACGGCAAATCTTTCTCTATATTTGAAACAGATATTCAAACGCGTGTTTTCTGTGCACAAAAGAGGCAGTCACGCTGTACACGTTCATAGGAAGTAATCCATGAAAGTGAACATGCAAACCTTGTTTGTTTGTTTTTTTCTTTTTCTTTTTTAATTCCGCGTTAGCGCCGCGAACCAACCACAGCTATATGTGGGGCACAGACGTGGACAGATGGAGAGAGGACAGTAGGAAGGAGTGGGGGAGGGGGGGTTAGTATGCGTATTGGGGGCGACTTTCGTCTGGACGGAAAGAGGCTTCGGAAAACCCAGGAAAAACTTTAGACAGCACAGCCGGTTGTAGGATTCGAATGCAACACTTCTTCAACACGCAAACCTCGTACATATATGTCTTTATATAAATAACGAAAACCAGGCGCGTCTTCTGATCTCCATGCACGAAAATGGGGGGGGGGGGGGGCACTGGACGAACTCAATTGCTGGTGGCCACCCTCGCTGATCTCCGAAACACTGTTGTGGCAACACTGGTACCAAAATACGATACACGTGGCAGAATCACCTGACTTCCCCCTCCCCCAACAGAAAACCGCAAAAAATAAAAAGAAAAACGAACTTCACCCCCCCGCGCAGCTACCTGCTTGCGGCGTCTGCAACAAAACAATCGCAGACGACGCTGCCGAGCGCGTGCATTGCGGCACACATACATACATACATCGCCCGGGGAAAGACGTCTATCGAACCTCGTAACCCGCTCATTATTGTGATAGGGAGTAAACGCTCCGTCCCACTCGACCTGTCCGCTTTTATTACAGCTTTAGTAACGCACGCGGTACAGCCTTCGAGAAATACGCCTTGGGGTGCGGCACTTTTCCCCACTTACCTTACAGAATGACGGTTAAACGAAGCAATGAAATGACATGTCGCATATTGATCGAAACTCCGTTTCATTCATCAAGTAGTCTATTAGTCGTCAGCACCGTGGAAAATATCTTCGCTGAACACAAACGAGCGGTTCGGTACCACCTTGGAGGTCCAGTTCGATACTATACGGTGGCGCGAGGTAATCAGATCGACGTGACTTAAGGATATGGGCAGCGAGCAACCCGCGATGACTGGCGTTGCCGCCTTTTGCCACGAAAAAAAAAAAAAAAAAAGAAATACCGGCTGAGTGAGCGAGACCTAAAGGGAGAGGAGGAGGAGTTGATTGGGCAAGGGGAATTTTAAAAAATGTGAAGGAAGGGAAGTGTGTCAAGACAGAAAAAGCGCTCACATTCAGCAATGTTCACAAAAAAAAGAACTTTGTTCTGTTTAGGTAGTTCCTGTTACAAAATAAGTAGAGAACAAGACTAAGGACCAGTGATGGCCACTAACTACTTCTACAGTAGTTTAACTATAACTACTAACAACTTTGTGATGGAGTAGTTTAACTAGTAGTTAAACTACTTTTCAGGGGAGGTAGTTAAAACTACTTCTTTAACTACTGCAGTGTAGTTTAACTACATCTATAACTACTTAACGTTGTCCATCAACACCAATCCCATTCTATAGCGTTCTTAGCCCCCTAAATATGAATCACAAGCAGTGATAAAAGTGAAAATTTAGTACACATGCACGACACAATTGCTCTGCACCTCCGTTCTCATCAAACAAGTAGCTCAAGGTAAAAGTCGGAAGCACAATCGTGCCGTAAAGCTTGCGGCAAAATCGGAAGTAGTTGACGCCTTCAGTAACCTAACTACTGTAGTTAACTACTCGAAATAGTAGTTTAACTAGTAGTTGCACACTACATTTCTGCAAGTAGTTGATAACTACTTTTTAACTACAATCAGGTAGTTTAACTAGTAGTTTAACTACATGTAGTTAACTACTGGCCATCACTGCTAAGGACTAAACAACGCGAGGCTAAAATCATTTTACTTTTGAAGATAATAAGTACCTCCGTAATGCTCGCGACACGGTTGGCCTGTCAGTGTAGTTCCGAAGCCCATATTTACTTGGTAGTCGTCGAAAACGCTGTTGCAATACTATAGTATTTAAAGAGACCATATGCTTCACCCGTTCGTTACTGAAAGCAAATGCTCTTGAAGCTCCTGGACCGGTCTCGGTTGCTCAGTCGGTAGCGTGTTCGCCTTCTGATCCCGAGAGCGCAGGTCCGAACCCGGCCGAGGACGCCAGCAACTTGTTGGCGTGGTACAAGTTGCTTAGACACGCCGCCTTCCGCGCGGGACGTTAAATACGAGGTGCCGTGTGATGAGCTTTCATCGCACGTCAAAGAACCCTCAGGTGGGCAAAAGCAATCCACAGACCGACCGCTTTGGCGTCGCTCATGATATCTGTTGTCTCGCAACGTAAACCACAAATTGTTAATTAATATTAATTAATTGAAACCCCTGGAGATTTGAGATGAGATAAACGACGAGTTCACGAAAGAACTCCTTCTGAGGTAAAATACCGGCAAAACGCTACCGGTATTGCCTTCGAACCGGCAGCCGGCACGACCAACAAGCAGTCGGCCGTGCCGCAACCCTAGCCTAGCGATGCCTCATTTCCTGTTGTAAATTCGCGCTGTGCGGAAATGGAACTGGTACAGCGTTATTTCCGTTGTATTTCACACATTCCTTTTTATATAGAGGGTGTCTTGCGTAACGTGTCAATAAATTTTATTGGAAGAGAGCAATAAAAAAAAAAAGACGATCGCTACTTCTCTGCTACTTGAGTTATAAACAGGTGCTACTTTCAGGGTGTCTACCAAATTGCAGCCTTCAAATTCCCTGACTTTTCCAGGTTTTCCCCGACTATTTCGAGCAAATTCCCTTACAAAAACAAAAGGGAATCTGGTGCCTGCTCCTATGTTTCGATACCAGATCCCTCATAAAACAGACCACTTATTAAGTATGAGTGAGGGGCTACTCTACTTTTCTGCCTCAGAGCTTTTTGTACTGGCGAACTGCTACTCGCGGTAACATTGCTGCGGCACTGCCGCTCAACCACCGGTCAGAACTCGCGATTCGCTGCGCATCATCACGGCACTTGTCTGCAATTTTCCCTGACTTCAGCTGCTTTTTGGCCAAATTCCCTGACAATTCCCTGTTTTCCAGGTTTTCCAGGTTGGTAGACACCCTGTACTTCTGATTTAACTGAAGTAGCAGAAAAGTAGCGGTCATTTTTTTTTCTTTTATTGCTCTCTTTAAATAAAATTTATTGACACGTTACGCAAGACACCCTGTATACCTGTTCAAGAAGTTGCACTTACACTTGAAGTTGCGCGCTGCGAATGAACTACAGGCACATCGTTCAGGTTCTTGCGCAAGAGCGAATGTAAGTTACGCGTTTGCACAATGCTTCGCAGCTGAAGAGGAATAATTTCCTTCTTTACTTCTCGTACAAACACGTTACGTAAGCATTGTACGCGGACTACAATAGATACCATTATCCGCGTCGCCTCGTAAATTAAATTCGCAAAATACCCGCAGGAATAGTTGAGAACGCACGAGTCGCTGGTGAGACGTACTAAATTAGTCTCATCCGTTTTTCTTGACGTCAGGAATGTAGCCTCACGGCTTGCGGGGTAGCTGCGTCACAATCTGTTTGCTCGGAGGAATCTTTTCGGCGTTGCGGGGAAGTTCGCGGGAGTGCCAGGTGGACAAAGGCAGGGGAAGCCCGAGGCAGCGTGAGCAGGCGAGGTATCGATGGGAAGTACCGTATTTTCACGCGTATTAGCCGCGGCTTATGCGCAATTTTTTTTTCTCACGGACGCCCTGCGGCTTATCCACCGGTGCGGCTTATCTGATGACTATTTTTTCCTGATATTTTCCCCATACGCCGATTTTAACGAAAGGGCCGACAGTGCCTCTGAAACAGCACTGCCCTGCAGATGCACGAACAGTGCGTAACAGGGACGGGTCCGCATTCGAGTAGATTGATCTTCCTGGTGCATTCCCCCAAGCAGCTTTAACGAAAGTGGTGACAGTGATTCACGTCTTCTGGAAGATCACTGACCCATCAGTCCACGAAAAACTCTCCACAAGGGCACAATCCAATCTTGGTAGAACTCCAGAACTGACCTCCTCTGTTGTACACTGTGCCGATCCCGGAGTGTGGACCACAGGGTTTATGGCCTTCTCTATGGTCTCCTTTGTCGCACAAATCAGTCGTCTCGTATTGCCCGCGGCTTATCTGCGGGTGCGGCTTATCTGCCAGAAAATTTTCAAAACGTCCCAAAAAACGCGTCCTGCGGCTTATCTGCGGTGCGGCTTATACGCGTGAAATTACGGTAACTCTTATGACTGTGTAGGGCCCTGAAATTTAGGCACTACAAACGATGGAAACGGGCAGGTATTTAGGCCCTCAAAAAGGCCAAAATAGGCGTTATAAGGCCAAAAATATAAACGTTAATTTGGTACACTCTCTCTGCACTGTCTGCGTCAGTGTTCGAGAATGCTCCATCCGGGTAAACGTGCTCATTTAAAGTCTACGGTACAGTGCTAGCTCTCTTTTCTTTTTTTTTATGGTGCTTTTAGTTCTCCACCCTCGATGATCTCGAAAGGCCCCCCAAGAAAGGGCAAATCGTTTTATCAAATATACGTGGACGCTACTAGCAAACCAAGGTTTCCAACGCATCACGTCATTAAGTCATAGTTACCCTCCCAGGCCTTTAAAATTTAACGATCTGTACGGAAACTTACCTCGCTTACCCAAAATGACGACAAACTTAGAAACTTTCGTTGTTTTCATTACGCCCATAATTTTATTGTATTAATCTAGACACGCACACAGTTTTATAGTCGTATAGTTTCCGAATATTATGTTGAAACATCGTTGAAGCCACGCGTTTCCAACCCCCCTTTTTTTTCTAGTAGATTGCTGAGAATTGAAGCCAGATTTTGAATTAAGACGTTTCGCACACTTTTAACATCGAAACCTAGGAGCATGCTACACTCTAAGAAAAAAAGGAGTACTTTTACTCCTTTTGGGGACTAAATGCATTGCCACAAAAAATAGTCCCTTTCGGGAGTAAATGCACGGGAGTAAATGAATATCACAGGGTGGAGACTGCATTTCACGCGCTGTTGTAAGAATCCCAGGTATACATAATTGGTGCGCATGCATGAAAATACTTTGAAGCAAACCGTCAACCGTGATATATCGAGTGATATAAAATCTTGCACCGTACATATAGGACACAATTTGCGAAGAAAGAAACGCTAACGGTGTCTTACTCTGTGTGGCTGGAAAATTGCTACGTTGTCTGAGTTATACAGCCTTATGCCGTTCAAATTGACCAAGGGCACATATATACGTAGACTGTTGCATTCAGGAGACCATTCGCGAAGTTCAGTGACAATTTGCAGTCCTGGGGAGTAAATGTCGGGACTAAATGTCGGGTTAGGGGACTAAAATGGGGAGTAATTGCAATCTAGGGGAGTAGAAGCCGCAATTACTCCCCGTTTTACTCCTTTTTTTCTTAGAGTGTAGTTATTAAACAACTAAGCAATCAAGTATTTAACGCGTTCATTAACGCTTGTGGAAAGAGTCCATTAGTAACGAAGTGGTGAAGAGAATCTTGCATCAACTTAGCCCGAAGGACTTTGGTTACCTTTACATACTTAACCTTACATAACCTAATCCAAACAAACATGGCCAACGAAATGTCGTACCACTTTACGGATGTTTAGGGTACCCCAATGTAGTGGTGCATAAACTACATGTGCCACAAGCATACCATCAATTATTGTGTGTTGTGTTTCCTCTGGGAAATTCCAATCATAGGCTATGATTACAGAATATACACAGACATTTCGACTCAATCGTGACTGAAGGGTATGAAAATATTATGCAACCTTGACACTCTATTTACTCCTTTTTCATTTGTGATACAGATTTTCAACATCCTCAACAAGCAACTTAGGTTAATTAGGTTGGTTAACATTTGAGCAGAGATCAACAGCCCCTTGACATGAATTTAATGCTTAAATCTGCTTCACTAAAGGGAGTTATTGTCACTGAAACATTCATCACGTCACCAACTAACCTTTGCAAAAAAAAAAAAAAAAAGAATTGAGTATTAACTTCAAGGTTTAGCAACCCTTGATCTCTGTTTAAAGTTAACCAACACTGGTGAAAGTGGGCCAAAGACGGACAGCCTGTGCCGCTGGATGGAGTGAAACCAGCTCCTGTAATCAAGGAGGCCCAAGTGCTGGTGTTGTCAACTTATATTGTGTCATTATGGTAACAAGGATGAATGCACCATCTGCACAATTTTACCTACAATGATGTACACACAAGGTGCATGATCGGAACCAGAAGCAAAACTCAGCCACAATTGAACCTCTGTATGCAATAAGGGGATAAGTCGACTTATCCCTCTTTTACTATTTTTTCTGCAAGGACATCTACATACCAGTATGCACCTGCCAATGAAAGTTTAGGACCTTATTGTAACTTATTGGCCCGCTACAGCATGGTGAAAAATGGGAAATGCATGTGTGTCAATGGGACGGACAATCAGATCGGGCCCCTTTTCTCGGTTTGGGATTTTTTCGACTTATCCGCTTATTGCATAAAGAGGTTCAATTCTTGCACAAAGCGAAAGCATGTATATTACCTAACACCACATATTGCAATGCGAGAAACTTCAGATCCTCCTTTCGATAACACGTAAACAATGAGCAGTTGATTGTGGTACAGTTGACCTAGCCACCATTTTTATCACCTACCACACCCATTGGAACACAGTGCATACTCTTTAAGATGTACATTCCTCCCTATCACATTACACTAATTTGTGTTCACCCTTGGTGTTCCAGCACCGTGTGTCTCAGATCTCATGCTGCTGAACCCACGGTGGTCAAAGCTACCCGCAGTCCCATCCTGCAGCATGTCGCCACACATTAGCAGGCTGACTCACCGAGATGTAAATCCAACCAAAATTATTAACCTCGGTGTTGCCAGAGTGGTACGAAGCAGGTCCTTATCAGAACTTGGGCAACCTTAATAATCAGAGCTGGTATGAATCTATCGAGTGGCACTCGCTGGCTTATTTTGTTAGTTGGTTTTTTATTGTCATTTGAAGGCACAAAGCCTGTTGCCCATACAAGGCTCGGTCCATCATCTCTCACGACTAGCATTTTTCTTACATACTTGCGTACTCCCAAAGTCAACAAAATACAAAGATCAATGTTCAGGGTCACCAACATGTGCATAATTGTCAAATTCAATTCTGCAGCTCCGTTACAGTGACAGCTTAGTGAAGGTCTGAACTGTGTTTAACTGATGGGTATGCATCTCGTAATGGAGAATTGATTCTACGGGCGACAAGTTCAACGGCAAGAATTATCCCATCACAGCCGGTGCTGAATGAAGCCAGCTAGTGAGGGCTGGAGATATTTCGGGTATAACCCTCACTTTAGCTGTGTCTGTGATTGTCGAACTGGTAACTTCAAGCAGGGTGACGGAAAAGGAGTAGACAATTTGGAACCAGAAGCTAAGACGTCAATGCGGCATCACATACAGCCACCAGGTTTACTAGAATTCTTTTTTGTGCACCGACACCAGAGGACGTTCAACCTCAACCTGCAGCTGCCAAGCCTCTCTTAAATTATTGGATCATTAATTGAAACTAGAACCCACCAATGGAGCTACGCCTCAGCATTTATTTTCCTTCTTCCCACGCACACTCGTTGAAAGGAATGGCCTTCTGCAGTCCTTGGTCACGATCACAGATCATGTCACATTAAAACGCTCAGTATCCATGTACATCGGTGTCCCATAGTTGCATATTCATGTTTACCGTAATTGTTTATAAACACAATATTTTTCATATGTTCTCGTTTCATGTTCATGTTTATTTGGTCAATGTTGTAACGTTTCCTATGTCATGACATGTTGTCGTGTTAAGTTGCCATGTTATCCTGCTATATTATCGTTTTTGCTCCCCTCATGTAACGCGCTTGAGTAATGTACGTAAATAAAATATTTTAAAAAGTCAACAGCAGTACACGTGCTATGAAAAGTGATGCATGAGGTAATAAACCTCGCAGATACATCTTGTGAAAGGTTTCCTTGAAGGCTTTGTGAACTTGCGATATGCGTAATTCTATTGTAGATGTACTTTTGCAACTAAAAAAAAGAAAAACGTGGAAGTGTTGAAAAGTAGTTTTGTGCTCCTCACACTACGACAAATATAGTTTAGGAACATGCGTAGCAGTTATGATTTTCTGCATTAATACAGACATGACATCTGCTGAAACTTTGTGCCACCTTTCCCGAGGGCAAAAGCAAAGCGTGTATAGTGACGAGAATTCACGAGGCAGGTACGTAAAATACAGTACCTACCCGCATACCTCAAGGTATGTGGAGACACAAATCCAATGTTCATTTAGCGTGTGGCTTTACACACAGTCATGCACTTACACTCAGTAGTAGAGTAGAATAAAAGCTGAGGCGATGACTACACCACAGGTGAAACTAAACTTTGACTAAACTAACTTTACAGATGATGCTTGCCTTCACGAACAGCACGTGCTGTGCTTTGGTTTATGTAGAAGCAAAATGTATATATCAGACTTTCCTCTCTCTCTCTTTCTTTCTTTCTCGTTTTTAGGCTTCATAGACTTGACCTCTGCTGATCTGTGCCAGGATTATTAAACCAATTCCTCAAACACCTTGCTTTCCTCTCTCACGTATACTTTCATCCTTAATACACACGTAATAATCACCATAATAACCAAGAAGTGATTAAAACTGGGCCTAGTGATAATGCGTCCATTTCTCTCCTTCCCTATCTGCAATATGTACACTATTGAAAAATTTTGCTGACGTATGGATTTGTACAAGGTTACAAGGGAATGTTAACGAGACGAAAATTAATGCAAATCTATCACTAAACTGCATGCCGAGAGCCTTTCCGAAGCGGAGCAACTGGGAGAAAGCTGTGGTATCGATAGCATATAAATGGGTTTCGTAGTTGCCAGTGTTCAGTGTTCATAGTCGCAGGATTTTGAAACTTATGAAACTCTGCATAATGTACTTATTATCGACGTAGGATGCTGTCTACTACAACTGTAAGTGAAATCAGAAAGTGTTTGTTCTTGTGCGTAAGATCCCCTTTCTGTACCGGTTATTATGGGTTTCCTCGATACGGGCTCATTATTGTGAACAGCTTGACTAAAAAACAATCTTCCCCTCTTTTTTTCACCCAACATTTCCTACGTACTTTTGTCGTGTTGCCATGGCAGTTCATGTATTACGACGTATGCTGACAAAAATAGGGGAGAAATCTGGATGTCTCGAAATGTTTAACTCAAAAATGCAGACGTGTAGACCCTGAAAGAACATGAAAGAACTGATGTTCTGAGGCTGGAACAACGTAGAAGGGTCAAACATATACAAAGCCTCAAATTGCCTAAGAAATTAATGGTGAAAGATGAAAGTCTGCGACTTCCATCTTTCATCGTGTAGACCCTGTTCTGAAGTTTATTCACATGTAACGTATGATGATTGTGAACAGTAAGATGGAAAACTATACAGGTATGCAATGAATGGGATCAATATTTGTATCAATATTTCATAATATTCTACTAGCAGATACTGAGATGCATGGTACATGTTCATATACATTCATAAAGAATGGATATTTTCTCATGGGTACGCTGCAACCAACGCTTTAATAGATGTTTAAAATAATCAAGAGGGATTACATAGAGGAATTATGTTAGTGCCCTCTTGTGTAACTACATAGTTACTCCTTGCTCCTCACTTGAAACCGATATCTTATTTTCTAAAAAAAAAAATGTGTCGGAGGTACACGACTCACTTGACGTGGTTGTTGGATGCACTGATTGTAGATATATTTTTCTAGCACTTAATGACATCAGAATTTTTGTGTGAGGCATATTTTGCAAGTGATCAAAAAAAACAAACGAAGCAGGAAACAGTTTTTTTCTCCTCATCTAAGCGCTACAGAAAAGTTTCTGGGGCTCAAATAAAAGATCTCATAGATATCATATTTAAAATTCTAATATTTCTCTGCCTCTACTCGCAGGTTAATGCCACGCATGTATGTCTGTGCATCCTCCCTAAGACTCCCTTGAATGAACAAATAAATGAATACTGGTTAACGCGAGTCATTTCGAGGTAACGTATGGCATTACAACATCTGAATGGCGCGTCCGACAGCTGCTCACCACAAGGTCCCATTGTTATGCGCAACTTCCGTCGCAGAGTACGTCTAGTTCATGTCTACAAAGCGCAAAAGGCTGAGCAAGAACTAATATTTATGCTTTGACTCAAGCAAATATTGCTTAGTGATTAGTGAACGCTCATAAACACTCTTTCCAACATTTACGGAAAGGCTCGAAAAATTACGCTAGCTAAGAAAAAAAATACATACATACAATCGCATCGAAAATGTGCAAAAGAAGTTTGTGCGAATTATTTACGATAGGTATTCACAAAGAAAATGGTTTTATGAATACAATCACCTCCTTGCGAAGCTTAAGATGACATCACTGAAGCAACGTCGTTATATTCGGGATATGACTTTCTTGTTCAATTGTCGTGCATGGTAAAATAGATTCTCCTTTATTGTTAGCCAGTGTCGATTTTCATGCGCCATCTAGACATTGTAGAGTTCATCGTACTTTTTATCCACGTTTTTGTCACCCGTCTTCTCCTTTGGCGCGCATGCAGTGTTGCTTTAATGACATTGAGAACAATAGTGTGGACATTTTTGCTAATTTTACTTTATTTTTATCCTCTTTGTAACTTTTTATCGTTTTGTAAGTTGGTCTTTGCACCTTCTTTGCTGGTTCTTTCCGTGCACCTCTATGTAGGCTCACGCTGTTGGCGGGCACGTGAAACTAATAAATAAATAAATAAATAAATACATACAACGTACATACGATCCTCGAGTAAAATAATCACAACCGGACTCCGATACTTATTGCGGAGGCGCTCAGTATTTCATTCCCCACACCACCTCCATGAATGGGGTAAGAGTATCGCCTGTGGCAATGAAACTCCCCATTCATCATAAAGGTGTTGTAGTTTAATAACATAGCTCGCTGTCACCTGGCAAGCAGTGGTAGTTAATTACGTGTACAATTTGTCTGTTTCGATTGCTTCCGTCACGGCAGGACGCATTCGTTGGGTGAGATGAACGCTTATCCCTTTGGGCTTCAAAAATATCCAGCAAACAGTCTAAAAAAACGCTGTTTCTGATGTTGCCGACCTTTGTCAATGGTGGCTTTTGCTCGGAGTTGTACACGTTACTCGAAAAAAGTAATTGATTACAATTACTGTTACTACTGCGCGAAAAGGAATTCTTTACCGTTACAAATTACTTCATCCAAAATGTAATATGTTACCCATTAAAAATGTAACGAGCTACTTTTCCCGTTGCTTTTAAATCGTGGGCAATAGCAAAGCCAACATGCCTGCAGTGAATGAACCATGCAGCTCTTGTTGCAAATTCTAGTATGAGACACCAACATACATGATAAGTGAATTTCACAAATACATTTGAAAGCAACATACAAAACACATACACGCGTTTATTACAGATTTATATACACATTTAAAACAACATCGAAACATCCGCTTGATTTTGTTACTATTGTTATGTTCAGCCCGCACAATTTATCAATACAGTCACCTATTTTACTGCTGCTCCAATTATGTCGCGGTTGTAAGGGATTATCATATCCCAAGCAGCACAATGTACTGAAAGTCGAGCGCAATAGGGGTGGACGGGGAGGTGGAAAATCTTGAACAGACCCTTGGTAAGACACATACCGCCCACCCCTATTGCACTCAACTTTCAGTACATTGTGCTGCTTGGGATTACTGTGGTGTGCATGGAACACGTGTGGACTAGAGACTGCCGTCACAGTGACCTCTGCGTCATTGCTTCAGTCGAACTCGTTGTGGAATAGAAGAACAGATTGGTTTGCTAAAAGGGTTGCCATAAATGACAGAACGTTAAAAAAGTAATTGATTACTCAGTAATTGATTACCGAAAATTGTAACCAGATTACTTGGAAAATTACTTGCCCACAAAATTAATTGATTACGTTAAAAAATTACTGAAAAAAGTAACTGATTACTAGTAACGCAATTACTAGTAACGCGTTACGTACAACTGTGCTTTTGCTACGACGGTCAACGGGTCCTTATAATTACGACACGCTCTAAACCTCGACAATGAACGGCCAGGGCAACGCAACTGCACTCCAGCGAGACCTGGTTGCTGATCGCTTCAGAGCGAGGCGCACCTTGTAAACTGTCAAGAGATACAAGACCCAGCGTGACACACTCCAGCATCGCCTGGCTCGCCCTGAGGGATGTAACGACCTTTTCCCCAGCCAATCTTACCCAGCCTTTACACAACAACGCAGTCGGTGGCGTCAAAACGGTGCTACTGAACTTCCTGGTTGACACGAAGCTTATCGGCAATCTGTGAGCAGTGATTTATTCTAACATGGTTGTGCACTAATTGATTCACGGCGTTTCATTTCTTTCGCCCTTGGTTCCCTTTAGGAGCAGCCGGATGACTGTTCATATGGCTTATCTTCCCCCTCTCATAATAAACACATTCCCCCCCAGATCCAGATATGAAAGTGGTTACAACCAGAGGTCAAGGTAACTTGTTACCGTAACTAAGTTCCGTTTTTTGGTAACTTGTAACTTAACTCGGTACTTTTGCGCCGTGGTAGCTTTCGGAGGAACTCGTTTCTTTTTACAGGTAACTTTTCCAAAGTAACTTAGGCGAAGTGCCAAGTTACTTTTAATTCGCTTTTCACTCACGTCCACTTAGTTTCTCGCTTTCTCTCCGGTTCTTTCATGGCATTTTATGCCACAGAACATGATATGCAATCAATAACAGTATTCCATTCAGGATGGAAGAACTGATGCCACTGAAATGAAGCTGAACAATTGTGCGCCCACAGGGAGTAAGATGCAAAGCGTTTGAACTGTTGGACATAAACGAAAACGATCTAAGCGTGTTGCACTCCCCCGCAGGCAACTCAAGGTCAGACTCAGCTGTTCACGCGGGCTGCACCTGTGTAGCGCCATTTTGTGTCCGAAGTCACTTGGAAGTAACTCAGTAACCGCGAGTTACGTTTCAGGCTGAAGAACTTCGTTATCAACTTAGTTACATTTTTCACGCGGTAACTTAACTCGTAACTAGTTCTCAAGCTATGGTTCCAACTGTTTCAAAAAACGCTTTGAAACGCTGCTTAATGGGTAAAGTACCCGATGCTCATCGCTGGTCGATTGATAATTAGTTAACAAATGCAGAATGATACGTGCTGCTGCACACGTACTCCTGCAGCAGTGTTTTTGCTCCAGCTGGTGAACTACCACCTGCTCACTAGAAGCCACAGCTGGGCGAAGCCACACCCTCACACACAAACATCCGACCGGGACACACAATTCCTGTTATCTGTCACGCTATAATATGTGTCGTATTACTGTTCGTAACTTACAATGTTGCGTAGTAGCATGGAATCGAAACTGGCACAAACTTGATTGCCATATCTCCTTCGTATGAATCTAGTGAAAAAGTTTTTAAAAATTTCACAGCATCTTTTGTTCTCGATTCTTATATGTTCTCGAAATACCAACGCGAAAGTAATATTTGACACGTTTAGCAATATTAAGTGATCACTAAATTGCCATAAATTCTGTTCATTAATCCCCAGAAATCGCAGTAGTATAACTTTGGATAACTTTGCATCTCTCTTCGTAAAAGTATCTCCGTGTGTCTCCAGATTTTTTGTTGCGACATATCTTTGAACTTTTTTTTTCTCTTTTATTTTAAAAAATCAACTTCCAAAGTTGCGACTGCTGACAAGAACATTTGGCGGAACATCCTTCTCTTTCCCCGTCCCTTTGTTGTCACTCCGTCCGCACCTGATCAAAAATTATCACTGATTAAACTTGAGATAATAACATGTTGCATATCAGGGTTGACGCTATAATTGCTACGTGCACGATACATCGATGTCCTCCAGATAGCGTGTGCTTGCAGGCAAGACTCAAACGGCGGCTTCGATCACTGCAATTTTTTTTCAAACAGATTATGCAACCCATATGTGCTTTGAAAGCATATTTTAGGTGTGCCCAGTTAGCAGGAGCATGCCTTGGCTGCTGCAATGAGCCCCTGCGTGCAGCGGGGCCAAATACACGTAGCCAGGAAGAGGAAGCCTTCCTAATCACGCACAGACTTGTCTGGAAAGTCACTGCGCCAGGGTATGCCTGTTATTCTCCTGTCACGTGGGCTAATTTAGTGTCATTTTTGTCAAGTGCACTCCTCTCAAGCGAACATCACTTTCACTACGTGCTTGCTACACAGTTTAAAGTAGCACAGAAGTCATTTTTAACACCCTGTTTTCTTGCTATAAAACTGTTAAGTAGGCCAGTAAGATGCAGCATGAGAAGTAATTCACACCACAGAGTCAGAACTGTCGCAGAAATTGAATTTAAAGTACGCAGCAAAAAGCGACCGTGCGCAACGGCGGTGAAGAGCAGTACCAGCTTGTGATCTGCCTGGGACCTCGCGCTGACGCTACAAGGATCACGCTCGCTGATTGGTTCAGAGAAATGTTGTCTGCTACTCCGCTGTCGTCTGCTACTTGGCTGTTCGGGGTTCTGAAAAAAACATTACTCCTGGCTCAGTCATGATTCTGCCGCCCCTTCTATCCCCAGTTCTCCGGGAGGACTGGCAAAACTAGCTTACAGTGGAAAAGGGACAGGGCGCTGACCCCTACTGACCAGTAAACCAGAACGAGTTGCCCCTGTAACGTCATCGGTGACGTGGCATCGTACCTTCCTCTCCTCGTTACACCCGGAGTGGCGAGTTAAGGGTGAATGCGCTGAGCCACGTTTATGCGAGTTTCTTTTTTTTTTTCTGGGAAACAAATTGCACACATCAAAACCTTTCCCTCTATTCTCCACAATGACATACACGCCTTCAACAGACGTCTTAATCTGAAATGTTTTTTTGGATGGCCCTCTGTACTCCTTTAAGTAAGCATCACAAACGATGATGAAAATCACGATAGATAATGAATGGCGGCAAAGCTTTTAGGCATGCGAATAATAACCTTCCTGAGGACGTTTTGCTTTGATATAGAAATATCGGCAAATCTTCTCCCATCATGAAACGAATTGTCCTCAAACGTGTGCCAGAACATAAATGGGTGCCGCAAGACCGCAGAGACGGCGAATTTTACGCAGGCTGTTAACGAGAGTAATGACGTGTTTTTTCGGCACAACGTCACACCGTACTGAAACCAAATAAACACGCTGCTCAAAATACTTGTTCCCAAAATATTGTGGTTGCAGGGGCCCGTCACTTTTTCTCTATATTTTTATATTTTCACCCGTACCTCGAAGCCTGTCGTCGAGGCTATGCACTCGGTCCGCCGCAGAGAAGTGAAGTGAGTTTGGGAAACTCACTAACGGCCTAGTCAGACGGCAAACCTAAGGCCGTTAGCGTAACGGCGGTCACTTCACCTGTTCGCTGGCCTTAGGTTTGCCGTCCGGCTACGGTATAAATTGCTAGTGCACTTTCTGCCGAGCGCCACTAAATGATGCCATCTGGCAGCGCAAAAACGACACTGTGTACAAGTGTCACTCGGTGAAGGTGACACTGAATTAGTTCACGTGACAGAGGCATACAGCATGCCACATCAGGCGTGAACGTGCAAAGAACGATAACGATTAATGATAACAAAAAATATAACTATCCCTCATGTAACAAACAACAAGGGATACGCATTCCTGCCATTTGCCTTACAATCACTCAAAAACAACTTTTTTAAATTTGTATGAACCTATGTCCGTTGTGTATTCCTTTTGTGAAAGTGTCCTCCACACCACCAGTAAGACTCCTCTTACTAGTAACAGGGTAAATAGTACATGACCATAAAGTCGCTCTCCTATGGCGCATTGCTTTTACTCTTTTTTTCCTGTTTTCATGTACTAGAACCACCACTGCATGGAAGTCCAAATTACGCATTACTACACAATTCGCTTTGCGGTATCCGCAGTTTCTGCACCAGAGTTAAATTTCTTTTGTTACTGTGTTCTATCCCGTATTTTTAGTGCAGTGTTTTGTCCTTATTTTTCCTTAGAATGGAGCAACAAGTACAAGTATGACAAAGAAACCCGAATCAGTGATCCATAATTTTGTATTTCTCACGTTGTAATAATAAAAAAAAAGCCCAAAAAAGGAACCAGTGAGCAGCAGTAAGTTGCCCATATTGGGTTTATACTACATGCAAGACAGTCGGAAATAAAAAATCGTAAATGCGATACTTATTACACTAAAGCCACACAAAAATTCAGCAGCAAACTGGTTTTGCCCCCTAATATCGATCAACGTATCTGACAGTACTCACATAATCGGAAGCACAGAGGTGTTTACGAACGGCACATCCTTTATTATCATGCTAGCCACCGAGCATATTAGATTAATTGCCCCTAAGTCTTGTCCTATACACATGCGTAGAATATGTAGCGGATATATGTAGCGGATATATGGGACCCCCCCCCCCATCCCCTTGCAGTCAAACTGAGAGAGGAAATAGAAAAAATTCACACTTACAACACACTTTATCCTTTCACATTGTGCTAAGATGAGCTACTTCGCATACTATCAGAAAGCTAAACGCACTTAACCCTGGTACAATATTAGTTCTGGTTTGTAAACATCAACACTGACAAATATACTTCCGGGATAGTCACTTGGTCAGCGTGACCACTAGAAAAAGGTCGGGCTGTTACGAGCATTCTGTTAGAAGCACCCCTCTCCTGAGACTATTGTCAGGTGGAACCCATTGAATGGAAGTCATTGAACTTGAGTGGTGGCTTGACACGTTGCCATATGCTGCACATATGTATCGGTTTGCTTTTCATGTATGCTTTCTTTCCACCTATCCATCTCTTGTGTTGGCCGCATTACAGACTGACAGTGTGTAAAGAAAATGAATATTGAATAGCTGACCGTTAAGCCGTATATCCGCCACATGTTCGGCTGTTTTTCTGCGGAGATCCAGATGGGATATTTTCACGAAATATTTAGCAGGTCTTATACAGAGATCCACGTTTCTACAAAGTGGTCATCTTGTCTGGTACAAAAGATGTTTCACTGGTCACATGATGAGAAGCTCACAATGACCACTAGATTATTCGAACCGTATAATCAACCACCAATTAAAAACAACAGCAGCATGCTCCATATGTGTGAATGACCGGTAACAAATGTGAAGGACGTTTTGAGAGTTGGCAAAATGGGATTTAAAGAAGCAGTACAGCTCAATTCCAATACACAAAGAAAAGAGTGTCCGTTACACAAACTTGAATGCGTGACACTGTGAGAGGAGTTGCAGAAACATCCGAGACAAAAAGCATAAACTGACTGTCTTGATCTAAACTCAATCTACTAAAACGTTATCACATGCTTTCCTATATTGCAAACGGTCACTGTGGAGTAATTTTTAAATTCTCAGCCAACCATCTGTAGTTGAATTTCGTAGACAATGTTGCTGCAATGACGTCACAGTTAGTACCTTCCATGACGCTTAAGAAATTGGGTGAGTTGGTGAATGTCTAACACAACGAAAACAGAGCTCCAAAAACATAGGGCGGAGAAGTAGACAGGACAGGCGCTACCACCTAGCGCCTGTCCTGTCTACTTCGCCGTCCTTGTGCATTTTTTCTTTTCTGTTATTTTCACACTGTTTCCGTTGCATCAATACCTTCCGGTTTTTGTCCTGTCTGGCAATTGAGTCATCAATTCGGAACAAAAACCTGCTAGTTTTTTTGGACTATGTTTTATCCTGTCAACATCCACCGCCCTCCAGGGGTCAGTGTTAAGCCTTCTGCGTTTTAAGCTATTTCTCAATGACACATGTTCTAGCGTTAAACATACATAGTTCATTCGACAGACCAACGATCTGAAGCTTTACCTCTCATAACTTCATAGAGCGATTGTGACTTATTGGAGAAAGATATCTCTGCTGTATTCCCATATTGTACAAACAATCTACTTAGTTCAAATCTGTCTGTGACTACAATCATTTCTTTCATGAAAGGGTCTGATGCATTATTGTATGACGATAAACTAGCAACTCCCTTTCTTCGATGTGACAATGTCGTTAGAGACCTTAGTCTCCTTAGTGATTCTGAGCTAATGTTTGCAGCACATAGCTCTCACGTTTTCAACGGTACTTTTCGTATGTGAGGTAAATTTGCGTGCCTGACTACAATGTTCACCTCCATTAATACTCTCTCATACCTGTACAATCAATGCTGTCGAACTGCCAAAACTTGAAATTGCTTTCATCGCGTGGAATGCTTGCAATCTCACCAATTCTTCCTGACTTGAAAGTCTGCAGCAACATTTTGTACGTAGAGATAAACTGATGTTCTGAGGTTTGTACGTGTTCTACATGATCGATACATTGGTTCAGCTTCATTCTACAGTAATGATTACATTCTAAAAAAATTCCACATGCTCACTTGATTCCAATGGCGCCTCACACAAAAATTCATGCTTCTCCACAAGCTTCTCCACACCAATATAGACTGTTCAGAGTTTTGTCTTCACGTTCCTGCAGTCATCACAAGACAGTTCCAAAGGTTTACGTCCACAACGGTAACACGCAAAGCCCTTTACATTTCATCAGGATTATTGCCGATAAGATATAATGCATGGTCTTAAACTTAATAATGAATATTTTTGATGTATCGTTCCGTATGAGCTGCACCTTCACCGAGCCACAACATATGAGACTTTTAGAAGGGTACCCAAACGCATGCCGCGATATCGCTGTTTGCGATGGCGTCAGCGTAGTTCGTAAGGAGGCCGCTAATTACGCTCCTTTGCACAAGCAGGTTCAATGTCCACTTTTAAGCTTTCAATTGGCCTCGTGCAGATACGCGAGGGAAAACATGTCAATCACCCAGCCGTCTGAGAGCCTGTTTAAAGCCATCGCAGACGGCGAAAGGAAAAATATAAAAGACAGGAGGCGACCTCATAGACCGCGATGTCGTGCATTCGCTAAAACTCGCGCTCCAGAAAACGGGGGAGCAGGAAGCGGGAATGCGTTTCCAGGAAGAAAATGCGAAACGTAAAGAACGATGCAACTAAAATCGTTGTAGAATGACTCTGACATGCGCTGGGATTATGGACACTAAAAATAAACACGACGGAAGTCTACAAAAATGTCCTCAGCAATTCAACCCCTTCCTGATATGACTTCGGATATATTACACTTGTACAACAAATGGGGGGAACTTTGAATATTTTGCGCAGTGCACCGAGCCCTCAGTGTTCGTGTATCAAGTGCTTACATATATACACATATATCTGGCGTCGATTCACTATTACTCGACGGACGCATAGCATTGCATCACGATTTACACGAATCTAGAAAAGTCTAGGACAATGCAAACCAAAGAGGGAAGCAGACGACAGCAGATATGCAGATCTCGTCTGCTACGCGTTACGAACAAAGTTGCGTTTCCTTTCCTACTAGCTCCTACAATGGCTGGGTTCACACAAGAGGGGGAAACAACTTCCCTGAAACTGTCGAAAATGAAGAGCACTCAAGTCTTATCTACGAAAGTCTCAGAAAGTCTTATCTACGGGCAGTCACAATACCGACGGCGCTAACGATAACCCTGCCTGCCGGATAACACATACAGCTACACGGACCGAAAATCACTTGTTAAGTGCCTACAATGTCATCCTTTGGTAGATTACGTCAACGACGGGTGCCTTTTCTTTTTTTCCCGATTCACAATGGGGCACACTATCTTTAATGCGAAATGTGTGCAACTCGTCTCGATACAATATCACGTGCGGTATATCGCACCTTGAACTGGTCGACAAGTTTCCTCCGACTGGGTCGTGCGACCTGTTCTTTCCGCAATGTTCTTGAAACGCTTCGTACTTCACGCCCACTAGAGATACTGTTCGTTTTTGTGCAAGTACTGCGCAAAATTTATCTCGTATTTATAACACCGTCAATCCTTACTGATAAGACGCCCTTAAGAGTCCATCAGCAGTGATTGAGCGTTGCACCCGGAGGCACAGAAGAAGGCAATGAAATGGAACACGATTGCAAGCTCCGCGATCCGCTGCGATGCGCTTGAAGATCGACCCCTTTGGCACGCGTCCGCCATCGCCCTAGATTCTTACCACTACTCGCCTTTCCAACTCCAGTACTCTAGCTGTAAGAGAGCCTCACACAGTGAAGTCATTTACCCACTCCCGGCATGGGAAGCGAGATAATCTTGGCTTAAATAGCTGTCCAAAACGGCATACAGGCCTCTCCACGTTCGGTAAACATTCAATTGCATATTTACTCAATATGAATGCCACGGTGGAAGACGTAAACAAAGGCGCTGCGATACTGTCCGCATGCGGTAGGCACGAGGAAGGTTTTACGAATAATTTACAAGAACACTGAAAGCAACGGTCTTTTGGGAACCGCCGCGCTGCGTGTATATACCAGTGTAAGCTCACAGAGATGAACCTCCTTACGTGCCATAATTCAACTTCCGTATTTCCTGCGTTGCAACTAGAATGCGTCACAATGCGTAAGCGATTGCATACCATCTATCTATTGCCCGATAAAGTGATCTGCGGAGGCATAAAAAAAAGAGCTTAGAACCGGATCACCTGCTCATCACTACTTGATTTGCAGTTCAAAACAACGGAGCTTCATGAACTCGGTCGTAATGGTTATCCGTGAAACGCACAACGGTTGCACTTTACTCGGGTCCTGCTTCGTGATGGTTTGACAGGTGCAGGAAAACATACACACGAACATCACTTCGCTAGAATGTTCAGAAAGCAATATGTTAGGCCTAAGAGGACAGAGAAGCCGTTCTCTTGGGTCCGAGCAGTCACTCTTCGTGCATCCAAAACAGCTGCTTGAGGGTGCACCCTCTCAACACGGCACAATGTCACACGCTATCCTCGTTACGCCATATCCATCGTTGATGTCTCGCACGACGAATAATCGCATATCGGCGTGGTTTCCACAGACACAGCGTCGAAACTTTGAGCATGACAACACACTCGCTGACGAGCACAGAGCAGTTAGGCCTACTTACCTCCAAATCGTCGTACGTCCGAAAGCTGAGAATTGCAAATCCGTCGATCACGTCCTCTTCGAAGATGGGCTCTTTATTCCTTTTCTTCCTATTTGGAGGCCTCTGAGGTTTCGCCCGACCTGGAGATTCATCGCCGTCGTCACCACTTTGGCAGCGCAATGCCTGCTTTTGCATCCTGGCTGCCCGCTCTCGGCGCCGTGAACGGGGGCCTCGCATTTTGGCTTCGCCATCCATGGCGACAACGCGGCGAACCTCTCACCCGCGCTTGTGTAATCCCATTCGGTACCACATTCACAGGTTAATCCAGGGATGATCCTTTATCCACGTACGGCACAAAATCCAAGAAACGCGCTCCAACCTTGATAATTTACCGGTAATGCCGACCACTCGACACGAAACCCGATTGTTCGCTTGGAATGGCGGAGGAGACCGTCGACTGCGGTGATGCGGCAGCGGAACTCACTCCGCGACACGGACGACACAAGAAAGAGGGCGCGCTCTGTTCTTTTGCTGGTCGCCCGTTTTCTTGTTTATTCTTTTTCTATCGCTGTAAGTGCAGTTACCGACACGTTTTCTTTAAGGTAAGATGAAATGAAATAGCTACTTTACGTTCCGAAGGGTCGTCTGCTGGGTTATGTGAAAAGTAATTTACGAGCGACTGATGAAAGGGAGGTAAGAAAAGGAGCAGAAGCTTGAGAACGAACAACCCGCAAATTTGAATATATCAGAGCAACTTGAAGAGAGAAGCAGCGTCGTTTCGCTCCGCGGGCTGTTGCGAGATGTAATCCCATTTTATAAGATGTTCTCGACAAATATGTTCCTCTTGTTTTTCGCTCTTTTTATCTCGAAGGTGTACAGAAAGGAAGCACAAAATTCCCGATGACGTGAGTTGATGAGTTGTAGAAAACGTATTCCTTCCAAACGTATTCCACGTAGAGTGCGACGAAAGGTCTTTTCGCGCGCATAATTGCATCATAAATGTTGCATACTTTAATTATTGCCTGTTGTGAAGACTATTGTCGAATTGCGAAACAATGCAGTAGGTATTTTTCGCCAAGAAATTTCGCTCTCGCAACGGTTCTCTTTACGCAAGTATTGCTCTATATACTTTCTGTTTAACTTCTCAGTTCTCGTAGGAATGTTCACGTGGCTAAGTTTGAAGTAAGATTATTGACGTACATTAGTTTAACTTTAAAGAACTTTAAGAAACGGGGCCAAGAAGGGGCTGAGTAGTGCACAGGACAGCACATGAGGCAATCACCGGGTTGCCGTAACCGGGTCCCCGCTTCCACTAAATCACTCGGGCTAAAATCGTGGTGAATCGCGGAAGAGTTCCGGGTATTAGCGGCGGCACATGTACCTCTCCTCGCAACGCCCCCTCTGTGGTCGTGCGATGGCGTCGATTGCAGGGATTTTTCGGGGATTTTCACTTCAGGTGAAGGGTTGGAAATCCGCGGGGGGTGGGGGGGAGATGGGTTTGTCTGCAGGAGCATTCTTTTTTGTGAAACCGGTTCGAACCCCGTCACTGGCTATGTTAGTCTGTTCGTTTCGCTTGGTTTTTGCCCGGACGCTTTCACACAAATGACGGAACAATTGCCTACGAAGTCGGCCCGGGCCACGTGATTCCTTGCAAACAGCGTTCCTCTCGACGTCGTCTCAAGGGGAAATCCACTCGAAAGACACATAAAGGCAGAAAGAGAGCGAGAGAGAGCAAGTGGATGAGAAAGGGCTGGCGATGCTAAGATCCACGAGAAAATGTTCTGCGCCAGTTTGCGCCTGGAAAATCGAACAGAGCGGGCATGCATGTGTTCCGCAGCAGCCGCGATACTCTTGTTATAGCGCCCTTTCCTCCTCTCTCTTCTCCTTCTCTCTTTCTTCCCCCTTCTCTTCTCTGTCTCTCTCTCTCGATTGATGTGAGATTGGGAGGCGAGTGAATACGGAGGCCCACCGTAGCAATGCCAGCAAAATGGCAAGTTTGGATGTCTCCAGGTAGCTTCGAAACTGCCTCACAGCTTTGGGCAGCTCTGCGTCGGGCGTGAATGAACGTATTCGGGTAGGAGGTGCAAGAGTATCGGGATTCTGAATATCGATAAATAACGTTGCCTGAAATAGAATATCGACAGTCGCCGATTGCAATATCGATTACAAGCGTCGATACTTTATCGATATATATGTCGATATCTGCGCGCGAAAGAAGAAACAAAAATCAACATTTAACACTATAATTAGGGTTCCATGTTCTTGGGCTTTAATCGAACAACATCAAAAAACATACGCCGGGTAAATTTTCCTTCATTCGGTTTTAATCGAAAAACACCGAATACAGAAGGACATTCCAGGACATGACAGAGATAAATTGCTGCACATGTTCAGCAAGTTGTTGATGCAGATCATAAAAACCATACAGAAACAGGATGATTATGAAAAATATCCGTTAATTTTTTCGTTAGCCGTAATTCGGCACTGCAGCGAACAACGCCATGTTGGACGACCGTCGTGCGGAAATTACGTTGCGATTTCTATTCACCGATAACTGCCGGGTAAACCATGTACACGTCAGAAAAAAACGTCTAAAAACGCCGATTTCGTGAAAATCAATGAACACCGAAAAACATACGCCGAATCCACCAAAAATTAAAAAAAAAAACGAAAACGCGGAACCCTAAATATAATCTACGAAAAAGCCAATAAGTGCAGAGCCAGGTGGTGATGCGGGACACTCTTAATTACCTGTAGGCACTCATTGTTTTTTTTATATATATTTTATTTATTTATTTTAGTTTCTTTATTTTTTATATATATATTTTTTCCCTGAATTACATGTTGTGCTTGTCCCCTGGATGGAGTTCGGCTCGGCTCGTTTGCTTGCCTATATCTATCGACATTTAGTTATATTCGATAAAATATCCGTATTTTTAAAACAGTAATAATACTGATCCGAAGAAATATTGATGTCGCTCCATCCGTTGTTCTGATACATCTCAGAACCCGTACAAGCATTTGTGTGTTTTATGTTTATATTCTTTAATTTTTTTCCTCTCTCTAGTAACGTGGCTTAGCCGAGCTGGTCTTGCCGCGTAATAAATGGGAATTACCTTAATTTCCAGCGTATAACGCGCGCATTAAGCATCGCAAAAAGTTATGCGTGTAGAGGCAGCGCGCGCGTTATCCACCGATGCGCGTTATGCATCGGAGACTTTCCCGGAGGTGTATAGTCCATAAGAAAATGGCCGCTCTACCTGTGTAGCCTAGTGGTTCAGTCCAGGCGCTCGATATGGATGACTTTGGATGAGCGGTCCTCAACCGGGGTTCCGCGGATCTTGTCCTGAGCTTCCGCGAAGATAATACGGTTCGCAGATGAAAAAAACAAAAAAGAAAAGAGAAGGAATTTGTCCAATGGAACAATTTCGCATTCAAACCAATTGCTTAATTCCAGTTGCGTCTTTGTCGCCCATTTGGACTAAACCAAACCAATGAGGTTCGTGCACATGACGTCACGCGCAGCCTTCCTTTGAGTGCCTTTGAGTCACGTGACTCAGGAAAATATGGGGAGATGCGTCACAGGCGTCATTCTGTGACTCCTGTGCGGCAATGTGTTTTTCTGTGTCACGTGACCGAACGTGACGTCACTGCGCAAGCCTCATTGGACCTCCCACGGCAAATAACTGGCAAGCTCGGGCTTACCAATTGGTCACATACTATAGCTATAGCCAACTAAATTCGAATGGTTATACCAAATGGTCCGCATGGACCTAGTGGGATCCCGAAAGGGAACCAACTGAACATTATGTGAAGCTAAGTGTCCAGATGCAGCGCAGGAAACGAATTGTACTTTCCAGTTAGTTACCAACTGGACAGTCCAACTGGAACTGAGTGACTCAATAGGTCTTGATGTTGGACTAGAAATTCCAACTGGACCCGTTTCTTTCTTTCTTTCTTTTTCTTTTTTTTTTTTTTTTTTTTTAGCGAATGAAGTTTGAGGTTCGCCCTCAGCGTCTCATCACTGTCAGATTGTCATCGAAATCGTCGAACCTGGGTGCCGCTGCACGCGCTCGCTGTAAAGAGTGGAGCCGGCAGCTATCATCATCATCATCATCATCGGTTGAACCAACGGCAGACTTGTGTAGGGAGTTTTCACCTACGTCACATTGTGACGTGGCGGTGACGTGCCATGCTCGTAAGCTCCACCCACTGGTGGTCACTTTTCGTGCTGGCGGCATTGAAAGATGACAAACTGCGCTATTTTTCAATGCGACAACCATAGCTTTCACAAAAGAAAATGTGAGAACGACAATGACGAAATGTCTTCGGGATAAAAGAAGAGTACGGACGCGACCGGATTTCAAAACACCATTCGAGGCTTCGTTTTTGAGCAAATGCTAGATATTCTCGGAAGCTGCGCCGAAAAAGTGTTCAAACGCGCAAACGCGTTCGTATGACGTCATGTGAAAACACCCTACACAGTGATTTATCCAGACCTCCCTACACCCCCCTAACACCTCCCAAATGTTCAGTGACACCCCCTAACTTTTTCACCTGTGTACCCGCTACAGGGGGTGCGTTTGTGATTTCAGGTTTAGACACATGTTGGTAATGATGTGTTAAGCTGTAATGACGTAACTATAATAATGACCCCCTCCCCAATTTTTTCCAACACTCCTCTACTGACCCTATACTCTGCTGAATATACTCTATCTACTTTGGGGAGCACGCTTGATGTCTTACAAACACTTTTAAAAGTCAGTATCTATAGTGCTGGACAAAAGTTTACGGAACACGCTCAAGTGCATTCCTTCCTCAGAGTGACACACTAGCAGCGAATGGTACCCTACGGACCTGCAAACACGTGACTGGGTTACCTAGGCACATGTCTGTGAATCCGTACGTTCCCATTCGCTGCTAGGTTGTCACTCTGAGGAAGGAATGTGCCGGAGCGTGTTACGTAAACTTTTGTCCAGCACTGTACCTTAACTGAAATGTTTTTTTTTTAAACTAACTTGTACTATCTTGTTTTTAACTAACTTGTAACTTAAGTTACCCCTTAGATCAGTGTTTCTGCATCAAACTGCGGGTCATGACCCCCCCCCCCCCCCTCAATGGGTCATGAGTCTTTTTCTGGAGGTCATGGAGGCTCCAAACAGACAATACGATATGCCTTGAGCCACACAGACCCACGTATTGATATGCTTGTATCAAGTAAGCAAATACATCCTTCTCATTAAAACACATTATTAAATGAATCATTACTAAAAAAACATTAATAAGCATTTTTGGAATGCTGTCCCTGCGGTTAATGTCTTTTAAATACATTACGATGTAAAGGTATTTGCGACATTAAAAAAAAGTAAATTTTCGGAAGGCTCATAAAGGGGGGAGGGGTCATGGTAGGTTTGGTACTCTCAAAGGGGTCACGTACTGGAACAGTTTGAGAAACACCGCCTTAGATACTCCTTATTTCGTTTTTCTTTTCTTTTTTTCAAATTTCCGACAACCGTCCTGTCTTACTTTGATAAACGTTTTCTGAGAACCCAGTTTAAGGTAAAAAAACACACGTGTGTTTCAAGCTAAATGATAACAGCGTGGACTTCCTTAGAAACGGCCTGGAAAGGTCAACTGTTGTCTGGTGCGGCAAAATAAATAAATAAATAAAAAGAAAGATAAAAAAAACAGAATGCCCATCTGAATACTCGACAAAAATGAAAGAGTAATTGGAGTACTGAGTATACTAAACACTGAAAAAAGTATTTTAATTACAGTACAAATACCTTTCACAAAGCGTACTCAGTAAGATACTAAGATACCATCAAAAGTATTTAAGATACAGTACTTGGAGTACGGTACTCAAGATACCTTTAAGTCTGCTGGAAGTACTGTCACACAGTGCAATGAATCCGGAATGAAAGCTCAAACGCCGTCTGGCGATGAAACAATAAATAATTGAGTAAGTTACAATCGAAAAAGATTAATGACTAATTAAACGAAACAAATAATTCACTGTAAGTACGGCAGTCCTTCTATAGTAGTACGTTCCTTGAAGTCCATCCATCACGATCACGGGATTTTTGTTTTCTAACGCACTGCCATTGCTCATTACAGCTTTGTAAAGTAATGCATTAGATTGCTCATTATTTTTTTATGCTCAGTAATGCGTTCCGAATGTCATATACTTTCATCCAGTAATGACGTTCCTTTGGCGTTAGATTTTCTCTGAAGTCCCGTATGGTGGTAGTCCCGTGCGGTGGGTGAAGCGCGTACTATAAAGAGACGTGACTATTTTTTATAGTCTTATAAAGCAGTATGTTTAATATTAATGAGCAATCATATAAGTAAGATTAATTGCAGCGAAGGAAGAGTTGGTTTTAAGGAGTTTTAGTTAGTTAGTTATTTCATTGTTCCCTCTCCGTGACATAGTCGTTGACAAAAGTGGCAGTGAAAAAACAGGATTTTCATTGACTGACTTCAGGCAATGCCTGAACTTTCAACCCAAATAATGAATATTTTCATTACGTATTACCCGGCTAAGATGTAACGGCATTACGCATTGCTCCTCCACAAAGTGTAATGCATTATCATTACTCGTTACCGAGGCGTAATGCATCACTTTATTATCGAATTATTCCCCATCCCTCCACGAAGCATGGGACGCTGTCGACACGTCTGTGACCCTGATTCCAAAGGCTGCCGCTGTTGAAAGGTCACGTGAGACAGCTTGGCGAGGAGACCGGCGTCTGCCGCGGCACGACGCCAACACGCTCGGATCGTTGTTTGAGGCTTGCGATACACGTAAACATTGCGTCCGTGAGAGATGTAATAAAAAGTGCACACAGCTGACACACGGGCTTTGAATACAGAGGGCATTAACGGCAATGTAGAGTGGATGGTTTCTGTGAAGATTAGCGCCGGTATTTTCACCTCCATGCGTGTGGTGGGGCGTTATGCAATCGTGCGCGTAGAACATTTTTCAAATTCTTTGAATTATCGGGGACAGTGATGCGGGAGTATTTGAAATACTAAGTATTCAAGTGCTACTTTTTGATCATTTCTGCCCACTCGTACTTTACTTTAAGTCGATTTCAAAGTGTGTACTTTCTACTGTATTCTTAAAGTACCTTTATCTAATTAACTTTCTTATAAAGTACTCAAGCACCCAACAGGGACTCCGGACAAAAAGTTGGAAAATACGAAAACATAATTTCTGTGTCCTGAAAGTTTTTTTTTTAGAAGAAAATGCATTGTTGACATGCTCGAGAATGTTGACGAGTCATTAGAACTAGTTATTTCATGCTGTTCTATGGATTTTCCCAGGGCTACTTGACACAATCCTGAGCTGATTGCCTGTGCATACATGTAAATGCGAATAATGCCATTTGGTTCCGATGATATTCATAGCACTATCATATCCACTGCCGAAAATGCTTGCTGAAGTTTCGGTAAAAAATCAAAACATCACTATACCACGGCCCCTCAATATTGAAGTACCGTGACTGTACTAAGTATAGTGAGACACAAAGTGATGCATGTACATGATGAGTACTTTGTTGACGTACCTTGCCTGGTTTTTTCGTACTTTACTTGAAGTACATTTGCAGTGTGGTGCTTCGTACTGTACTTACCTGAGTACTACTGTATTTTCCGGTGTATAACGCGCGCGCTATACAGTAAAAATGTGCTCTGAAGAGGTCCTGCGCGTTATACGCGGGAATATTTTCCTACAGAGTTCCTTTTCTGGTGGGAGTCGTACAAATTCTAGCCTCTTCCAGGGTGAGCTGTGAGTTTCTCACAAATCTCTTAAGGGTCAGTTGTCAAAGCCAGCGAAAGGACGCTGGACTTGATAAAAATTAATGCTGCTGCTTAAGGATGCTATTGAGCAGTCAATAGTCCCGAATTCCTTTCAGAAGGCTGGAGTTACTATTGAGAAGGGACGCGAAACTAAATATATTTCAAATAAAGCGTATGCATATATTATACACCGCCTTGGTTTATTGCGTATAGTGGTGGCAGTACAGAAGATTGTAGCAACATTGCGGGTGCGCGTTATACATGGAACTTTTTTCAGATTCGGCCCGTTTTTAGCGGTGCGCATTATACATAGGGTTCCGCGGTTTCAGTTTTAATCTAAAAACATACGCCGGCTAAATTTTCCCTCATTCGGTTTTAATCGAAAAACATCGAATACAGAGGAACATTCCAGGGACTATGACAGAGAGAGAGAGAGAAATACATGATGACGATGATATGGGGATGACAGACAAATTGCTGCACATGCCCAGTTTAAAATTCCAACATGCCAAGCAGGCTTTCCTTTATTCGGTTATTCCTCATATCATCGTCATCATGTATTTTTTTTTTTCTCTCTCTCTCCTTTATTACACTTCTTTTCTTGGTATTTGCTATGGTTGGATGACCTACGACCACACTGAGTGTTCCAGGGTCAATCCTTATGTCCCGGATCGGGTGCGGTGGTCGAAATCTCATCCTTCTGCCATTGTAGGTGCCCTACAGCGTTTGCGAACCTTTTAGGAACGTGACGTCAGGTAGAACCTCGGTCACCGGCCTTTAGTTGTTTAGTGGAGAGGTTACGACGGTACATACTTTAGTACACACACCTCCACTTTTCACGTACGCCGGTCCTGTCATTCCGCGGCACCCCAGATGGGACGAAAAAGGAAGATTTTGAACTCTCGGGCAAGGAAGATGTTGTCGTATGCAAGTATTTTCGCGTCACAGTTAATGCGGGCTGTGGAAGAGGTGCGGCGCGCATATCGGAGCACGTGCAATCGCGGTGCTGCGTGAATCTGAAAATCCTCGTAAGGAACAACGTGAGCAAACGCCTTCCGGTCATTTCTTGCAGCACTTTACTGGTACTGCGTAAAACTGGTAATTCGCATTGGTTGTTGTGCTAAGGCTGCGTTAGACGCGCACAGCACTGTAATTACATTGTAATCGCAAAAACGCGGAAAACTGTCGGGTAAACGATGTACACGCAAGGAAAAACATCGAAAAACTTCGATTTCTCGAAAATTAATAAACATCGAAAAACATACGCCGAATCCACCCAAAAATAAACATCGAAAACGCGGAACCCTAGTATACACCGGAAAATACGGTAATGATTCCGGGTACTTGATCCTATACTTTAAGTAAAGGTAGTTACTTAGTTAGTAAAAAATTACTTAAAGTAAAAATTTTGAGGTATACTCTGCCCCGATCGGTGCGCATTGTACATCGGAAAGTCCGGTATGCGAGCTAAGCAGGCGACGTCTTTTATTTGTTTGCTCTTCTTTTGTAGGTGCGAATGACCGCGAATCGATTTATTGCTGTCGGTCTTTGCATTATCTGGGAACGAGATAAGCTCGTTGTGTGTTTTAGCGCCATTTCGCGCGGATCCCACTCCCAGCCGATGTTTTAACGCTTCCGGCTGAATGTCCCCGACGATGTCAGGTTCCGGAACAAGATCGGGAAAGCACAGTCTCTTCCGAGTGTGATCGTTGTGCGCGTGAAACTGTGGGGGGCGTCAGTGGAGCGTAAAAGAAAAAGGAAATACGAGGCCTTTTTAGTCGTCGGAAGGAACTTCTCTCTCAATCCGGCGGAAGGGCGCAAAAGAGACAACACGTCTGAACGCTCGGAGAGAACAAGTTCACGCTGTAAACGCAGGAAACGAAACCGGAGCATTGGTTAATGCGAGTTACGATAGAAGTATGGCTGCGTCGGAACTCGGAAAGAGGTGCGGACGACAGGCTTGAGATAACGGGGGATATTGAGATGCAGAATTTCGGGAAGTTTTCAACTGCTGAAAATAAAGAAAGAAAGCCATTTCGTTCATGCTTTTTTTTTTTTTTTTCGTTAAGAAAGAAACACACACACACACGAAATTTTCAATCCTGTATACTGTTTAGATTTATTGACAAAGAGAACAAATCATAGTGTAAGATAGATAAATAGATAGATAGATAGATAGATAGATAGATAGATAGATAGATAGATAGATAGATAGATAGATAGATAGATAGATAGATAGATAGATAGATAGATAGATAGATAGATAGATAGATAGATAGATAGATAGATAGATAGATTGATTGATTGATTGATTGATAGACAGAAAGACGTAGAAAGAAAAATAATAATATGTATTGCTTTTATACGAAAATACAAATAGGGAAAAATGTCGGTCAATGTAGAGCAATGCATGGCTAACTAGCGAACGCATAGACTGGTTATGTGGGAGGCGCAACATTCCGGGTAATTTTGAGTCTCTCATATAGAAAAGAACGACTTTCTTCTTCTTCTTCTTTTTTTTTTTTATCAGGAAGACCTAGACAAATGGTGAATATAAACAACCTTTTCATTGTTCAGTGACTAAGATTAGCGTGAGCGATGAACACGTAAATGAAAGAAGGAACAGCTTTTTATTTGGGGGAAATTCAAAAGGCGTATAATTTGTTGACGTTTTCGCCTGGTTCATGCATTGTTAATGTTTCTCTTTTTCTTTCTTTAAATCCGTTACAGTCTTTTCAAAGAAATGCACGTATACAACTTTTGTAGGCTGCGCTACGCGGCCATGCCGACGTCCTGTGGGAAGGAGGATGTAACTATATACTGGACAACTAATTACCTAATATTCATTAATGAACTTTTGAATTACATGTTTTCGCGAAAATGCGAGATAGCAGAATTGGAGGTGACTATTATTCGAATCCACCATTTTCATCTGAAAAATCCTGAAACAACACGCACTGTGAGATATACAAATCGACAAACTTTTGTATACAATGCACGCATGCAAATGTATGCAGATTTTCTATGCAAATGTTTGTAATGCATGAATTTTGGGTAATTACTCGTTCTGCATACTATTTACCAAAGGACGACCGCATGGCTGCGTAACCCACACGTAAAAATGCCATCAGTGCTGCTCTCAGCTCCCTCTCTTTATTTATTTCTTGTTGTTGTTGTTTTTAACCTTTAACGGATAAAAAAGCACCCTGCATTTCAGCAGAACTTGATATTTTCATTAGTTTCAGGTCTGCTAACTGCTTCAGCAATAGACCTCTCCCTGTTTGTAAACAAATGACGTTATAGTGTTCGACAGCGCCACCTATTTGGCAGAGTTGAACTACACTCGAAGCTATAGGGCGAACAAGGTCGCGCCCGAAAGCCACGGTCTTGAGGGGATCACGATGGTACCTGAAAGGGACGCGACCTTCGGTCCTACGACGTGGTCCTACTCTTCTTTCAATAGGAGGCAGCGAACAAGTGCCCATTCGTGGAATCTAGCCCTCCCCTGCCGATTTGTTTCGGTTTCAGCCTGTCTACCAACGTCATGATGACGTTTCTCGGGTAGAGGTCTAATAGACCTCTCGACGAGAAAGCGTGGAAAGTTATTTCCCGATTTTCCTGCCCCCTCCCCTCCCCCGAGGCCTCGCATCTCTTCATGGGGACCCCAGTTCTAGAGTAGCGTACCCTGGCCAGCGGCGTCCCCCTTACAATACTTATGACCCACATGACATGGAGGACAACCAGACGCACTTGCTGTGTTTATAGCTCGCATGTCAGAGGGCACGAGCAGCCTGCCCGATTGTGTTGTGGAAGATGTCGGGCACATTCTACTCCTGTAAACATTAGTGCGAAGCCACCTGCAGTGAGACTTGGCAGCAATGGAGCGCTTTCTGAATTTTGGGTCCGTGGCACTCACAGGCAACGGGCGACTCCGACGGGACAGCAACTTTTCAGTTTTTCAGCCTTTCGGCTGCAAGCTAGCGGTATCACTGGAACAAACTTATCCGGTCTCGGTAGCGTGAGTATAAATTAGCGAGTGATTTTTTTTTTTTTGTTAAATGCCGTTGTCAGATTCGGGGGGTAAAAATCGGGCGCTATTTTTAAATCTGTAATTCGGGGAGAAATCGGGCGATAATTGTGCCTTAGGGTGTTATCGGGTGTTTGTTTCTCCTCTTGTCTATTAAGTCCTTTCCTAATCTCTCTTTTCTTCTCTTTTTTTGCGGGATCGTGACCTTCCAGCGGCAATCCCCGAAGGCATACACAGTGTCGACACACATGGGTGTATTGCTAGGAACGTAAGTGAACCGTTCTTACATGTGTTACACGTGGCAACCTTTGTTTCTTTACAGTGGAAACGTCACTTGAGGATTTCATAGTGACTGGAATTCGGGGAGAAATCGGGTTTGACCCGAATTGGTCGGGGGTCAGTTCGGGGGGAATAACCTGGCGGAGTCGTGTTTAACCCGAAAAAGTCATCCCCTAAGTATTATAATGTGTCTTGCAGGTCAGTCAAGGCCAAAATGAAACTAGAAATAAGTGAACAACAACAGAACAATATTTGCACGATGATGAGGAATGTACCAGAAATTAAAGTTGTGTATCAGATTCCAAGCATTGGCGTGCCGACAATGATGAGACCGTGTTCGTGTTGATATTGTTCCTGTCGTAGTTCTATAGGGAACCGGGTACCTATACTATACGAGTACGACACGGTTAGTTCTGGTGAAAATCTGGAGCAGAAACAATCTGCTGTCCTGATGATAGCAAGGACTAGCAGGTGCGAGGGTTTATTTGCACTTATGGTAGCGGCCTATCTACAGTACATGGTTACACAAGAACTGAGCTGCGACAGATTCTCACCGTGGCATGACCACGACCTAACAAGTTATAACGATCGTGTCACTGGAGAGCCCGTTCCCAGCGCCGCGTTTGGAAGCTAGCGGTGGCGCTGCTCATCGGCCCGGTTATTGCTTCCTCAACTTCTACAATACTTTGTACTTCAGCTTACATTACTATTTTTGTACAAGCGGTGGACGTCCCACGGAAGATCTTTCATTGTAATGATGGTTATCATCGTCATTCAACGCGTTTCCATAGGAGCTATGTTGCGGTCGTCTGCTACGGTAGTCGTATACGTCCGCCTCTGCGCGTTCAAAATTCAAATTTCCATTGTCCAATCATGATGCAGATCTCGCGGCCCGATGAGTAGCGCCCCTAGCGGACCGTGTGGACGGGCTCCTCATAGAGGTTGCCGATTATGACATGGTCGTTACAATCTAGCAGGTCACGTGGGCATGACAGAGCGTCGCTCACCCGGTCTCAAGTTTTCAGGTCCCTTCAAATCTAGGGTCATAACTCCACCTGAGGAACAGCGATCGGAACTCCGGTGGTCCAAGCGGCCTTGGTCAATGTTTTACCAAACGTAAACCATAGATATTCTTCAGTTGAATAATGGGAGCTGAAGAAAAGGTACCGGCAATGGAATTCGAACCCACAGCCTGCGACCAGAGATACTACCAATTAGAACATGCTGGCTACACTCTCTCTCTCGATTGACCACCGTCAGTCCGAAACTTTAGGGCTTACGACTCAAGCGTGCGGCAGACCGGCAGTGCACGTCTCGGTTTCAGGCAGTGCAAGTTCCTGAACCCGCCAGTTGCTGAAGGAACTGGTTCACCCGTTGCGTCGTTCGTGGTTTATGATGGGTAAAAAAGGAATAAAGAAACACACACACAATTTACACATTCCCTTTCCCTCCCCTTCTCAAGAAGTGCGGCGATGCGGAGAGGGCTGGGATGTCCAATCATTGCGGGAGATCGTTTCAGGTGACCAATGGGAGCTCGCTCTGTATTGTCGGGCTTTGTGAGAAGGAGAGGAAGCGGGAAAGCCTGCGGTTTCTTTTGTACATAAATCACGAACGACTCAACGGATGACTTCCGTTCCTTTTGTGTCGATGTCAAAGTAACGGCACCTTTCATTCCTTGAGTACAAATATCTGCACTTTACCGTGTCTTCGCACGAGCGACGACCTCGCGAAGGATTATAGTGGAAGAAAAAGCAAAAACGCTGCTCACGTATAGCCAAAGTTCTGCGCTTTGTTATGTTGAGCATTCACACGGTATCGGCGTATCGGAAGTGGCGTACTGCGCACTTAGCAGACGACACCCTCAGCGTCTGTTTCTGTCGTCTGCTACGGAATATTATGTTGTGTACTGCGCACGTATAGCAGACGACACTTAGCAGATGACACCGCCAGCGTATTTTCCTGTCGTCTGCTACGGAATATCTTGTGGCTGTGCCGCAGGATGTTACCCACTGTTAGCAGCACACGTAAGCACGACGAAGCGCTCGCGGTCAGGTATAACAGCGGAAAGTTATGACGTTCTTTGCATGTTCCGCTGTTCTATAGACGACCTGCGACTCTACGTCATTGATTACGTAACGGCGATGCGCAAAGCATGCTGGTGGGCACAATCAGCTTTATCAGCCTATCAGCCGAAGCGTTTTTTTTTTTTCCTCCTCTCGCCCACCACAGCAAAATATAACCTCAAACCAGTCTTCTCGTGACCTCACATGTTTAAAAAGAGAGGATCGTCTATTCTGGGGAATGTCACTCGTATGGATACCACGACCTACTAGATTATAACGACCATGTCATAACGCAAACGGAACAAAAATTCCCGTGGTGTTCCTTGGGATATCCTTTCCCGGAAATCCGGATCTCTCAGGGAGACAGACATTTTTCCGACAGACCTCCTTCATCTCCGAGTGGCCACGGTTTGGACTTCCCAGAAATATCCGTCGTTTGTCCTCACAGGAAGCTTCACGGAGCTGTCGGGACGTTGCACGGACTTACTTGCGTACGTGCTCAGGGCCCTGGATTTTCTCATTATTATTGATACTGTTTATTGAGCTGCTGCATAAGTGGACATATTCTTAATAGGCGTTTTTTTTTTTGCCATTTTGTTTCAGCTTCGGCCACTGCATCTTTCTTTCCCAGTTGCTCCTCTCTGTTTCTTTCTAGTATTTCCGTTACGGACAATTAGCACGAAGTTTTAAAAACCAAAAAAAGCTGTGGTAACCATGAACTTAGAAAGGCAGTGGCATACCTTTCCAAAGCGTAAACAGATACTATACAATGTTTGTCACGCGAGATTCCACAAATTCGAGAGTCATGAAAGAACCGATGTTCTGAGGCTGGAACAACATAGAAGGGATTGGGAATAGCTCAATTGGTAGACCCCTGGACCGGCAATCCAGAAGATGTAAGTTCGAGTCCTACAGCTGGCTAACCTTTTCAGTGACTTTCATCTTACATCGAGAGTCATGTTTGCCTGGAAGTCAAACTAAAGGGTGAGGTGTGGGAGTTTAATGCTATTCCGTATACTGATAACACTGGACTAAAGAACTGCTTGGCGTATTAACTCACTATAATGATAAGGTCCGTGTTTCTTACTGCTATTTGAGGCACTCAGTTGGTTCAGCGAAAGTCGAACTCACGCCGCGACACACCTTGCCATGTTTCTCTCTCTCCTCTGTTAATACTCCACCACGGCACATCCTGTCAGGAACGCTATTCGGAAAATTCTTCAAACGGCCGTTACGGTACATCCTGCGGATGTACGGTTAGGGACGTCCATTCATGTAGCTCCCAGAGATGTCCATCTGATATCCATTCCAGGACACGGACCTTGGGATCTATTTCGGACGTCCGCAGGAGACAGTGTTCGATCGGTCTGGGAATCGGCAACCCCTATGAGGAGCCAATCCGCACGATCCGCTAGGGGCGCCACTTCTCGGCGAGCGATATCTACATCACGATTGGACAATGAAAATTTGAATTTTGAACGTGCACCAGCATACGTACGACTACCGTAGCAGACGACGGCAACAGCTCCTATGAAAACGCGTAGAATGATGATGATAATCAACTGTAGAAAGGAGCATCTCCCATGGTACATCCAGCGATTGAATAAAAATACTAAGGTAATTAAGCCGAAGTACAAAGTATGGCAGAAATTGAGGAAGCAATAACCGGGCCGATGAGTTGCGCCACCGCGAGCTTCCAAATGCGGCGCTGGGAATGGGTGCATATGACATGGTCATTATAATGTAGTAGGACGTGATGAATACACGGTTCGTGTCGATTTTAGAAAGCTTATCCGGGATATAGTTCGCTCTGGAGCGTGCGTATCTGCCGTAGGCTCCTTAACCATTTAACCAATTACCTTTACAGCTATCGCCGCAATTGCTCGCCGTAAATTTGGTGAAGCTATAATGATGGTCGAGCTTCACAATGAGGACAGAAGACCTATGCAGTCTCGAGAATGGTGAGCAGGGCTGACGTAGAAAGACTGGGTAGCTTTTAGTTTGACACGTCGAACCAGAAACAGCAGGAAGCTTCACAGACACACGGATAAAGAAAGAAAGAAAGAAAGAAAGAAAGGGGACAGGACGACTTGGCAACATCTCATTACGGCCGAAGTCTCATTACGGCCGAAAATCCTTTAATCCCCAAGTGTCTCGTTACGGCCAAAGTCTCAATACGGCCGAAGGTAGTCTCATTACGGCCGAAGATGTCTCATAACGGCCAAAAAGAAAAAAAGAAGCATCCACCATATTAGCTCTGTATATACTGTGTTTTATGCTTCCCAAAATGTGTCCGAGGCGGTGTGCCCCCACGGCTTGTGTCACACACAATGGTTCATGCACACAATATTGCGACAGTGTTTCATGCATCCCTCGTGAAAAATGTTTTTATTGTCATATGTGTCACACGATATTTGTATGTGTTACGCCATTTTCTCTCAGTATTCAAGCAACATCCTACTCATTGCTCCCTCGTGAAAAATCCCTCATCCCTCATCCCTCGTGAAAAATGTTTTTATTGTCATATGTGTCACATGATATTTGTATGTGTTACGCCATTTTCTCTCAGTATTCAAGCAACATCCTACTCATCGCCGTTTCAAATAATGCCTGTTGGTAATGGAACACTCGCTTGAATAGAGCAGTGCTCTTAGGGCACTGCGTTGAGACCCTGGATTTGACTCTGGCTCAGTTATTTTGTCATAGCGAGTGGGCGAGAGTGTAGCCGATTTAAAGACACACTAAGTCCTGCAATGTTGGTAGTGCGGACAATGAAAAAGAAAAACACGAAGGACAAAACAGTAGCCTTTAAGCTTTCCCGCATCGGAACGCCCTTCTTCAGGTGCAAAACAAATCACTGACATTCGATGTATACACATACACAGGGTGGCCCAGCTATCGTGTGCAACTATTTAAAAACAAATAAAAACGCAGTGATCTACGCGAATAAAACCAGTTGATCGTTATTAGCGCTCGTGTGTCTTAGCGGCCAGTATTTTTTTTTTCCCCACCGCGTCTAATTGATGAATTATGTAAAGCCAACTAGCTACGGGACGAGGTGTCAATGAGAAAGATGAAGAGCCCCTCATGAAAGCGTCCGACTGAAGTGTTTCCAACAAGCTAAGCTTTTGTGGGCTCTTCTTTTTTCGTCCTAAACGCAAAGCCTCGAAGGGGGGGAAAAAAGAAAAAATAACCAGCCTCCCCCAAAGAAGAAGGCGAAGAAAAAAAAAAAACGCTGTAACGCTCCCACATGGTATAAAGAGCATTAAAAAAATGAGAAAAAATAGCATAAACAGAAAGCACGTGGGCACGCTGTCACGTGACATTTCTTGAATTTCGGAACTCTTTTATGCAAAAAAAAAAAAGAAAAAAAAGAAGAAGGAAAAGAAAAGGAAAGGAAAAGTAGTTCCGGCACAAAGCGTACGTTGTTAGAAACACTTCGACCGGGTGTTTCCACACAGAAACCGCAATTAGAGCTTTCCCTCTTCTTTAGGGAGCCCAACAATGCGGAGAGGCCTCCTATTGGTCTCCTCCTCAAAGGATCTCCCCCGACGATTGGACAAATCGTTTGAGGAGGTCAATCAGAGGCCTCTCCACATTGTCGCCCTTCCTGAGAAGGAGAGGAAGAGCGAAAGCGTAAATTGGGGTTTCTTTCCGTGATAAATCACAGACGACGCAACGGGTGAATTCCGTTCCTTTTGTAGTGCTATAAGGTAACGTCATATTTCATTCCGCGACGTTAACGATTTTTTCCCATTTTATAGTGCGCCTTTAAAAATAACTACGGCGGCCACACGTTGCGTTATCTGGTTCATTTCTTTTAAAACCACTGCCTAAGTGTGCTAAATTCCATCACTGGTAATGGCAACTAAAAAATGTATTATAAAACGTTGACGTATAGACTGACGGAAATGGCTGACATTTTTCCACTGACAAAACAGACCGCCACTTTTGTAATCGAGCGCTTAGAAGTCTACATTCGGTGTGTTTTCATTTCACTTTTTTTTGTGGACTTTATTTTGCGTACAAAAGTGTGTTGTAACTGAACTTTCCATACTGACCGTGTACATATACGGAGCTCGGTTCTATGTGGCCGACATTCCTCTTCCTCATTATCTTCTGCACTGCCAGCCAGCAGCACGTTCCCCAACGGCAAGCCAGACTTGTACGTATCTTGAGTACGTACTCAAAATACAGTATTTTAAATACTTTTTGCGGCATTTTGGTACTCTACTCAATACTTTTTTTGCGACAAGTATTTTTAATGTATTTAAAATACTTTTTTCGGTATTTACTCAGTACTCAACATACTTTCCTTCCTCGTCAAGCCATATCCAGCACGCTTTCCGCCGTGCGGAGATTTTCAGCTCACTGGAATTTAACCCCTTTTTCTTCTTTTTCTTTTTTTCGGGAATTCGCGAATCTGTCATTTATCCTCTTGTACAATAGGCTGGTCCCAAGCCTGGCCTTGCTTCTCAATAGCCAGCTTCGTCAGAAAACTGTTCCTATTCATATTGCCAGGTGAATCACCAGGGCATTAGGTACAAGATAATCCCGGCATTTATTTCCTTGGTCATCAAAGCAATAAACACGTGCCAGAGGTTGAACCGACATACAGGAGGGATTACGAAGGAATTACGAAGTTTTGGGTCAGAACATATCAACAAGGTTTACTTGGGTTCACCAAAGATCACCAAACATTACTTGACACCAAGACGTTGGAAATGAAAGATATGCATGGCTGATGAAGTTTATTCCTTTCATTTGTAAGGCCACGTTCAGAATACGCGTTTCACTTACTGCTAATACTAAAGTACTTTAAAGAGTATCTTAAATACTTCTTAGAGTATTTAGTACTCTACTCAAATTACTTTCAGCTTTGAGTATTTTGTACTCTATTTTAAATACTTTTTCCGTAGAGTATTTAGTATCTTATTTTAAATACTTTTGCGCAGTATTTTGTACAAGTCTGCGGCCAGCCCTCCGTCGCTGTCTAATGCAGCTTGGGTGCAACACAATGTCCATGGCCACCCTCCTTGGTCAGGTCCCTCGCGGCCTACCCAGTGGACCGTCACCACAGCCCAGCTTCGCTTCAGGGATGGGCATAAGTACATTTTTTAAGTATTTAAATATAAATACAAAATACTTTGTTGAAAGGGGTATTTAAATACCCTTCATGGATACTTTTCAACATGAGTATTTAAATACAAAATATAAATACAGTATTTAAATACCGTAACTACTACCCTAAATACTGTGAGGAAAATACCACCCGGAATTACAGAAATAACGATGATCATAACAACAAATCAGCAACAATAGCATGCATTTGTTTGATTATCATGGCGATTTTAATATTAGAAGTTTCTCGAAGACTGCATCTTCTGTTCGGCCGTACAATCGGATTCGCAAAGGAGAACAACATCTCCACAGGTGCCGATGAACAAAGGCTTCTACTAAATTTGACGAAGATGCCTTGTACAACAAGGTGATTGGGTAGTCGCGACTGTTGTCCGTAACAAGAAAGAAACTTGCCCAGTTCCCTTAGAAGTCGGCCCAGGACGCACATTCCCCCAGGGCGTCAGTCGTGACGTTGCCCACCTACGTGAGGCCGACAACGGCAAGCCCTTCCACCACCACCACCACCACCAGAAACTTGCCATCTGAAATGGTTTATCGCATGCGCATGCTAGCGCAAACATGGCACAACTGCGCCCCAAACTCACCCTTCTTCCCGAAAGATCAAACGTAAGGCAACGTCAGTATATACTGTATTTAGGGTTATTTATAAAGTATTTACAAGAATAAATACACGAAAATTGGTATTTAAATATAATTATAAATGCATTTTTCGAGTCTGTAATTAAATACAAAATATAAATACATGTATTTATATTTTAAATAGTATTTTAATTACAATGTATTTAAATACTGCCCATCCCTGCTTCGCTTCCTCGGACCTCGGACTCGGACCCGGGACTCGGGCCTTGCGACAGCCCTCTGACTGAGCTTTCTTGTGCCATGTCGTGCCTAGGTTTGCCACCTTTCGTAGTGAAAAATACCGGCTGAGGGAGAGGAGGTGGTATAGAGGAAAAGGAGGAAAGGCTCGCGGGAAAGGGAAGTGGATGAGGGGTGGAAGAGACACACACAGAGAACGAGAGAGAGCTCAAGATAATACGAGGAAACATATGTTCCTGTGTAATAATAATAATAATAATAATAATAATAATGATAATAATAATGAATAACTAAAGAAAGAACTGGTGACTGCGGAGTTGGGTCTATGCTCCAGATTTATTCAAGCTGTAGTGGAATGCTGAAGGGAAAACCCCGCAAAAGCCCATATGAAAGGTCTTGAGCCACAAATACCGGCAAGAGGTTGCCGGTATCACCTTCCTACCGGCAACCGGCAGAGCGAGCAAATAACCGGCCGTGCCGGTATAATACCGGCCTGGTGGCAACCCTAGTTGGGCCGAGATCGAGGTCGCTGGGCCGGCTAACCAAATGGGTTCGGAAACAAAGGGTGCGTGCCTAGGGGTGGTAACCCTAGTCGTGCCTGTGCTGCACTAACCGTGTTTCTTCCTTTTTTTTTCCCTTATACCCCTGTCACACGGACACTTTCGATCCGCATTGAGCCAATGCTCATCGAGCTCAACGGGGATCCGTCGCTGCTACACGGATACGTTCGACTAGGATCGAACTCCGATCCTGCTCAACCCGATCCAGTTTGTTAAACAGGATTGAGATCCTCAAGACAGCTTGAAGACCGTTATTGGCATCCTCGAACTCAATGAATTTGTTGTAGTCAACAAGAGCATTACGTTAATTTGAAATATTCTTATACAAACACATGGAATTTCACGGTCACGGTTTTAGTCAATACGTATGACGGGCGACTGCGTTTGCTATTTTGGTTAATCTCGACCACTCTCGACACCGCGCCCGTCGTAAAGTCTTAGTAAATACCTCAATGCGGTTGCGGCTATTGTCGACTTTTTAGGAACATATTTGTCAGTCCCAGGGTCGGGGCTGCTAGCGCCGCCTGTCGACAAGTCAATCTTTCAATACGCATTGAGTTGGACTATGTAGCAGCATCGCGCACCGAACGCTCTTGAGAAACTCGATGCGGATCGGATTCAATCCGCATTGAAAGTGCCGTGTGACAGGAGTATCTTTCTTTCTCTTTGTTTACTTTGAGATTCTTTCTTTTTTTGAATAGTAAGCCGGCATTAGCCTGGCTGACGTTTCCATTTTTTTTTCTATCTTTTCATTCTATTAAACATATCCGCCCCCGTCAGGCCTACGTCAGGTGCCTATATGTTGCCTTTTTTTTTTTGTTGTCTGTAGCTCCGTCGCTGCAGCATTGACGCGAAACAAATGAACGAACAAACAAAATTAACTCGTTAATTAAACGCAATGAAAACTACCGGTGACTATATGGCTTAGTACTAATCGCGTACAGCGCCTCGTTGTATTTTTATTTTTATTTCATTTTGGTGCACGTCAGCTGGAACACCCTGCGTGTAGCGCCGTCGAAAGAGATCAGGAAGTGCACATCGAACAGCAGCAAGAAATAATAAGCGACACCCGCCGCTGACACCGTTGCGAGGAACTTGCCGCGGGTCATCCTTGCCTTTGCGCATAAAAGGAGAATGCCATGCATTCAAATGAATAAGTCGTGACATAGGTACGATATAATGATGGGAGAATAGAGCCCTCTGACCATGAAAAGAAATCTATAGATGTTCGAGAGAGAGAGAGAAAAAAAAAACTAAACAACTGAGCTTTTTGTTTTATTTTTTTGGATCGCACGCACGCTTGCACACACATGGTATTCGACGTCTCGCCAGTGCGCCGCTAATTACATAACGTACAGGCGATTGTGTAACGTAAATTGAAGGCATTGCAATGAAGTGCATTGCGGAATATTGAAAGAGAAACGATTTCGTCGTACTATTTATTGTAGCGCACGAGTTGAGATTTATGCATGATAGGCACACTTTTCGGTTCTGTATGGCGAACAATCAGGTGATGGCCGAGACATTTTAGATCTATAGTCGTTTCATGTTTATACATACGTAAAGTGGTAGACATATAAATTTGGTGTCTATAGATTCCTGAAATATTCTGACAAAAAATAACACAGAAATATTTTCGCAGTGTCTATAGAAATTTAATAACAACCTGTTCAAAGAAGGACGAGAAAAAAACGTGTATTCTTTTTCACATTCGTGACGACGCCGTAAAATACATACGACATGTTCCAGAATTGTTTCTCCGTTATTTAATTCATCTCGTCTTTATAGTGAAACCACCCGCGTTAAGATCTGCGCAGTGGTTACCGAGAAAAATCGTAAAACATGTCCCTTAGGAAATACATTGGGACAGATGGCAAAGAAATCTAGTCCGTCAGTTCTCAAAATATTACTGCGCCGCGTATAGGATGGCTGGACACAGTGAGGCCATGATGCCTCCTTGCGCCAGATAATGTGGTCCTTCATGCTCGCTCTGCTTCTCTATTGGCTGTTAAGACTGGCCGCATGGCCACTGAGGCAGAAAGTGCGCTCCCCAATTGATGGCGCATGGTGGCGCTGCAGTATTTCTCCTGGCGCGCTATTGCGTCTCCTTATCTCCAACGGCGTACGTAGTTGACGGACTAATTTTTTTTTCCTTCTTATGTTGAACACTACTATAAGGCATAGGTTGTCCAGGTTGGTTGACTTTGCGGGTTTCGGGAACTATATTTTTTCCTCTCTCTCTCTCTCTATCTCTCTCTCTCTCTCTCTCTCTCTCTAATTTCTCGTTTGTATGTAAGAGATTTGAGCGGTGTTTCGGTAGGGTAACCCGGGACTAGAATGGCCTAGGGGTAAATCGGACCATGCTAAGCAAAACTGAAACCAACGCAATCTTGGTGACATCTTCATATTTTATATATATATATAATTTTATATATAATTATATAATATATATAATTAACTAGTTATACATAATTACTATTTACTTTACTATAATATACTAGTTATATATAATTTTAATTGGTGGTGGTGATGGCGATGGCGAAAGGGCTTGCCGTTGTCGGCCTCACGTATGTAGGCAACGTCACGATGGACGCCCTGGGGAAATGTGCGTCCTGGGCCGACTTCTAGGGGAACTGTGCCGACATATGTCTGAAAGCGTCTGAGGAAAACCCAGGAAAAACCCCAGACAGCACAGCCGGCATAATTTTAATTAGTCACATCACTGCCAACGTTTTGGCGAATTATGAGCTCTGTTGTCGATGCGAAAAAAAAAAAAAAAGCTTGAATCATCGTCATCAGCAGGAGCAATCTTGGTATGAGGGTCACGTGGGCAATTCCCCGCAGCACTCCCGGTGGGAAATTACGAAATAGCTCGACCGTATTATTTGTGGTTTTAGGTTTTTGCTTCGCTTGCTCCGATTTGTACCCTATAGGCCCATTTAGCCGCGCGTCACCCTATGAGTTTTGCGCGCGTTATTGAAGGACGCTATGTTCGAAAAGGATCCGGAGCTAACTCGGAACCGACACAGCAAGCTTTCAGGGCTGCTAGCTGCTTCAGCAATAGACATCTTTCATCTTTCACCTCTCCCTGTTTGTAAACAAATGACGTCATAGTGTTCGACAGCGCCACCAATTTGGCAGAGTTGAACAACGCTCGAAGCTAGTGGCGAACAAGGTCGCGCCCGAAAGCCACGGCCTTGAGGGGATTAGATGGTCCCTAAAAGGAACGCGACCTTCGGTCCTACTTTTCTTTCAGTAGGAGGCAGCGAACAAGTGCCCGTTCGTGGAACCCAGCCCTCCACTTCCGATTTGTTTCGGTTTCAGTCTGCCTACCAACGTCATGATAACGTTTCTCGGGTAGAGGTCTATTTCGTGCTTGTTATCATAATTCAAAACTTTGATTCCGTTACGGAGATTATACCGGACTCTTCCTTGCTTCGGCGCGAAGCAGTGAACGTCGTTTAACGTCGTACATCGGTGTTTTTAGCCCATGCTACGCGAGCACGCGCGTGCCACGCCATGAAGAAGTCCCTATGAAAAACGCAGTGCACGTTGCGAAGCGGGCTGGCATCGCTGTCTGAAGGACGTGAAGATAAATGGTGTCAGTGGAACATTACGGATAACTGCTGGGGGCTACAATAGACCTCTCCCTGTTTGTAAACAAATGACGTCATAGTGTTCGACAGCGCCACCAATTTGGTAGAGTTGAACTACGTTCAAAGCTAGTGACGAACAAGGTCGCGCCCGAAAGCCACGGTCTTGAGGGGATTACGATGATCCCTGAAAGGGACGCGACAGTCGGTCCTACTTTTCTTTCAATAGGAGGCAGCGAACAAGTGCCCATTCGTGGTACCCAGCTTTCCCCTTCCGACCTGTTTCGGTTTCAGTCTGTCTACCAACGGCATGATGACGTTTATCGGGTAGAGGTTTATTCAGTGAATCGGTATTCAAAAATGCCGCAGTGCGCATCATGCCGCGCACATACGGAACACTACGATCGGACCCGCTCCACTTCTGCACACGATAGGTATGCGCGCGCTTTTCCTGCAGTCTCATTGGATGCCGCAAATCTTTGCCTCCTGGGGATCCCATTCGTGGCCGCCAAAGACGGCTCTGTTTTCATTGCGTTTTTCTTCTAAACGGTAGCGCTGTATGAACTAATTTTGCTTGCATTACACTAATTGAAACACAGAGTTTCATTTCCGAGCAAGTTGTTTTTGCATTTTAGTGCCCCTTTAAGTTGAACACGACTCTACATGAACTGACGCAGAAAAAAGAAAGAAAAGGAAACGTAGGTGGCACCAGCTAGTCTACGTCACTTAGTGCGTGAAAGCACTGAGCAACTCACAAGTCGATTATTTTAGAACCGTTTATTGCTGAGCCAGTTGGTGCATGACTTCACTGGATCTAAGCACGGTTAGGACGAGACACAATGGAGAGACAACGACAGGACAGGCACTATACTTTCAACTGGGTCTACATGGCATCAGCCGTTGCTTTGTCACCCAGGCTGAAAGGCTGAGTTAAGCGGGCTTTCCACTCAACATTATTGCAGGGAGGGTGTCGCGGAATCCCTCTTGCGGCAGTTGAAAAGGGCCGCACGAAGGTCTACCACGCCCGATGTTCCGACCCACAAACGAAAATATGAGGATTTACCTTACGTACATCCTCGCACAACATTAAGAAAGTGTCAAAAAGTTTGATGTTGATGTCGTTGTTGTTGCACCCTGCAAACTGTCGAGATTGTGTGCCCTTGTATGTAATGGACCCCGTAACACTCTTAAAAAAAGGGTGTACTTTAACTTCTTTTTTTGCCACATATATAACACCCTTTTGGAGAGCACAATTACGCTCAAAAGGGTGTCTCCTCACTCCCTCAAGGGAGTAGCATAACACCTTTCTCTCTACTGGAGAGTAATATTACTCCCCGGCAGTGAGAAGGTGTTATGCTACTCCCTTGAGGGAGTGAGGAGACACCCTTTTGAGCGTAATTGTACTCTCCAAAAGGGTGTTATATATGTGACAAGGAAAGCCGTTAAAGTACACCCTTTTTTTAAGAGTGAAGAAGGCGGGCGTGCAGCAAAAGACATTCTAACAAATATGTCCCATGCAGAACAGGTGTTGTTTCCAAGATTCCGCTCAAGCGTGGACGCTGGTACATCGGGCAAACGGGCAGACGTATTAATGATCGGCTGAGAGAACGCACTGCATCATTAAAGAACACAAGCGGGGCACTCCTTCCTTGAACGAACCGAAATCGTCGCGCGCGGCAAAGATCCGCTCCAGAGGGAGATAGTGGAAGCGGATGCGGTCTACAGGTCAGGGAGTTACAACTGCATATAAGTGTACCATCCATCCATCCATCTGACTGATAACGAAATGGGGTTTTTGTTAGAAGGGTAGCGTCCTCGCACGCTCATTGTTATCTCTCTTTTTCTGAGTGATACGACGACGAGACAATTTTCTCGCCTCTCTAGCATAGTATCTTACGCTTATCTACTGGGGTAAAAAGAAAGAAAGTAAAAAAAAAAAAAAAACGGTACGCTCCCAAGCAGCACAATGTACTGAAAGTCGAGTGCAATAGGGGTGGGTGGTATGTCTTATCAGTGTTCATTACCCAAGCAGCACAATGTACCGAAAGTCGAGTGCAATAGGGGTGGCCGGTATGTGTCTTATCAATGTTCTTTAGTTTCAGAATTCCGTTTGAGGCCTTCCACCTACCCGTCCACCCCTATTGCACTCGACTTTCAGTACATTTTGCTGCTTGGGTAGTTTCACGCGTCTGTTCAAGGCCTTCCATCTACTCGTCCACCCCTATTGCACTCGACTTTCAGGACATTGTGCTGCTTGGGCTGCCATGCCGGCCTTGCACAGAAGTACAGTCCCAGCGATAAACCCAGTTGGGATTCACGTTCCCCCGCCCACGACATCTACTCCCTCCTTTGCGCCAGCTATGTGGACTCTTGAACGCCCCGTCATTCAACCTGCAACCCCGGACCTTCCTCGAAAACACGATGCTCCTCCAGTAGTAGCCCATCAGCTCTTCTTGGCACATATCAACCCCACCTATACCCTTGCTGTCGTCACATGAGGGGCAGCCTTTTACGTCACAGATACGGACCACGAACCTTGTGTCCTTGTCTGCCTTGTGTCCTATACACGTTGCCCCATACTGTCTCCGTCTAAACGTCGCCCTCACACCGCTGCAACTGTTCAAAATGGGTCAATCTAACAGTCCCCTCTGCACTAGCTGTGGCGTGATGGGTGATATTCCCCACTGCATTCTACACTGTCGGCAACACCTTCTGCACCGTGAGGCCCTGTGTCGTCGTCTATCTCAACTTGACTACGGCACTATGACACTGACTACCTTACTGGGTCCCGTTCGTCAGTCGTCTCAGTGGGCAGTCACCACTGCGCTCTTCCGCTTTCTGCACGCTTCGAACCTTGTCAACGCCTTGTGATTGTGTGACCGTGTGTGTGACGTTTCAGTTTTAGTTTTCCTTTCCCTTTCTTTTCCTCTTTGTCTTTTCCTTTCCTTTTCTGCTTCGTCTCTTTCTTTTCTTCTCTTCTTTGTCTTCCTCCATTCTTTTCTTTTTTCCTTTTCGTTTTTTTTTCTTTTCCCTTCTTCTTTGTCTTTCCGTTTTGTTTTCTTCTTTGTCGTTTCCTTTTGTTTTTCCTTTTCCTCTCTTCTTTTCCTTTCCTTCTCTTTCGTTTCCTCTTGTTCTTCCTCCACTTAACATTTCTTTTGGAATAGCAAGCCGACCTCCGTCTGGCTGACCATTCCTTTCTTTTTTTTTTTTCGTCATAAACATATCACCAACTCCCGTGGCATAGTGGTTAGAATGATCGCTTTCCACGCCGAGACTGGGAGGTGACACGGGTTCGAATCGTGTCATCGGCTGTGCTGTCTGAGGTTTTCCCTGGGTTTTCCCAAGACTTTCCAGACGAATGTCGGCACAGTTTCCCTTGAAGTCGGCCCAGGACGCATACTAATCCCCCTGTCCCCCACTCCTTCCTGCTGTCCTCTCTTCATCTGTCCACGTCTATACGCCGCTCATAGCCACAGTTGCTTCGCGGCGCTAACACTGAATTTAAAAAAAATAAACATATCCCCCCCCCCCCCCCCCCCCCCCCAAGTTGAAAGTAGCGCCTCTCCTATGGTTATCTCTCCCTTGTGTCTCGTACTAACGGCGCATAGATTCAGTTAATGCACTTATGGCACGTACCTTGTATTTCTTGTATATACTTGGACTGGGGAAGTGAAATGACATCGTTTTGTTTCTAAAGGACGGTGGCCGTGCGGCATACAAGTCCGAGATTTTTCAGCAGTGTCGGAGACTCTCACGGGCCCATGGATATGGTCGTGTGTTCGGTCAGGTTTTATCATATTGTGAACATTTCGTAGACAAGCGACATAAATATTCTATTCAGATTCAGTGAAGATTATTTCAACCCGTATGTCCTTGAGGTAGTTCGCAGGGGCACATATCGCGGGTTGTCGGTGCTGCTTTGGCTAGAGTCACTTAATATTTAGTGAATCACCGGGCTAAATATTTCGCGAACGGGTGCACTAATCAAAGAACTTTCTTTTTACGAGCATCTGTCCGGTACCACCTACAAGCTGCGCACCGTGTGAATGAGTGAGAGGCCTCATTATTTAAATAAAAATACGAATGAGTATCGTGAAAAAAAAACGGCGTAGAGAACATTTGATCACGTGCTAGAAGTGCTGGCTGTTTCAACGGAACATTGGGTCTACACAGCACCGGCTGATGTGTACGCCATAACCATGTTTACCAGTATGGGCAACGTAGCGTATATATTGCAATTGCGACTGAGCCAACGTTTATCTTGTTCTGAGTTTCACGGACTCGGATTTATTTTACTTCACAAACTAGTATCGTTACGAAAGACATACAGAAAGCAGCCTCATAGTTGAAATCAGTTTCGAGATATCGTGTTACTAACAAGAACAGATACCGAGAAACTCTCCCATTAAATGGAATACATTCCAAAATAACATAGAACACAAATGAAAATGCGCTAGTTGTGTATGTAACAACAGAGCTATATATCATAAATCAGTTATTACAATATAAGTGGATCATATATTGCTTTCAGTCTATTCTCTTGCGGTGTATTCGTTTCTTCTTTTTATGTTTTGAGCGATTTCAGAAATGTGCTGAATCAAGGCAAGATTGCTTGCTCAGACTTGTCGCAGTTTTCCCGATTAAGGTTACAGTACACTAAGGTTCAGGGAGTTCAGAACAGCCTTCCTGGGGTTGCTAGTTGTTGACGCAAAATTTTCCGAGGTCAATCAATCAATTTATTGAGCTCCCAAAAGTCCCATACAGGCGTTACATGGGAGGAGTGGGTTTACAGGAAGTGAGGAAAAAGATAATACATAGATAAAAAAAGGCAGTAAAACAGCAACAACAAATGGAAACAACAACAACAACGTTATACAAGTAGGTTAGACAAGGTATCATAAGTGACGCAAGATTTATTAACTTGAGATAGAATTACGAAATTGAGACGGGTCAGTTATGGTAACGATGTGGGGCGGGAGGTTATTCCAACCAATGGCAGTCTTGGGGGAAAAAGGAATTTGAAAATGATTGAGTGTTACATTTTAAGCGGGCGACTTTGAGTTCGTGGTCGATGCGAGATGATATTCTGTGAGGAGGATTGATATAGGATGACCTGATGGCAGGAGAATGGTTGAACTTGTGAAACAGTGATAAGCGTGCGGCCCTCCTACGGATGTGCAGTTCGGTCAGGTTGATGTGTTTTTTTAATGAAGAGATACTTGTATATGGTGAGTAGTTACTAGTGATGAACCTGGTTGCGCGGTTTTGAACGGCTTCGAGGTCGCGCACAAGGTAAGCAGTAGATGGATCCCATATACGGCAGAGGCATCCTCTAGCTGAGGCCGGACTAATGTGATGTTTTTTTTTTTTTTTTTTGATTGGGTGTTAGCGCCACGAAGCAACTGTGGCTATGAGCGACGTACAGATGTGGACAGACGGAGAGAGGATAGCAGGAAGGAGTGGGGGACAGTGGGGTTAGTATGCGTCCTGGGCCGACTTCAGGGGGAACTGTGCCGACATTCGTCTGGAAAGACTAATGTGATGTAAGCCAGGTGTTTAATATTAGGGGGAGCAGACGAGAGATGCCGTTTCAAATATCCTAAGGTGCGGTTAGCTTTGTTAACGATGGAACTTACGTGGATGTTCCAAGAAAGATCGTTTTGCAAATTAACACCCAGATACTTATATGATGTAGCGGACGAAATTACAGAACCATTAAGGGAGTAAGAGTGGTTGAATTTTGCAGTTTTCCTACAAAATGGGACGTGGCAACATTTATCAATATTGAGTGACACATTAGCCACTTACTGCACCACTGATCGATGAGGGTGAGGTCATCTTGAAGGATGAGATGGTCGTCGGGAGAGGAGATGCAGCGATAAAGGACACAGTCATCGGCAAAGAGACGTATGCTTGACTGTATGGACAAAGGCAGGTCATTAATGAACAGGAGAAACAGGAGAGATCCTAACACGGTACCCTGCGGTACACCGGAAGAGACTGGGCGGGCATCTGAGAGTACGTTATTGGCGAAGACAGACTGGCGAACGGGAACTCAGGAATGCCGAAATCCAAGATAACGTCGTAGAATCAATATTAAAGCTCCGCAGCTTGGTCATTAGTCGGCCATGAGGAACCCGGTCGAAGGCACGAGAGAAATCAAGGAATATGACGTCTGTCTGAAGTCTGTTATCCAGATTAGTATGAATATCGTGAATGAACGAGGCGAGTTGGGTTTCGCAGGAAAAAATGTTTGCGGAAGCCATGTTGACAGGGCGAAATGAGGCCATTAGACTCGAGAAAGGACATTATGCTTGAATGTATTATATGTTCGAGAATTTTAGATGGCACACTCGTTAGTGATATTGGACGATAATTGTTAGCTTCGTGCTTGTCACCTTTCTTGTAGATAGGGATGACTTTATACTCACCCGCCAGTCCTCCGGGACGACAGCAGAAGAATAACGACTGCCGGAAGATAGCAGTTAGATAGGAAGAGGAGATGATCCTAGTGGCCTTTAAAATTTTACTGTTGATGCCGTCGAAACCACATGACGAAGAAATGCGAATCGAATCGATTAGCTTTAGGATACCGCTTTCAGATATGAGGATCGGCTCCATTGGGGGACAAGACAAAGGTGGACAGCTTGGTATATCAGACGGACTTTCTGTTGAAAAGGCCTGCGCGAAAGTATAGCCAAGCAATTTTGCGCACTGGTCAGGCGGGACAGGGCCCCTTCCGTCGTGAAGTAATATCTCGTTATTGTTAGCTCTGGCTGGATTTATAGTGGACCAAATTTTTTCTGGGTTCTGAACAAGGAGCTTCGGAAGGTTGCAGGAAAAGAACTTGCGTTTCGCATCTCTAACTGCGTGCTTGTAGGACTCGGCACATGAAATCTACCTTGTACGGGGCCATTACATCCAACGAGCTGTTACATCCATCGATGGACGTAATGGCACGATGGATGTAACAGCTCGTTGAATGTAATAGCACGGTATGGATGTAACGACGCGTTGGACGTAACAGCATGATGGATGTAATGACACGATGGATTTAACGACACGATGGACGTAACACAATATACCTTTCCCACAACACGGCGGAATTCCTAGTTTTCGCTCTTCCGAACAAGTCTTTTTTCTTATTCAGTAATGTTTTGATGGACTTGTTCTACCATGGGGCGCGGGAAGAAGTTATAATCGACATAGACGGCACGTATCTCTCAACGAGGCTGGACAACAGTGACTTATAGAAGAGCCAATTCTCTTCGACAGAGCGAAATGGCTGGCTTAGAAGAAATGGATGAAGAGATGAAGAAAGAGCATCGTTTATGGTAGTGAAGTTGGCACGGTCGTGTAATCGAATCACCTTCTTGGTGGTACGACACTTCGGTGTTTCAGAACGTATATTAAAGTGAATGACATTGTGGTCGCTGATGCCGGTCATGCATGTAACGGAACTAACAAATATCTGGTACTGGGGACAACACCAAATCTAAAATATTTGCAGTGCTGTCTGTGACCCTGGTTGGGGACGATATGATTTGGTGAAGATGAAAATCCAAACACAAATTGAAAAAAATCTCTAGCAAGGGTGGAACAACCGGGCATGACACAAGGTATATTCCAGTCGATACCAGTAATGTCAAAATCTCCAAGAAGCACGAATTTGTGTTTAGGAAAACGCATAGCAATATCAGATACTACAGTCAACCCTCGATTTATGAACATCCTTGGTTCCCCGAAAAATCGTTCATAAATCGAGGATTCATAAATCGAAAATTCAGTTAACTGAGTACTATCGAGCAAATGCAACAGTATTTCCGAGTTGGGATTGTGTTTATAATGCCATATATTGTGTAATTTTGCTTTTGACCATGCCTTCTGCTGTATCAATCTCACAAAGAACAGACGTTAGCGCATTCACACTCTGTTTATTATGCAATACTAAATTGTTTAATTATGCTTTGGACCATGCCTTCCGCCGTGTCAATCTTGGAAATAAGAGATGTCACCACATTCGCACTGGACTGGTCTCGGATTTCCTCCGGGATTTTTAACCTCCGTTTATTAATCTCCGGGTGACAGCGACCACCTTATTCATCAACTGAGGTCAGGAACACTTGGTCGCACCTTGTAAAACCCGTTTGGTGTTCGGATTTTGAGGGGTTAAGAACCGAGGGTGCAATACCTGGAAGATGTTTTGTCCGTTCAGGCGTCATTCATAAGACAACGGAATTATCCCTTTGAAGGTTTCTGTTGACCTCGGAACGATCCGTTCATAAATTGAGGGCAAAAACGTTGGGCAACTCCTAGTTGGTTCCCAGAAATTCCGTTCATTATTCGAATATTGAGGTTCATAAAACGGGGGAAAAATGAATGGAAAAAGTTTGGTTCCCCGTGCCCGTGTTCATAAAACAAGGGAATTCATAAATCGAAGGTTCATAAATCGAGGGTTGACTGTATATAACAAGAGACAGTTCACTTACAAAATCTGTGACATAATCCGGCGAGCGGTAACATACTCTCAACAGTACATTTGTGGGCCCGCACTGTACACACACCCAGACAATCTCAAGAACAGACAAGACTGGTATAAGATATGAAGAAAGAGTGTTTCTTACGGCAATGAACACTCCCCCACCCCTTCTCCCACCTCTGTCTTTAAGATAGTAAGGCAGCAGCAGTAAGTTCAGCAGCAGGCGCTAGCGTTGCCGGCAAACACTAATCCCCATTTTGCCCGTGAAGAAAGAATTACTCTTCTTATTGATATTTAGAATGATATGCTTGCTTTAACAAACAAAGAAACAAAAATCTTACCTTGCAGTTCGAATTATTTTGAGTGACAGATATCTAGCGGCTTCCCTATTTTGAACGGGGAAGCGCTGAAACTTCAAACCCTTCCCAGTTTCATTGTCAACATCGCTATCAATGTTAGAACAACGAACAAAGCAACAGTATCTCCTGTTTGGTATGCGGACGTTACGGTACAGGACGTTTCGGTACTGACATTTCGGTACACGGATATTTCGGTACACGGATATTTCGGTGCACGGACATTTTGGTGCACGGACATTTTGGTCGACGGACGTTTCGGTACACGGACGTTTCGGTGCACGGACATTTCGGTACACGGACATTTCGGTGCACGGACATTTCGGTACACGGACATTTCGGTACACGGACATTTCGGTGCACGGGCATTTCTGTGCACAGACATTTCGGTGCACGGACACTTCGGTGCACGGACATTTCGGTACAAGGAAGTTTCGCTAAGGCTGTCCACACGTTGTCACGTCGCTTCCGCCTTTTCGGACGTTTCGGCACAGGTCGCCGGCAACATTCAGACAGACTACGCTTGTCGATGTTATTGACCCGTCGGGAACGTATATGATATTTGATAAACGGATGTTTTTATACCACTGTTACAGTTCGCGTTTTCTTGGAGGAATCGCTGCATGCTGCGCCAAAGTGCGCTGGTTCATGAGGGCAGATGAGTTCAATGACAAAAAGAAAAGAAAAACGAGAAGGTGGAAATTCAGCCACTACAAACGGCTTGCTGTTCCCAAGAAAAGGAAAGAAACGAGAGGACAATGAAGCAAAAGAGAAAAAAAATACAAATAAGCAGAAAGGAATGCAGCAAGACAGACGAGTTCATTCAATCAATACATCACACTTTTTCTGTCGTTACACAGCAATTTACTTTGCGAGAACGTACATCCGCAACATTTTCCTGGTATTGGGCAAAAAAGAAAGCGAAAACAACGTGAGCGGGACCACGATGAAAAATTTGGGGGATGAATAATTTAAACCTCACGCCGGCGTTGAAGATTTCGAGTAAAGAGTGTGGACATAAAAGAAGGATCGCCTGCTGTTCTGATTTTTTTTTTCGTCGAAAGCTTTGATGAAGAAGTCGACTGATAAATTATAATCAATTAGTTATTCGAATTAGAAAAAAAAAAAAAAAACACCCGTGGGATTTCCGCCAGACCATGCGAAAACCGCATCCAAGTACGGCTCGCGTAGCTTCATCATTAATTATGTACCGCTTGAAAAAACACCCTTTATAGTGGTGTCATCACACAGATGCTGCTCACGATGATATACCAACGCATTATTCATCAGTATCCCGTTAACTGGTAATATCGTTGAGCATATATATATATATATAGAACAAATAGGTTAATATATCAGACGGCTACGAAGTTGAATAAAAGTGAAATAATAAGACTTGGACTACAGGTTACAGGAACGTTAACAAAAACTAATTTATTTAATGGGCAATTTAACACATAGATTAGTCCTGTCTTCGTCAGGACAAAAGAGGTACAAGGGCTTTGTAACCCTTGTACCTCTTTTGTCCTGACGAAGACAGTGCCACTGTCGAAACGTCGACCATTCTTTTTTTAATCTATGTGTTAAATTGCCCATTAAATAAATTAGTTTTTATTAACGTTCCTGTAATCTGTAGTCCAAGTCTTGTTATTTCACTTATATATATATATAATATAGGATCCGAAGAGACGATCGCATCTCATCAATTTATCACCACCACGGAAGCGACGTGACAACGTGTGGACAGCCCTAGCAAAACGTCCTTGTACCGAAATGCCCGTACCGAAACGTCCTGTACCGAAATGTCCTATAGAGCCCTCCTGTTATGACCATCCTTCTTTGACACTTTTTAGTGTTGGGATCTGCGTTTTCTATTGCCCCACATTGCCACCATATGTGTCAACCACCTACCCAGTTGGAAACGGCCTTCACAGGAGGGGGCGCTACCAGTACTCCAAAACTTGAGTGCACGGGTTTACTAATTTCTTGTTGGCGTATTATGAAAGTGAAAATTCTTTGGACCCGAAGTACGGGTAGTCGAACAGGTGCATTTCATCATCCTACAACTGCATTTCACCTCCTAAATAGGGTTGCCACCTTTCGGAGTGAAAAATACCGACGGAGGGAGAGGAGGTGGAATAGAGGGGAAGGAGGAAAGGCTCGTGGGAAAGGGAAAGTGGGTGAGGAACGTTCTAGCTGGCTCGACACAACCACCAACAGCCTTGCACAACCACTGCTCTTGTCCCCAGCGAACACAAGACTTAATGAATAACAGTGATAATAATAACAATCAATAATAATAATAATCAATAACTAAGAAAACGACTGGTGACTGCGGAGTTGGGTCTGTGCTCCAGATTTATTCAAGCTGTAGTGAAATGTTGAAGGGAAAACCCCGTAAAAGCCCTTATGAAAGGTCTTGAGCCACAAATACCGGCAAAAGGCTGCCGGTATCACCTTCCTACCGGCAACCGGCAGAGCGCGCAAATAACCGGCCGTGCCGGTATAATACCGGCCTGGTGGCAACCCTACTCCTAAAGGATAAACTCGGACAATGAAGTGAGAGCAAAGGCCTTTCGAAGAAAGGCTGCCCCATTTTCTTTGGGAGGCACTGGGCGCTAAAAAGGACTGAAGGAGGCACTGCCTCCCTCAGAAAAAACTGGGGCAGGGCATAAAAATCACATTGTCGTGTCTTCGTGTCACCTCTTTCTTTCGTCGACCAAGCAGAATGAAGGGCGCTCTGATCGGCAGTGACCAATTCGAATTCTTGACCAGAGACAGGCTTCGCATAGCCGACTTGGTCAGGATTGAAACTTTCAGCTTTCCGGGGGCGACAGCAGCACGTCTTGCGCACAAAGTACGCAACCTTGGGCTGCAGCACTTGGATTTCGTCGTAGTTTATATAGGGGGGAACGACCTGCAGAACGGAAGATCCGTGGACGCCCTGCTGCGGGACGTAGCGGTAAGTTTGGAGCGCGCAATTTCTCGCGTATCTTTTCCGTTTAGGACCCTACTCGTTTTAGACGTCGTACGAAGTGAACTACCCATCTTTTTGCAGGAATGCATGTCGGAGACCAGGAAAGTCGCCGACCACGTCTTTATGTTCCGACTGATGCCGCAGCTGAAGAATCCTGCGGTGTCTGCGGAAATACGGTGCTACAATAAGCGCGTAGCTCGCCTCGACTTGGTGAGATCGGGAGATGTCACCTTGCTGACCGTGGACGTAAGTTCTCTCTCTTTCTTTGACTATAGGAATGGCATGCCACTTTGGGCATGCGCACTGAAATGTAATGTAAGGTGCATGAACACTCTCGTCTTAACGATGCAAGATGAAAGTTGATGCTTTGTATGTATTTGTCCTTTCTATGTTGTTCCAGCCTCAGATCATCAGCTCTCTCATACTCTCGTCTTGTTCGCTTCGCTTCTCCTTCTTCCCCCGGTAGTACAGTGCTGGACAAAATTTTTATGTAACACGCTCCGGATTACTCCTTCCTCAGAGTGACACGCTAGCAACGAATGGGACCGTGCGGTCTTACAGACATGTGCCTTTAGGTAACCCAGTTACCTGTTTGTAAGTCCGTACGATACCATTCGCTGCTGAAGTGTCACACTGAGGAAGGAACGCACCGAAGTGTGTTCCGTAAACTTTTGTCCAGTACTGTACTGTCGTGGCCTCCGTTAAACGTACTGTAAAGCAGCAGGCAAGCTGTTAATATTGGCAGCGGCATTTGAAAGCTTATTCCGGAAGAAATCCACACTGCAAATTTTATGTGCGATAGAAGTCTCTAAATATTTTTTAATCACGACTGAAATTGCGGTAAAAAGACCAGGGGCGACGCCTGGTGGGAAACAATCGCCTATTCGTCGAGCAACAGTGTTACATGTCCCCAACCTTGTATCGGCTAAGTCATGGGCTAAGTAGACGGCTTCATGAACTTATTCTTTGAAAAGTTTGTTCAAACGAGATAGTTCCTAACAGATATTATCTCAAAATGCAAGAACATTGGTACATCGTGGAAATGAGTAATAACGAACTTTCAGCAGAAACACCATGAGAGTCACTCACGCAAAAATGCACCACGTCAGGCAAGCCGACGTGGTGATGGTAGCGGTCCACAGATGCCGCTGTACACTCCCATTGTTATTGGCATGTTTATGTTCGCCGCCCTACAAGGGGGAACTGGGGAATTCGTGTCGGGTCTTAGACACAGGGTTGCCCGTAATATTAAATCCGAATTTTCTAATAAACTACGAGGTGGATTTGAACGAAATTTGTGGGCTTTGTATACTGTGAAACGAGGCTGTCAAATGAGCCGGCAGTATAAAATTGTATGCCTGCTGCTTTACAGTCTCCTGTAACCCAATCTCCTGTTTCCGTGGCCTCGCTCCGATCAGCGCTCGACTATCGGGGAACAGCGAAAACAGCATGAGACTGGTCAATTGTTACTTTGGGGATGGCCGGGTGCTGGCATAATATCATTCGTTGTGAACACGAGTGAGGCACACTCACACACAGAAAGTAAAACGGCTGAAGCGCAATGCAAGAAGACTGCTTATCTGAGAGTTGCATAATGTAAAACCCCGAGACTAGGGAACGCGAAGGGACAGACAGTCTTGAGGCTTCATGTTGTGTTTGTCCCTTCATGTCCCCCTAGTCTCGGGGTTTTACATTATGCATCAACTTCACCAACTCGCCTGCTTCTTAGCCATCTTTTCATTGCGTGAATAATTTTTCATTGAGCATGGGTCGTTGTTCTTTCAGGTGTTTCAATAAATGATACCATACCTGCAACCGACCGTTTGGCTGACCTTCCTTCCCTTTTTTTTTTTATTCTTTGTTCTAATAAATATATCCCCCCTCGACCGGTTCATTGCTGTATTTCCACTGTTCCCCTGTTGTCGAGCGCTTATCGAAGCTAGGCTACGGAACAGTACATAAGCATTGCATGCATTGCCGTTGGCACGTAGCGGTGTTTGTTTCATGTCGATTTACCCGTGGCGGCTTTGAGCGGCTTTCTTCATAACTAATAGACCTCTACTCAAGAAACGTCATCATGGCGTTGGTAGACAGACTGAAACCGACACAAATCGGAAGGGGAACGCTGCGTTCCGCGAATGGGCTCTTGTTCGCTGCCTACTATTGAAAGCAAAGTAGGACCGAAGGTCGCGTCCCTTTCAGGGACCATCATAATCCCATCAAGACCGTTGCTTTCGCCCTTGTTCGCCCCTAGCTTCGAGCGTAGTTCAAGTCTACCAAATAGCCGAGTTCAGAAAGTCCCAGAGTGCTTAGCGCCGCTTTGAACTGTGGGAGTTTACTAATACGAAAGAAACGGGTGGCCTCTTAAACTATTTCGATTTCTTCCCTACCGGTCCATTGTCCACGACGTGTCAAGGTCAGCGAATGCGGAACGCGAAGCGTTCCCCACTCAGCAGGCTCCCAGGATGCAATGCGTGCGCAAGGAGCACTGGGATTTTCTGAAGTCGTCTATTGGTGGTGCTGTCGAACACTATGACGTCATTTATTTACCAACAGGGAGAGGTCTATTTTTAGCGTCCCCTCGAGCTAGTTTTAACAACACGTTCTTCTTCCTCTTCAGCACAAAGTGTTGACGAAGGACAAGCTGCCCAAGCCAGGTATGCTGGATGAGGACGGATACCACATCAGCCGCGGGCGCGGGATCTCCTGCGTGGCCGGAATAATCGCCATGGCATTGACGAAACGCTACGGATCATGGGTCAAGCGGAGTGACGTCGGCCCCGCCGTCCGTGAGAGGCTCATGTCCTGCAGTCGTTGTGGAGCGGAGGGCCACCGCACTGGAGATTGCTCGGATTTCCGCTAAGGCAGGATAGATTAGAAAGGTGTGAAGAGGGTGGCAGCGCAGCAAGTCTCCCTCGTTTCATACTTCGTTCAGTATTTTCTTTTCTTTTGTCATTTCCTGACTCTAATAAAGTATATGCGACATAAGTATGACGCGTGTCGGATTGTTCCGACAAAAATTCTGTGTCGAATAAATAATACCTCGATTTTTCATGTTGCTACCTCTCATGACGCGGACGAAGTCAATGCACCACGAGGCCGATACTGCCGCTGCACATCAACAACGACCTTCTACGCTCATTGTACTCTCGAGAGGAGACAGAAGATCCCTCCTCAGGCATTTGTCCGATTCCTGGTCTACCCTACAGTGGCAACACGACATTCCAACCAGGTCCTCTTTGCGAAGTGTAGACCCAACGCTGTCATACCAGCTGCCTGCAAAGCTTCCTCGTCCCGTGAACTCGCTCATCCACAGGCTACGTCTGAACGCGGTCTTCACTCCGTTCTATCGCTGTCAGCTAGGCTGCGAGGCTAACTCTATTTGCAACGATGTGGTGTACTTGCCAACGTAGAGCACATACTACTCCTCAGGTGTCGGACCTATATCAACGAGAGGCGTAAACTGCAATCGCAGCTTGCCACCCTTGGCCCCTTCACCTTATTGTGCATTTTCGGCCCTTGGGACACCGCGGCCCACTCCAGGGCGGCCTTACGTCATGTGGTTCTTTTTTTTTTATGAGGCGACTGGCCTAAAGGACTCATTGTGACCCCGACAGCGCCCTCAGACATTCCCACCATCATGATCAGCATCGCCATCGCCGCTCCGATCATCACCAGCATCTCTCATCATCGTCATCACTCATGTTAGACCCCCTAGCTATGGGGTAGCCTCGAGTGGAAAACCTCCCCGCTTCATCGTCAGAATATAATTGTTGTTGTTGTTGCTCCAACCGAAAGGAAAATAAATTGAATTGAATAGGGACTAAGCTGCTTCATGCAACTTTTTACACTAGGCCCCTGACATTGTTTTTGCTACAATGTGTGTTTCAATAATAAAAAAAGAGCTGTATCTCGCGGAATCATATATCTACTTTTCCTTCTACTTGCTTCGTGGCGTACACATGCCTCTGCAGCAGACCAGAGCCGACTATGATCTGCTCTGTCAGCTCAAGTCTGCTCCACACGGCTCCGTAGCGGACTTGCCACTAAACAACATCTCACATGTCTTCACGTTTTGTAATTCTGTGCATGAACGCGAGGCTATAGATATACGTGATATAGATGTTAGGATGTTCCAGAAAGATCTCCGAAGAATTCTTATATAGACAGAATATCGCCTGGATATGATAGTCTTTAAAATATGCGCTTCGCAAGGTGGGTGACAATATTTTCGCACTTTCCGTAACATCTTTAGAAAAACTAATAACAAATACCTGCATATTGGTTGATAGCATTTATATTTATATTGTCAAAAGCTATCAAATAAGACCGGTCCCGTTCAAATCCGTCCACTATTTGCTGATAAAAATTGTATTGTTTTTCCCACACAAAATACATGGCGCCGAAACAGGTGCAGCTGGTGGCCTATTCGCGTGAGGAATGAGGGTTGCGTGACGTCGCGTAGGCTAGCCACGTCGTCTTAGAGAGCCGATCTGGTAGACGTGGTCTCGGATTTCGTGAAGTGTATAGACTTTATCAGTAGGTCTTTTATAATGTACAATTCGAGCCCAGCCTGGTCAGCCTTCTCATTTCCATTGATACCGCAGTGCCCCGAGATCCACTGAATGATGATGTTGTGGCGTTTTGTTACTGCAGAGTTGTACACTGCAGTAGACGACTGGCGCAAGAGAAGATTTCGCCGAACCTAGCAGTGCTTCAAGGCCAGCTTATGAGTCAGAGAAAATAACCAAAGAATTCGGGAATACTATAGACCTCTCCCTGTTTGTAAACAAATGACGTCATAGTGTTCGACAGCGCCACCAAGTTGGTAGACTTGAACTATACTGGAAGCTAGGGGGCGAACAAGGTCGCGCCCGAAAGCCACGGTCTTAAGGGGATTCCGATGGTCACTGAAAGGGACGCGACCTTCGGTCCTCTTTTTCTTTCAATAGGAGGCAGCGAACATGTGCCCATTCGTGGAACCCAGCCCTCCCTTTCCGATTTGTTTTCATTTCAGTCGTTCTACCAACGTCATGATGATGTTTCTCGGGTAGAAGTATGTGACTCTATATGGTGAAACAGTGCCCCTTCCATGGCGTAGAGCTCTGCAGCAGTTGAAGACGCCCCGTTAAACAGACAAATCGCACGATGCTCTCCCGAGAACGGAACCAACGAATGTGCATGTTGTCGACTCTTGTGAAGTGGATGCATCTGTAAATACGTGCTGGAGTTCGGTGTACTGTGCAACCATGTCTCGCGCGAGCTGCATACAACAGGTCCTGGATTGACGACTTTTTACTTGAGGCCTGGAACCTCCATAGGGGCACTGTATAGGTTTCTTCAACGTGTAGTTGAGAATGGGAGCTGTAGGCAGATACTTGAATTGAGGAATTTCCTGGAAGTAGGGCGAAGTAGCTTGGTGAATGCGCGACCTTGATGGCGTACCAACGAAGCGAGGCAACGGGTGTTTCACATGTCGGGTTGCGCATAGTGATGTAAAAGTATCGATAAATTGACTATCGATACTGTGGACAGTTTTTTTTTTATCGACAGCACACTACGGAAACACTATCGACTATCGGTAGTACTATCATTTTGTTTTTCTTTACTGTCGATAGCTAGACTTCGTTCTCACTATCGATGCTTTATCGATTCTCATAGCGAACCTTACCGACAGCTGCCGAGAATCCAGAGAAAACACTCGGTAGCCGCATTACCTCCCATGCAGTTTCGATGTGGAAAGTGATTGTCTTAGCCACTAAGCCACGGTAGCAAGGTGAATTCGGCGAATATTTGGAATGGACATGTTGGTTCGGTTAGTTTGCACAGCACGTTTCAAGGTCAAAGGGTTAAGGCTGCCTCCCGGCTTTCAATGCATTCGGCGAGTTGGGACCGATTGGGAAGACACCCTATTATGGGGGTTGGGAGTTAGAACTTTACCACACTTATCACAGAAGTTGGCTCCTCGCAGCTACGAGTGGATAACGTGTAACAGCACTCACAACCAGGGATCGGAACCGGTATTTTTTTCGGTCCGGTTCGGGTTCGGGCTCGGCTCAGGGAGAACACCTCCCCCCGCGGACACACAGACAAAAAAAGAAAAGAAAAGAAGCGGTCAGCGGTCGGGACATTTAGAGGGATTGGGACCGTTACCTTTTTCGGTCCCGGTTTAACTGGTTCATGGCCAGTAATTTTGCTACATGAAAGCGAGCTTACGCTCCCCGTATCCGGTTTAGAAAGGTGTGAGATAACCGTTTCAGGTGAATAAAAAAAAAAAAAAAAGGTCGGTTGGTAGTACAATTATTTCACCTCTGAACCGATTCTCGAACCGGTAACCGTATGCATTTTTTTTTTGTTCAGTTCCGGTTCGGTTCAGGACAAGCAAAAAAATTGTTCTGATTCGGTTCGGTTTGGGTTCGTCAGAAAATAACGTTTTTTTTTCGGTTTTCGGTTCGGGTTCAGTTCTGGTTCAGGTCCCTGCTCACAACAGGTATTACTTACACCAATCAACATACTACTTGAGAATTCATATACCTACGTAACACACACACACACACACACACACACACACACACACAAAGAACCAGCTCCCGTCTCATAGTGGTTATAGAATGATCGCGTTCTATGCCGAGACTGGGAGGTGAAACGGGTTCGAATCCTGTCACCGGCTGTGCTGTCTGAGATTTTCCCTGGGTTTTCTGAAGACTTTCCAGACGAATGTCGGCACGGTTTCCCCTGAAGTCGGCCTAGGACGCATAGTAATCCCCCTGGACTCCAACGCAAGAAAGACGTCCCCACAGTCGTGGCCCACCAGCTCACACTGGAGCACCTCGCCTCAACACACCGACTAAGTCGCCATATATACACAGATGGCTCGGTAACCGAAGGTAGTTCGAGCGCGGCGTTCTACATTCCGGATGAAGACCTGGGCCACGGTTTCAAACTCCCCTATACAGTGTCCTCGACAGAAGCCGAACTGTTTGGTATCCTGGCAGCACTGGAGCATATTACCGAATCCGGGCACGTAACGTGGGTCATTCTTACCGACAGCAAGGCATCACTAGATATGTTGTCGTCATCTCGCCTTACAGCCTCAACATGCCGCCTATACATACGCCGTCGGTGTGCCACATGTGCTCAGCAGTTCCGTGCCGAAACAACGACTTACAACTCATTCCTATGGTCTATCGACCCATTGATGGAGTTCGTCATCACTTGCCACCGCAGCCGTAAAGAAGGATCCCTTCTCCACCGCCTACGACTCAATGTTGCCCGTACACCCTCACTTCTCTTCAAGATGGGTCGGCTAAATTCACCAAACTGTGATGTCTGTGGAGTGGAAGCGGACATCCCACACCAACTCCTGTATTGCCAGCAGCACCTTCAACATAGGGATACCCTCCGTTGCCGTCTGCTCCAGATTGGCTTTAATGACTTTTCGTTGGCTGCTCTTCTTGGCCCCGTCTTGCACCCCAACCAGTGGGCTGTCACTGCCGCTCTCCTCGGTTTTCTCCGAGTCTCAGGACTCGTGAACTGCATGTAACGTTGTGCTAGTGTTTATTATCTTCTTTCTTTTTGTTTCTCTTTTCTTTCTTTTCGTTTCTCTTTTCTTTCTTTTCGTTTCTCTTTTCTTTCTTGTTGTTCCTCTTTTCTTTCTTTGTGTTTCTCCTTTCTTTCTTTTTGTTGCTTTTTATTTTTCTTTCTTTCCTCTGTTTCGATCCCCCTTTTTCTTTTTCCTTCCTTTTCTTTTTCGTTTGCCCCTTCCCCCTTTTTTTCTTTCTTTTCGGAATAGCAAGCCGGCCCTTTGCCTGGCTAACCTTTCCTTTCTTTTTTTCTTAATAAACCTATCCCCCCCCCCTGTCCCCCACTCCTTCCTGCTGTCCTCTCTCCATCTGTCGACGGCTGTACTCCGCTCATAGCCACAGTTGCTTCGCGGGGCTAACACGGAGTTAAAAAAGCCCGCGTAACAGGAAACATTAATGATAATCTCTAATAAAAAAAGGGAGAAGAACCGGAGTAATTGCATCTTCTAGTCCCTTCGATTGCAATTACTCCCACTTTAGTCCCCTGACTGCTACATTTACTCCCCAGAACTGGAAATAGCCACTGAACTTCGCAAATGAATGATGAACATTCTACGTAAATATGTGCTCTTAGTGAATTCTACGGAATAAGGCGACATAGTTTAGTCAACTGAGCAGTTCCCCACCCTCACACAGAGTAAAAAAATAGTTAGCGGTCCTTTCTTGCGAAACAGTAATAATAATAATAATTGGGTGTTTACGTCGCGAGACAACTGAGATCATGAGCGACGCCACAGCGGTTGGTCTGTGGATCGTGCGAAATAGTACCGCATGCATGTCGCAAGATTTCATGTCACTCGATATATCACGGTTGACTGTTTAATTCAAAGTATTTTCATTCACAGACACGAATTCTGCACGTGGAACTGTTTAGAACAGAGCGTGAAATGCTGTTCCCGCTGTGTGACATTCACTTAGTCCCATGAATTTACTCCCTAAAGAGACACATTTTTGTGGCAATCCATTTAGTCACCAAAAGGACTAAAATTACTCTTTTTTTTTTCCCCTAGACTGTATGGGCAAACACGCGACTATGGCGTTAGGCACTGTAATAAAATTGTATACTATATAGACCTCCCGCTCGTAATACGCAAAAAGTAAAAAAAAAAAAGTATTACTGCAATAGACATGATCCAAGCACCACACCATGACGTGCCGCACATACTCCTTGCCTGCCAGCGGTATACGAAGATCACCGGTCGAGTCTCCGGCGCCGTCTCGCTAGCATCTATAGGCTACCGAGAGCTTTCCCCTCGCGTTGTTACTTGGCCCTACTCAGCACGCTGAAGTCACGTCTGCGCGCTGACACGATTCCTTCGGGAATCTAAACTCCTGGCCATTCTCTGATACGCCCTATGCGCAACGATTAGTGAAGGAGCTGTTTATTCTGTATTTTTTCATAATTTTCTGTTTCTCAGCTGCTTGTATCTCCTTTTGTTTGCTTGATAGCTTTTGGGAAAAGCAGGCCTACACCGTGGCTAATCTTTCCCTCCTCTTTTTTTTTTTTTTACTTTGCTATAAACATATCCCCCCCCCCCCCCCACACACACACACACCATTTTCGTGACTATATCTTGACGGCAAGCAAGCAATATCTCAGCATTATACCCTCCGAATGCACAATAAATTAAACACCCGCAAGCAATCTTACAATTACGAGACTGTCGATCCAACTATAGTACCGACGGCCCTGAACTACATGGGACGTAATATCATTTACATAAAGAATAGCGAGGGTCCCAACTCTCAAGACAGACCCCTGAGGAACGACTGCACTAACGCGAATATAAACAGATATGCCAGTGTATCCTCAGACACACACAAAAAAATGATTATTTTTGAAATTCCGTGCTGGCGCCGCGAAGTAACTGTGGCTATACATATGAGCGGCGTGTAGGTGTGGGCAGATGGAGAGAAGGACAGCAGGAATTAGTGGGGGACGGGGGGGGTTAGTGTGCGTCCTGGGCCGACTTCGGGAGAAACTGTGGCGACATTCGTCTGGAAAATCTTCGGGGAAACCCAGGGAAAACCTCAGACAGCACAGTTGGTGGTAGGATTCGAACCCACTACCTCCCAGTCTCCAGTACGACCTTGGCTACCACCAACGAGCAGGACGCCGTAACCCGCTCGGTCATGCAGCTGGTTTTTTCGGCAGCTAGTTACTACATTACATCCCAAGACTGCAATAGAGGTCCAGTACCCCCAAGAAGAAGAAGAAGAAGAAGAAAAAGATTCAGAGCCCTTCCGAATAGCGTTGACGATGAAACGAGGAGAGAATTTTCACTGCAGAATTCAGAATGTAATTTTGCTGTTCCAATTCTTTTACCACCAGAAATCGGTTCCGTCTGCCACGAAAAAAGAAAAAAAGAAAGAAAGAAAAGAAAATGGAAAGATAACAAAATAGTGCGGATTTTGATTTTGGAAACGGAAAAATTCGCATTTTGATCTTCCTCACGAAAACACACAGATGCAGGTGTGTAATCTCAGATTTTAATGCCAGTGTCGCTAGTAGGGACAGTGACACTCTGGGACATCCGCTCATTCTCCCGGAACATTGTCGAGAGGAATGGGAGGTCTACAAGCAGCTCACTGAAGATCACCGGAGTGGGACATAAAGTACCTTTTTGGAGGGCCCTCACCTCAACACACTCGAGTGCTCCGTCAGACAGCGATACCAGTGCTCAAAGCCCCGTTTCGTCGGCTGTCGTATAGAGCGGAGCTTCAGCGAATTAGGAACCTTGTTCCGGTCCCAACTCCAGCGCTCCAAGAAGGAAAATGTTACCGCTGTTATAGATATAAATATATATAGATATATTATAGATATAGATATATCAGTGATAGATATATAGATATATTTCAGTTATGTTACTGTATATATGCTACTGAATAATGAATAATCATATTTGAGGAAAAGGCACCAGCAGTGGGGGTTTCTTCTGCTGTTATCATTCATTTAAAGTACGCAACATGCCTTGTGAGTCTTGTGTTCTGTTCGTGCTTCTTCTTCTTCTTTTTTTTTTTTTTTTTGCGTCGAATCTTTCACGGAGAAAAATGCGTCATTTCCAGTTTTTTGCTCGTTTTTCGGATTTCCATTTTTTTTTTTAATGACGGGAAGCTTTTATCCCTCTTAGCACATAAAACTTTTCTGCAGAGCATTTGCGCAACACAGTAATCTGCTCGTTATTTGCGCATATGGCGAAGTATGAAAACGGCACTTGGAAGTTCTACTTCCTATATGAAACTGTTTATTGGCTGTTGTGCACTGTTTTTCAGACGCTCTGAAGCGTTGTGATTTGCCGGCTTCCCGTTTCTCCTGTTCCGCGTCCGGAAGTCCGTCTCGGGACCGGCTCTGATACCGATTACGCCACATCGGCACGCGGCTCTCCCCCAGGTTCCAGTCTTGCATGGCGTCGGCGCATCATGCCGTTTTCGTGCGTTATTTACATCGGGGCGTTGGTCGCTTTATGTCACGTGCACTTAACGAAAATTAAGAAAGGCCTATAGACTGTACTCTCAAAGATTACACCGTAGCCTAAGTTAGTCTATGGTTAGACATATACAATGTGATTGAGAAAATTTATTCAACGTCTCACACTATATAGCGCACTAATACACTATTTAGAATACTGTACTGTACTGTAAGATAAGGCACCAAAAAAGTGAGCCATCTTCTTCAATGTCTTAGACCACTCCACTATTTCTTAAACCCTGGCGTTTTAACCTGATGATGATGATGATGATGGTGTGGGGGGCGTTTTAATTTAATTTAATGTCTTTCATTTATTAGTCCCTTAAAGGCCACAAGGCATTACAAGGCATATAGGCTATACGCCTTAGGCATAATTTTCCCACTTTTTCTTGCCCCCTTATCTTAATGATCCCTTTTATTGTCCTCAACAGTCAACAACTGAGGCACAGTCAATCCTTACACTGCGTCATGGGCTTCAGAAGAGCGCCGCCATGTGCTTCACGTTTAACGTACCACAAGTCTGCGTAACGTACGCGTAACGCGTTTAACGTACCACAATGCAACGCCTCTCAGGGCTGAATTTAGCATATCCTAACTTCATTCAACTAATCTGGCAATTTAAACTTAAAGTGCTTTAAAAGTAAACTTTTTTAAAGCTTTTAAACTTTAAAAGTGCCAAAATTTCTCCCCCCGGAATGAAATATGGCGTTACCTCGACGACAACAAAAAAGGGAACAGGTTTCGTGCGTTGCGTCGTCGGTGACTTATGAACGACAGAAGAAAAAACAAACAAACACAGTTTACATTTTCCTTCTCCATTCTCAAGCAGCGCGACAATGCGAAGCGGGCTCCCATTGGTCTCTTGAAACGATTCGTCCAATCATCGCATGAGATCACTTGAGGGGACCAATGCGAGGCCTCTCCGCATTCTTGCGCTTCTTCAGAGGTAGAAAGAAAGTGTAAATTGTATGTGTGTGTGTGCGTGTGTTTTCTATCGATCATAAATCCCAACAACCCAAAAAATTGCTCTCGTTTTTTTTTCGTTTTTTTTGTGTGTGTGTTGGTATCAACGTAACATCATGTATCATTCCGCGCTCAGAAAGTTTTGAGCTTTAGTGGTCCCTTGAGAACGAGAGTAGACCTCTACCGAAAAAACGTCGCCGTGACGTAATCATTATGCTGGTAGACATAGTGAAACCGAAACAGCGCGAGCGGAGAACAGCACCGTTTCACAAAGCCATATTCCTTCTCGAGAGTCACTTTGGCTCCTTTGTATTAGTGTTACACACAAAAAATGTGGTCACGTTTTTAGTCGCTTTCCTGTCTTCATTCACGTTCTCAGTCCACCGCAGAAAGAAATGAATATTTCATCCCAGGAGTAGCATCGTCTGAAAGTGAATGTCGTAATATTGTGCGGAATACGGTTTGTTATTACGACTTAGTCGTGCCCTTCATGCTCCAGAAGATGGAAGAGCCTGGTAGCCATCTTTAGAGAGGGCTACCGAGAAGATAGGGCTACAGGTAGGATAGACCTCTCTCTGTTTGTAAACAAATGACGTCATAGTATTCGACAGCGCCACCAATTTGGTAGTGTTGAACTATACGCTGGAAGCTATAGGGGCGAACAAGGTCGCGCCCATTCTTGGAGCCCAGCCCTCCCCTTCCGATTTGTTTCGGTTTCAGTCTGTCTACCAACGTCATGATGACGTTTCTCGGGCAGAGGTCTATTGAGCAGAACAAGGCCATACACCTAATAAAATGTAAAGAATTACAAACAAATCTTACAATATGAGAAGCCACATTTAAACGTGGCTTTCTTGCAGACTTGTGCGTAACGCGTTACTAGTAATTGCGTTACTTGCAATCAATTACTTTTTTGAGTAATTTTTCCAGTAATCAGTTACTTTAAAGTCAAAGTAATTTTTCGAGTAATCAATTACTTTAAAGTCAAAGTAATTTTTCGAGTAATCAATTACTTTTCTGAGTAATCGATAACTTTCCCGACAGAGACTAACTCATCTTTTAGATGTTCTGCCCCAAGTCAAGATCTTCGTGCTGTCAGCCTTTGTTCTGGAATTTCAGGGTCTCTCCCCCTAATCTGTTCCTACACCAGTGTGGTGGTACCTTTGTGGTAGCTTTGGAGGTTTAGTGAGTCATGGGGAAGTTCCACGCATGATCTTCCACAATCGGGTCAACGTCTTCCCGGGCGATAACTACAGTAGACATACATATTTTTGGGTTATTTCAGCTGTTCCACTGTTGAACTTTCCTTTTCTCTTCTTCTTTTTTTTTGCTGAGGCACACAAAGACGGGTATAATTTGCGTGAATGCAGAGTAACGACCGGAGTATCGCGTTACCTTTCTACTCGTTACTCAATTACATTTGAAGTCCGGTAATTGGTAACGGTAATCAAGTACTTTTTCCGTACAAGTAACGGTAACGGTAATCAATTACTTTTTTCGAGTAACGGGCACAAGTCTGCTTTCTTGTGACTTATTGATTTCTTGCTATAGTAGTCCCACTCTACCAAGTCGGCGGCGCTGTTGTACCATCTGACGTCATTTCTTTGAAAACAGTGATAGGTCTATTAGGCGAGGCGCGCCCCATCTATAATGACGACACAAAAACCGCTCTCCGCCTCACGTTGGAAGGCTGCCAGCAGCTGCGGTGTGGAAACTGGCCTTCCAGAAGCAATGTGGACAGTCAAAGGAAGCATCAACGGAGTCGTCAAAGTCTTTCCGGCCCCATAGTAGACATGGTGTTCCTCGCGGCCCTCAAGTCTCGTATTCCTTCTCAACAGCGCTGACCTTCTGAAATGAGGTCAGGATCACTGGCAGCGCGAAATCGTCTTGGATACACTTCACTGCCTCCCTCAGCACAAGGTCGTCACCTTTGACCGCTCTTCGAACACTCGCGCTCGCCTGTCTAGCTGGATGATTTTTTGATTGATTGATTTATGGATTATTTGAATTATATGGAAATTATTCCATTAGTGAAATATTCATTTCTTCTCAATTTTTCCCGATCGCAGCACTCAAACGAACGGTCTACGTTTATGTCCCGTGGGTGGACCTATATAGGCTAGAGACTATTAGAGGTTTCGCTTTCTCAAATGTATGAGGCGCGCGTTGTTCGCATGACACGCTTTGTAAGCTCTATGCTTGAACTCCAAAAGAGCCATTTTACCATCACCACCACCAAACGGGGTTATACACCTACTGACAAAATGTCTTCCAGCTCAGAGCCGTCCAGCTGGAGGTGAAAGTTCACATTAAAGATGATAACTTCCCTAAACTGATTACTAATTTGCTGGCATATACGCCGAAACAAATGCTTCAAAATAAAGCACACAAAAATTCTCGCTCTGAAATAAACCGCTTAAGAAGCCACGCTCTTAAAATCCGCGTTGTCAAAAGATATCATTGTTATGCCTATATAGGAGGAAATTCTTCTGCAGTCGTGTACGCCCTTTTTTTTTTTTTTCCTTCTTCTTCTCTTTGGACGACACGATATGCTGTTCCATGATGCCCACAATATTAAGTTTCTTTATTCACATCTGTACCATAACAACAACAACAACAATAAATGAAGGAAAAGTGATGACGACATGGGATGTTTTACCGTGGTAGCCACAGAATCCTACCCCACTTCATAACTTAGTGTGCATCGCCTAGGAAGTCGGAATATCCATTATAAAAGTGTAGAGGACGACGCGTGACTGTGAATACAGGAACACATTCGTGCTTTGAGCTGTGAACAAGGCCATTCCCATAAACCGGAAGTACTTTCTGAGATCATAGAGTTGAAGTGGAAGTGGCGGAATGCATGGACGGCTAGGTGGGATAAAGGTGTAGCTGGTGCTTCGGATCCGTCCACTTCTTTACTCTTCCTCCTAAAAGTAGAAATAGAAATATATGAAGTACGCAATCACTCAGGCAATCAATCAATCAATCAATAATTGTACAGGGCGCAGTATCGAGTGGCTTTACGGGAGTTTTAAATTCCTCTCGTGCTCAGACAGTGGGAGCGAGGGTACGTACTAGGGTGTCGGAGCGAACCAAAAACCAAAACCGAAAACAGAAAAAAAAACACACGCTATTTTGGTGCGAACCGGAACAGAATCGAAACCGTATACGTTTTTTTTTTCGCTCAGGAGGGAAACCGAAAAATTTATTGAACGGTTTCCGGTCCGGACTACGAAGAGGCGAATGGGACTGACGTCGCGTGTTCTGAAGTCATGTCATGGGTACTTTATGAGGGATACGGTTTTCGGTGGAAAGCCTATTTGAACAGATATTCTTTCTTTGTTTCTCATATTGTTTCTTTTTCAAAGTTCTTAACTGGAGCCAGGAACTACCAATTTCTCAGCTGTCTATTAATATTAAAAACAATGTATGTGGAATAAACTGGTTTACATTTTGCAACATTGATTTTTCTTCTTCTGGGAATGCATTTGCCCACTAGAGGTGGAACCGGCTAAAACCGGTATGAACCGTTATTTTTTTGCTCCGGAGCAGAACCGGTACCGAACCGTTTATGATAGAACCGTAACGAAAAACGTTTCGGTTCGACACCCTGGCGTACGTATGTCGTGGGGCGAATGAGTTGTGGCGATCTCATTACGCGGAAAATGTCATTCAGACGAATGTCATTAAATATATCCGTACAGCACGGCACGAATGGCATTAAGACTTAACTCATTACGCACTTCATGTCATTTTTCGAGATTTTAGTGTATGTTTAGTGTCATTTTTAACGCGTGATACTTAGTGTCATTCGTGTGCTCTCACCAGTGTTGTACCCGCTACCCGAAATAGGTAGCGCAATACCGATACGCGCTACCTGAGCAAAAAGTAACGAAATCCCGATATCGTTGCACGTACCTAAAAGTAGCGGAGTACCGCTACCGTTACCCGTAAAAAGTAACGCGATACTTCATCCGCTACTTTTTAGGAAAGAAAGAAACAGTATCGTTGATGACGTACTTCAAACGTCTTAAAATAATAAATAATAAAATAAAACAATATCTCAAAATAATAAATCGACGTCCAATGGAGGTTACACGTAGGTTGCCTGAAGGCTAAAATTTTGAAAACCGTTTTTTTACAGATTTACTAAAGCCTACTCGGTATCCTGCATACCTTTTTCTCTTCCTCTAAAGCAAATACAGCACAAAGCAAGTCTACCGATAAAAGGCTCAACAGCTTTGTCACAAAAAGAACTCGGATTGCCCGGAACGAGAAGTTGGTAAACATACCATGGTGTGCTTTTTCAAATTGGACGTTGACTTCCTTGACGCACAGATAAAGCTTTCCCACCGAGGCGCATAGTAGACATCTGAACACCACGCTACTGTTTTGTACTGTAGCAGGCCATGGTCCCTCCATTGCAGCGGACAAGAAATGGCAACTGTCAAGCACCTAAGCGTACGTGGTGCAATGTTATGTGGAATGTCATGACTCGTAGCTAGCGAGGACGGCTCCAGAATGGAGTGACGTCGGTTTGCATATGACTCCAACAATGCACCAAATCTTCAAGAAGGTTCATCCCAAATAGGGAACACGTGGAGGACACATCCTCTTTGTAAGATAACGGCCTCTGTGCCCTCCTTTCGGCTATTTGCCCGCTCTTCCCAGAATGAGTTGTAATATCGGGCAGCTTGATCGAAGGCAGGCAGAGTGGAGGTTTGGTGATAGGTCGAAGTCGTGTTGTCGCGAACCCCAGCTCGGAAAGTAGCGGTAGCGCTCAAAGATTGCGCTACCGCAAATTGGTAGCGGAAGTACTTCTTTCGTTACCAGTTTAAAAAAAGTAGCGCGATTTCTATTCCGCTACCGAAAAAAGTAACGGATACGGTAGCGCCGCTACTAGTAACGGCGCTACGTACAACACTGGCTCTCACACGACGTCTTTTAGTGACACTCGATAGAAAGTGCTCTAACGATTTGGCGAGGGCCCCCGACACCACAATATTTTTAAACAAGTATATTCAACAGCGTGTTTATTTTATTTTAGTACAGTGTGGCGTTGTGCGAAAGAAGCAGAACAAAACAAAACAAAAACATGTACTCTCGTTAACAGCCTGTGAGAACTTCGCGGTCTCGGTCATCCGGTGTCGGCCACTTTTGTTGTGGTACATGTTTGAGTCAAATTGTTTGATGTGGAAGAAAATTTGCAGAATGTGTTTCTTAAAAAAAGGAAAAAAACAAAGATACATTTTGAGGACGGTATTGTGGCGCACGCCTAAAAAAACGCCTAAATATTTTGCCGCCGCGTATTCTTGTATATCGTAATTGCCATCACCGCTTAAGTGACACTTACTTAGGCAGTGCAACAAGCACGCATAGGGAAAGTAACACTCGCTTGCACTTCACGAAAATGACACTAAATTAGTTCGCGTGGCAGGAGTGTTATTAACTTTTACGTGGTAGCTGTAACTGTGACTATTGTTACACTTATCTGTAACGTAGTTACTTTTCATTGATTTTAGTTGCTTTCTTCAGTAACTTATCCATTACTGACACGCACCTCAAGTACCGAGTGCCGTTTATGCTCCACATCACGCATATATATTTTAAGGCACTACAGGAAAAACCCCGTTATATGTCCCATCCATTTACAAGGAAGCCACGCCAGGTATGCTACGTGGGACGACTCCCTGACAGCTCTTGTCACAATGCAAGAGGCGTCAAATATTAACGCTTCTGCGATATTACTCAAGACTGTGACACGTCCATTTTTCGACCACGCTTATTCTGGGACACGAACACGATGTTTCCATATAACGTGACAAAGAGAGAGGGAGAGAAAAAAATATATATATACATGCTAGGCAGGTGAAGCTCAGACGCAGTCAAGCATGACAAAAAAAAATAAAAAATAAAAACAGCGACGAGCACTTCCCCCGTGCGACCGTCGAGTAATTTCGTGCCTGTACGGGGGAAGCGGGAGAGAAAGACAAAATGAAAACGGAGTTTATATGTATTTATTTCGATATTTGTCAATATCCTCATTTGTTATAATGTTAGCCCATAGAACGGCCGCTACAGAGGAGGGGTAAGTGTCACACAGAGAAACACACTTTTATACACTGATTCGCTTATCTCCACTGTCGAGAAGAATTGCGTTGTCACACCTCCTGAAACGATTCGTGCACTTTTTGTGCGTTTGTTAGCGCCGCGAAGCAACTGTGGCTATGAGCGACGTACAGACGGGGACAGATGGAGAGAGGACAGCAGGAAGAAAAAAAGGGGGGGCAGAGGGGTTGTATGCGTCCTTGGCAGACTTCAGGGGAAACTGTGCCGACATTCGTGTGGAAAGACTTCGGAGATCACAAGGAAAACCTCAGATACACTGTAAACTGAAAAACACCGTTATGTGTGTAAATGGCTTGTCCTATAACTCACACCACTTTTTACACCATTTGGCCTGGAACGCCCTTTTTAGAGGAAGCACCATTTGAAAGGGTGCTTTTCCTTGAAAATGATGACTTTTGCACCCTTTGTACACCCTTTTAGGAGGGTGTTTAACAATCTTACACCATCCTATATGGCTTATGGCTTATCTTATGGCTTATGGCTTGTCCTATAACTCACACCCCTTTTTACACACCATATGGCCTGGAACGCCCTTTTTAGAGGGTCTATTCTGTGTAAAGCACCATTTGAAAGGGTGCTTTTCCTTGAAAATGATGACTTTTGCACCCTTTGTACACCCTTTTAGGAGGGTGTTTAACAATCTTACACCATCCTATAAGGGTGCTTAAGGGGTGCAAAAAAAGAAGTAATTTTCAAGGCAAAGCACCCTTTCAAAGGGTGTTTTACACAGAATACACCCTCTAAAAAGGGTGTGAGTTATAGGACAAGCCATTTACACCCATAAGGGTGTTTTTCAGTTTACAGTGTGCAGCACAGCCGGTGGTAGCATCATCGCACTCCATCTCAACGCCCGGCCGCTCATCACCATTGTTCGCTCATCTGGCTGCTCATTTCTCCGTGATCGCACGAATTCCTGCGAGAGGAATCTGTACAGAACAGGAGCCCAGTGGACAGCATGACGTGGTCTAAGTGGCCCCTGTGAAGGGCGCGCGGGAGGCACACCCAGAGGGGTATACTGTGAGAGTCTGAAGAGGGGGAGCAGAAGGGGAGTCGATGTCCAAGGAGACTTGGCGTTATCGGCCGTTGAGGGAGATGGTGAATAACTTGGGGGAACGTCTGACGGCTAAGTGGGGGTCGGTGAATGCATGGTGGTTGAAGATGTTTGCGCACTCCGACATCACGGACAAAGGCGTGTGTACAGGTGTGAAGATCTTGGCTGACGTTAGTGGACGGCTGTGTGCAGGGTGGGACTGGTCGGATGGTATCGAACGCCACGCGGAGGCGGCTGACGTAGCCGCGTGGCTCGGGGATGTTGGAGTTCCATTGTCGGAGTGAGTAATAAACCTCTACCAGAGAAACGTCATCGTGACGTCGGTAGACAGACTGAAACCGAAACAGATCGGAAGGAGAGAGCTGGGTTCCACGAATGGGCACCTGTTCGCTGCCTCCTACACACTAAAAACTGAACTTCACCGCATAGCACGTTGTGCGCCAACCATTGCCACGATTGATAGCGTTATCACTTCTGATTCGAGGAGAGAGGGAGGCGTACGCCTTTTTGTGTCAATTTGGATATATGATAATTGACACAAAAAGGCGTACGCCTCCCTCTCTCCTCGAATCAAAAACGATAACACTATCATTCCTGGCAATGGTTGGCACAGAACGTGCTATGCGGTGAAGTGCAGTTTTTAGAGTGTATAGACCTCTACCTGTTTGTAAACAAATGACGTCATAGTGTTCGACAGCGCCACGAGTTTGGTAGAGTTGAACCACGTTCAAAGCTAGTGGCGAACAAGGTCGCGCCGGAAAGCCACGGTCCTGAGGGGATTACGATGGTCTCTGAAAAGGACGCGACCTTCGGTCCTACACTCTTAGAAATGAACTTCACCACATAGCACGCTCCTAGCCAACCATCACCTCGAATGATATCGTTATCTACCCTGATTTGTTGAAAACGGGGGGCGTACGCCTTTTCTGTGACACTTATGCTGTTCATAATTGTCACAAAAAGGCGTACGCCCCCCGTTTTCAACAAATCAGGGCAGATAACAGTATCATTTGAGATGATGGTTGGCTAGCAGCGTGCTATGCGGTGAAGTTCATTTTTAAGAGTGTACTTTTCTTTTAATATTAGGCAGGGAACAATTGCCCATTCGTGGAACCCAGCTCTCCCCTTCCGATCTGTTTTGGTTTCGGTGTGTCTACCAACGTCATGATGACGTTTCTCGGGTAGAGGTTTATTGAAAGAAAAGTAGGACCGAAGGTCCCGTCCCTTTTAGGAACCATCGTAATCCCCTCAAGAACGTGGTTTTCGGGCGCAACCTGGTTCGCCCCATACACTCTTAAAAATGAACTTCACCGCATAGCACGCTCCTAGCCAACCATTATCTCGAATGATATCGTAATCTGCATTGATTTGTTGAAAACAGGGGGCGTACGCCCTTTCTGTGACAATTATGAACAGCATAAGTGTCACAGAAATGGCGTACGCCCCCCGTTTTCAACAAATCAGGGCAGATAACGACATCATTCGAGATAATGGTTGGCTAGGAGCGTGCTATGCGGTGAAGTTCATTTTTAAGAGTGTAGCTTCGAGCATAGTTCAACTCTATACCAAACCGGTGGCACTGTCGAGCACCATGACGTCATTTTGTTTACAAACAGGGAGAGGTCTATAAACCTCTACCCGACAAACGTCATCGTGACGTTGGTAGACAGACCGAAACCGAAACAGATCGGAAAGGGACAGCTGGTTTCCAGGAATGGGCAGTTGTTCGCTGAAAGAAAAGTAGGACCGAAGGTCGCGTCCCTTTCAGAGACCATCGTAATCGCCTCAAGACCGCGGCTTTCGGGCGCGACCTTGTTGGCCACTAGCTTCGAAACGTAGTTCGACTCTACCAAACTCGTGGCGCTGTCGAACACTATGACGTCATTTGTTTACAAACAGGTAGAGGTCTATTCGCCGGGTAGCGGTAGCATCGTGCCAAAGATCAGCTCCGACGGCTTGTAGCTGGAGCGCAGGCCGAGAAGAATGATTGCTAAAGCCTAAACACAGGCGGACGCGGGTTGGCGTGAACTTTGATGGCAGTCTTCAGATGTCGGTGAAAACGCTCGACCAGCCCGTTGGACGCCGGGTGATATTCAGTAGCCCGTACTCATAGGAGCCGAGGAGGGCGGTTAGGACTGCGAAGAGGGAGGACTCCAACTGGCGGCCTCTGTCGGTTGCGATAGCGGAGGGCACGCCAAAACGGGAAACGCAGGTCAGAGCCAGGTCACGACCGTCTGCCCCCTGGTGCATTCCTTCACCGCCGGTCCGGACTCATCTCCTCAACAGAGGCTATTGCTTTTGGAGACGGGTTCAGTTCAAACGCGATGCTATGCGCTAGGCATTTATATTATTAACCATCGATTGAATGCAGTGTGCATATAATGTAATGACACATAATGTAAGTTGCATATCTTACTGCTTCGTCAGCTTGCAGTGTCCTCCTATTATATGTGGTAGCGGCTTCTTATCTCAAACACTGTAGAGATGGGCCACTGCAAAAAATTGGGGCAGGAATCGATGCTACAGATATGCTGTTTTTTTTTCCTTTTTTTTTTCATGTTAGCGCAACTGTAGCTATGAGCAGCGCACAGACGTGGACAGATGGAGAGAGGACAGCAGGAAGGAGGGTGGGACAAAGAGAGCTAGGCGTAGATGCAGCAGTGGCGGATCCAAGGGGGAGGGAGGAGGCGATCCATGGTCTATGGTCACCTCTACGCTCTGGTTCCGCTACGTGTAACGCCGTGGAGGGAGCCTGCTGTTCTTATGGTGGGAGCACCTCTGCTAACGCGGTCCACCCTGGTGAACTGATTTTGGCCGAAAGGTCACGTGGCAGTGTTGCTTGCAGTTCTGCTTAGAGAAACGGAAAATGGAAGTGCGGTGACGGTGACTGAGGTTGAAAAATGAAAAAAAGAGGCAGATATCCGCAGAACTGTACCCGGTGGATATCCACAGGGCTGAATTTTCTCACATTCAAATATGTGTTTTAAACGTTTTTTGAACGTCTTCAAGACGGCCACAAACACATCTTCAAGACTCGGGAAAGCGTCAACTTATCCTGGGATAGAAGATGTTATGTAGATCAGATTGAAGACGTCTCCTAGATCAGTGGTTCCCAAAGTGTGGTCCGCGGACCCCTGGGTGTCCGCGAGAGTGTCCGTGGGAGTCCGCAAGCGTCTCTCACATTTCAGTGAGGATTTTCGTCCCCACAAACACGCGCTCGTACATGCTGCCCGATTTCCAAACACCCAGAACTTCCAAAATTGCTACAAGCATGCTTCAACGGCTAGCTTCTAATTTCTGATAGAAAAGTCCTGCAATGCACGTTTGTCCGCGTCATACACATACAAACAAGAAGAAGAAACCAGTCCGGAATCGTTTCTGAAGCTGTATCGAAAGCACGCAGCAGCTGACGAGGTTGCTGGTTATGCACTGGCTGTGACGGTGTGTGTGTGTGTGTGTGTGGGGGGGGGGGGTCCGTGAATTGGTTCTCATCGCTTCCGGGGGTCCGTCACCGCCAAAAGTTTGGGAAACACTGTCCTAGATGAAAATGTGGTTATGGCTACACCTTTCCTCGACGTTTACAAAGCGTTTTGTGCTACTAGGGGATATGCTTGGTTTAATAAACGAACAAAAGCTTTCATTGCCGTATGAATTATTTTGAGTGACAAATACCCAACGCTGTCACCGGTCGGCTTTCCTATTTTGCCCGGGGAAGCGGTGAAACCACAGACACTTCCCCGTTTCGCTCGAAAGGAAGAACCACCTGAATGCACTCAGTGTAGCGAACCTCTGTCGGTTTTACACAAACTCATCTCATGTCCATCCAGCAAGGCTATGCAGTAGTGCGCGTAAAACACATTTACCTTATGCTACAGTACATGTCGACATTCCACATCTCTCCGCAGCTAGAAGAATCCCCTGCGCGCGGGCAGAAGCGACCTTCTCACGTGACATGTGACGTTCGCAGAGAGGTGGAGCCCATGTGACTCGAACTACAGCCGAAAAGTAAGCGCATTCTTTTCACTTGCACTGGACTGCACTACCTTGGACTCCACGCAAGACAGGTTTTCGGGAGCTGCACTTTCCAGCTGAAAGGAACTTTATTAGCAATGCCTTTCTTTTCAACAGGAAAGTGCAGCACGCAAATAACCCAGTTCAGATCTGGTGCAGGCGGTGCAAGCGAAAAGAATGCACCTTGTTGTGTCTCTCCACACGGACACGGGCACGCAGCTAGCGCCGTTCTTCGGTCATCGTGGTGCTCGCTGCGGCAGTTACTTTGACAACTTGATGACAGATGGCAGCACACACCTGGTTGCGTGCAGAGTTTTCGCGGTTGTTGGTAGCCATGTGGGAGAGATAAACATTGCTTCCAACACCGTGCGTGGGACATGCTTGGCGCAGGTCAAAACAACCCCAGGTGGTCCAAATTATCCGCAGTCCTACCCTATGGCACGTGCAACATGTCGCCACACTGCGCAGCCAACCTTAAGTGTAACATCACGGTACCATTGCCATTATAATTGTTATTGTTGGTTACAGCGCCAACACGCACGTGTTTTGTAACCACGTTAAGTGAAAATGCTTTGTATTGTCCCTTCTATGTTGTTCCAGCCTCAGAACATCAGTTATCTCATGTTGTGTAACCACCCTCCTCAGCAGTACTCAAGCTCGTGCTTCAAGTACCTCAAGCTTCGCCTGTGACGACAGCCGAGCTGTGTAAGTTTCCCAGATAAGGTAATTAGTTAATTAATTAATTAATTAATGTCTGTCCTTTCGTGTTCCCTAGTCTCGGGGTTTTACATTATGCATCATCTTCACCAGCTCGCTTGCTTCCTAGCCATTTTTTCAAGGTAATTACGTTTCAGCCATAGTTACATCACTCTGAAAGTAATGAAGCGAGCAATTTGTTACGGCCACGCAGGAAAAGTTACCGAAACCAAAAAGTGATTCAGGCAGAGGTACAGTTGTATTTGTTGTTGTTGTTTAGTTGTATACAGTTGTACAGAGGTACAGATGTATTTGAAGTACTCGTGGTAAATTAAGGTTGCACCACGCTTTCTAAAAACAGGTAGGCGGTTAGAAGGGTGTTGCTAGAAAAAGATAACGTAATCATATTAGCGTTGCACGCAAGGTGTGTCAGTCCATATCTGTAGCATATCCCATCAGCTGTATTCACAAAATTACTTAAACCATTGGATGTATTCTTTTAATCAAAAAGGGTACTATATACCGTTTTCGGTAAGGGTGCAACAGAAATGACGGAAAGGTTTCAAAACGGTACGGCAACGAAGGTCAGTGGCACAGACTTGTAACCACAACCGGTTCCTTTGGTTATCCTCGACAGCGGCTTTCCCATTTTCATCAAGACATCGAATATGCGTCCACTTTCCACCGCCACCTTGCTGTGTGCGTCGTCTGCTCGTTCTGCCCTGCGCCCTTGCACCCGTGAACATACTCTAACGCCTGTGGAAAGGCTTTAGGGTTTGGTGTAGAAACTGAGCAATTTGCACTGTGAAACGAATGTGAAAGTGCGGATTGCGCTCTCCAAAAAGAATGCAAAGGTGCTGCTGAGTTACATTTTGTGCATGGAGTGCTGGCTGGAAAAATGCACCAATGGACCATTTGCAAGAGCATGCATGGCTCTCGAACCATTACTACACTAACGCTACTATATACCATTTTCCCATTCCTGGAATCCTTCCATCAATGAGTGAGCCTACGCTTCCCGGGTTTCGGCACCAAAAATGTTGGGAAAGGACCCAGGAACGATAACGAACAGCTTTAAGGCAGAATGGCTGCACTACACTCAACAAGCTCAAAAATCTTCTTCTTGTTTTCCCTTCTCTTCAAAACAGTGGTGCACATCTTATTGGTCTGGCATGGAACGGCACGACGGGCTACAGGGTCATGTTGCATACATCAAACGTACTGTTTCGGACATAGTTGTCTAAAATCTCCAGCCTGTGGCTGAGCGATCCCCTATCGGCGATGTCGTGCACGAAGGAAATATACCAATAACCTTCCCCAGAGGAGGCCACACTCTACTGCTCTCCCTAGTAGACTACTCGGAGTATGCTATGTTTCTCTTTCCCGACAGGCTGTGGTGTGTGGCCTCCCCTCTGAAACCGTAATGGTATAGTTCCTTCGTGCACAACATCGCCCATACGGGACTACTCGGCCACGGGCTAGAGATATTAGACAACCATGTCACAAACAGTACGCTCAAACTTTGCACAAAGAGAAGCAGCAGAAACAGGGCTCGAAACCGAAGATGGAAACTCAAAATGTGAGCACACGCGGTACGCTGGAACAAAAGATGCGCAAAGGAAACCAAGGCAGTATCTCGCGTGTATTTTGTTTTTAGCCAGTAGCGGACGACATTTGAGAGGGTGCTACATGGCATACAAATGGTCTGTTGGTTTAGTTTGGTGGCGTCGTGTTTAAATCTTCACAGACCAGGCGACTGGACGACACTCTTGTGTGAGTCCTGTGTCGTCCAGCTGTGTGCTTCCGCAGAGCCGTCTGTGTTGTTTTCGTCACCCTCAAGGAAGTGTTACCGCTCTCTATTGTACACCAGCAAGTACGCTTGTGCACTTTTGCTTTGTTCTTCCGATAATCCACATGGATGCTTAGCTGTACCTGCGCACAACACCTTTGAGATCGTCATGTTGCCCGATTCCAAATGAGGGATGACATGCATCAATACATTTTTTTTAGTATTTAAATATAAATACAAAATCCTATGTTGAAAGAGACATTTAAATGCCCCGCATAAATACTTTTTCAATATGGGTATTTAAATAATTTTTAAATACCACAAATACTGTGAGGAAGACACGATCTGGAGTTATACAGTGTATCTGGTGAAGTTGGGCTGTTCAAATTCTTCCAATTGGCCAACGTGCATAATATGTGCATTTACATTATGTCACGCAACACAATAGTTTTTCAAAAACGTTGTTCTATGAGAACGGTTTTGTGTTGGAAATACTCATAACTCCCAAACTCAAGCGCTTCCACGGCAAAACTGATTGGGTGCAGGCAAGCTGGTTCATTGCAAAACAAAGAAACCTCCTAGATTAGTATCCTTGAACTGTTCGTTTCCTTTAACCTGAGTAAAGCTCGGTTTGCCGAGGTTTACCAGAGTTCAAGGAAATTAATTTAGGAGGTTTCTTGTTACGTCTTCCCTCTGTTTCCCCATTTCCACCCATCAAGAGGTATTGGGTGTGCACATGTTGGAAAAGGTTTGCTGCTTTTCAGCATGTGTTGTGCTGGTGTTCATTTTTGCTCTCTGTCTCAGGTTTCGTTGTTTCTTTCAAGCACTTCTCTCAACTTAGTGTCACTGGATTAATTTCCCTCGTGTATCCCTCTGCTAAATGTATCGCATCACATGTTTAAAAACAGGCTGATATCTTCAGTTTTACTAGACTGGTACAAACAACTGTGGGTGCGTAAAACATTACCATTTCTCTCAGGTGGAACGTAACAAACACAGCATACAAGTGCAGACAGACACGACACTAATGGAGCTTGTGTGTGGAGCAGTGACAGTGGAGGCGTTGCCGCTGCCGGAGACACATTGTCTGAAAAAGTGAACAGCATAAGAGAAGCCATTGGGAACCAGATTAGCAGGAAGGGACGTTATACCATAACGGTGAGGCAAGCCAGGTCGTTTCTGAATAAATGTTGTAAGTTTTCTTTGTTCATACGGAAATTATTTTGCATATTTTATTGAAAATCTGTGCTCGGGATCAGAAACTTAGTTGTTCCGCTTCCCTGTGACGTTCTTTGTCTTTGTTTATATACACTAAGAAGACTACTCAGACACCTCAGAAAAAAAAAAAAAAGGTTCAACAGCGTAACAGCTGAAATAATGAGACAAACGAAAACACGTAGGACAAGGAGATCTGTACGCCCGGGAAGACGTTGACCCGATTGTGGAAGAGCATTGCGTGGAACTTCCTCATGACTCACTAAACCTCCAATGCTTCAGGTACCATCACACTGGTATAGGAAGAGATTAGGGGGAGAGAGACTCTGAAATTCCAGAGCGTTATTACAATGACCTCCGCTTGCTATAGTAGAACAGCCCAACAAAGGCCGATGGCACCAGGGGCTTGACTTGGTGCAGAACATCTGAAAGATAAGCTAATCTCTGCCGGAAAAGTAATCAATTACTGAGTAATCGATTACTCAGAAAAGCAATTGATTACTCGAAAAATTACTCAAAAGGTAATTGATTACAAGTAACGCAATTACTAGTAACGCGTTACGAAACCCACTCAGACAGAAGGTGAAGGTACTGGCGCTTAGGGGCCAGTTCTCACTTTGCGAGCTTTCACATGCTCCGACGAGCTCCTGCCGAAGTGTTTGGGAGCCACTGCCGTACTGTATATCCCAATACTGCCGTATTTCTTACGAATGTTGAAAATATTTGTGCTCCACCCTGACGAATGAGTGAGGTGTATCCCATAACCAAGTGACCATGTACTTATTCTAGAAATGAAATTCATCTGATTCCCTCAAATTTTTCAGGTCGGACCTCACACGCTTCACGGTACGGTTGATGGCCGGAGCAGTCTACCTTTTTCCTTGCGAATGTTAAAAAGGTGTTTGTCATGTCCAGGCCAAAGGTAAAGCATGTCCTATAACTAGGCATCATGTAGTATTGTAGCAATGAAATTCACCTCATTTCCTCAATTTCTTATTTACATAATGCGCACATTTCAAAACAGAGTTCACGTCCGGAGCAGTCTTCAAAGTTTCTTGCGAGGGTTAAAAATATTTCTTCAGCGCTCAGAGTAAAAGGAGATGTGTATCCCAGAACATTATGCCAACACATTATGCGATACAGTCCAACCCGCATATATCGAACTTTAAGGGGACTGCAAAATAATTCAATATATCGATAACTCAATATATAAAACGTTCGAATTTGAAATGACATTCGCGTGTGCCATATTAATTACCATTTAGTTGGGATAGTATGAAACAGGAGCTTACCGATTTGCATGCCTGAGAGCAGAAACTGCACAAACGAGGCGGGCAACGGGACAGTTAACAACATTTATTTGACACGGAAGAACTTCGTGAGTTGGGCTTGTCTCTTGTTGCGAGCCATGAAGTCCATTACACTATTATCGATCCTCTCAAGGCCTCCTAAATGAGAAAGTCCAGCTCCTTCATGGCATGACATCGTCGCCATTAAGACCTCCCAGTGAGCCTTCATCGCTGCTTGAATCGCCGTCGTCACCAGCAACGTCCGCCATGATGTCCGCATCCGTCATCTCTGCCACAACGTGCACATTGTTGTTGGCGCTTACAAAATCATGTGCCGTCAGATCAGTGGGAACGACTTCTGGGAACTCTGCGACCTTTCGAAGTTCGTCGTCCAGAGCGTTCTCGAAGTCGTCATCGTCGTCCGAGGCATCCGCACACGCCTCGTCTGCAACTGCCACGAAGCCTGCTTTGCGAAAGCAGTTCGCTACTGTTTCACGCTTGACGTCATTCCAGGCACCGGTCATCATTTGTATGGCACCCAGCAGGTCGATCTTGAGGTCCACACCCATTCGGAGATCAATCAGGAGGCGCTGAAGCAGACGCCTCCGGTAGCTTGCCTTGAATGCCTTTCCGATACCCTCCCTGATCAAGGGGCTGAAGCCTTCACGTCGTATTGGGCGGGAGAAACCTCACTTCAATGTTCTGCAGCCTGCATGTCGTGTGGTGTGCCGAGCAATTGTCCAGGAGAAGGCATACGCGACAATTAGACCTGCCCAACTCGCTGTCCCATGCTTGTAGCCACTCCGAAAACAGCTGCCGCGTCATCCGTGCTTTAGTGTTGAACCCGTATTGGACGGGAAGCCTTCTTTTGAAGCATCGTGGAGCCTTGCTTCTTCCAATCACGAACGGCCAGAGTTTGCAAGACCCGTCCATGTTCGCTGCTAAAAGGATTCGCCTCTCCAACTACCTATAGAGGCGCTCGCGTCGTCTTCAAGATGGCGCAGAAAAGAATGAGTGCCGATGAACAAATCGCCCTGCTTCATTGCTTCTTCGACGAGACACACTTCAAAAATTGTCCAAATAACATAACTCGCGCGTGGTTTCCTGCTGTCTTCATTGTTTTCGTTCACACTGCTCCTTTGATAGTATCTTTTTCCTTTTCCTCTTCCCGACATTGAATATTCTTCTCCGTAGTAGTTTTGCACCGCGAAATTGAGCAGTTCTGTTGCTGTTTGAGTTCTGTAAGCCGGGACACTCCATCGCACACAAAGGGAACTTGCGGCAGTTTCGGGTCAGCGCGAAATATACCTGTCGTCTGCTGTTACTATCATTCATTGAGTGCTTCTGCTGGGGTCCGCTAGGTGGCGAGCAGCCTGCTGGAGAGGTGAATAGCGCTACAGGTGTGGACGGACGAAGACCACTGCCATTATCGGTGAAATGGCTGCAGCCGTGCGAAATGCAAAGTCCTGAAACGACGCGTCTGAGCAATTGCGGTTGACTGAAGCACGCGTCGCAGCTCCACCCGATAGTGGCTACTTATGACGTAGTGGAATTACAATATAGTGACACTGCTATTTCGAATGCACAAAATTAATGTGTCCCCCCCCTCCCCGGTCGCGCTGCGGGCAGGCTCCCGAATTTTGAGTTCGTCAGGTTGGCAAGTATGTAGATAGAGCTTGAAGTTTTAGGGTTTAACCCGATTCTTCCCCGAACTTGCACCCCGAATTGAAGGTTGCCTCTTTAGAGTGAAACCCGATCTTTGCCCAGCAAATCAACCTCACTGAGATTTCTGTAGGATAGTACACTAACTTGTTTGGCAGCAAACGCAGTTCCATCACCATTTGTACCAAACCAGTTCAGTTAGTTTGAGTAACTGAGACCGAGATCTCCCTGAATGTAGCGTAGTGGAAATTTTTCCACCTGAATTTGCACGAATTTAGAGCGCACGTTTATCTACCCGATTTTTACTCCCCGAATTTAGGAAAAAATATTTCCCAAAAACTTCAGGCTCTAGTTACACATTACTCTTTAGTCTCAGTGAGGGAGAAATACTTGGAACATTCACAAGAAATATCAGAGACTGCTTCGGACATCCCCTGTACCCTGAAACATGTGAGTTGACTCATGAAAAAACTGAGGAAATGAGATATATTACTTCACTATTTGTGTGAGTGCAACCATAATTTACCTTTGACATTCAAGAGTTTGAAATATGGGTACAAACATTGCTTAAGGTAACATACAGAGTTTCCCTTACAGCAACACGCTAACCTGTTCCGCTGCTAATACACAATTAAACAATTGTTTACATATGTTTTATATAGTTTTATATAGTTTTATATAGTTTGTTTTATATAGTTTACATATGTTACATATGGTTTCCTCCATATCCCACACAGTGGTGGATCATGAGGTTTTCACAACGTTTTCTGCTTTATTCCTCGTATCATACAACGCACTGAGCAAAAAGTGCAATTTATTAGTGCATTTCTTGTCCAAGTACGTGTACTTCTGTTAATAAATCTCTTTTTTGTTGCAGGATTCCTCCGTACTTGACATTTCTGAAGGAGCACAGGCAAGATAGTCTGACGGCGAGCAGGTGACCACTCAGTTCGTACCAAGACGATCATGGCAGTCATGTCTTACCGGGAGGACACTTACCAGGACAAACCATAGCAAGTGAACTCATGCCACATTCACCTATACAAATCCATGTCGTGCCAGGAAAGACAGTATGAGGAAAAAAATTCACTTGTTCAGGTTCACCTTGTCTCGCTTAATCCTTTTCGAATCAACGCAGGTGAGGAAACACCACAGGCGAAGAAGATTTAAAGAAAATTTTTAGATTTAAAAGAAAGATATACAGGGCGCAGAAAGAGCTTCGGACAGATTTCGAAAACTCGTTAAAAATCGCACTCATGTCTAATAACAACAATATTTGGTACACCACCGTAGTTTTGTCAGAAGTTCCCAAAAAGCCCAAAACTACAATTTATATGTCCAACATGTTCCGAGAAACAAGTCTAAGAATGTCAGAGCCCGTGCATTTTGAATGCCGTTTACCGCTGTCGCTAGGCTTAGCGCGGAAGCAGATCTCTCCGTTACATGCCGTACCAGGTGCTGTGACGCTCTGCGCGAAAACGAAACTTGTCTTGCGCTACAGACACAGCGGCGAATTGGCAAGGTGGTGGTGAGGATGGTCCCCTGGTGATACCCTAATATTGGAGGGGGCTGAAAGTTGACAGCGCACGGCACAAAACCTCACGCCGTCCACCGCGTGCATGTGGGTTATATCGTTGCATTTGACCGCTGTACGAGCCTAAAGAGCATCCAGTGGTTTTGCTGAAAGGGATGAGCCGACTTCCATGCTGACGTCGAGATGCTAGCCGCCAGCGGGATATTGAACAATACAAGAGTAATACAGTCAAACCTTGTTACAACGAAACGCGATATAACGAAATTCGCGATAGAGCGAAATAATTTGGATTCCCCGGCAGAGGGCCATAGAGATCAATGTATTTTCACTCCCGCTACAACGAAACACTTTTTAGCCGCCGCCTCGATACAGCAAAAGAAAGAGATAAGGTTTATGACCCCAAAGCCGACTTTAAAGGAGCTCTGAAAGCCATCTCAAAAACTTTCCGTTCCGAACGCGTTGTGGAAGCAGGTAACTTAACTTGATGATTAACACGAAAATTTTCTCTGTGCGCGATGTTTTTCGTAGAAAAAAAGACACTTGAACATCGCCGCGCGTGTTCCCACTCGACTCGCTCCTCTGGGTCAATCGAGGAGGAGAAAGAAAAAAACGTCATTGGTGACGTAATAAAAGTGGTGCGAAAGCGGCGACCGCGCTTCTATCCGGGTCAGTGCTGACTGGTTTTCTTTTCTTTCTTTCCGTTTTCTTTCACCCTGCTTTCCCTTTGTCAAGGGATGAATAAGGGAAGACCTCGATATTCATGGTCGTGAAACCCCCGTTCTCGAAATTCATGTTCTGGAAACTCAAACTTACGTGTCTGCGTCGTCCTCATTTGTAGTCTGAATCGGCCAATTCTCGTTTAGCTCGATGGTTGGTAAGTTGACCATAAATCGTGGTGGTCTTATGACACTGCTTGGCTATGTTGGTGTGTAGCTCAGGCAATGAATGTTCAACTCCTGAGGCCACGATGTGCCGACGACGGCATATTGCGATAGATTTCACTGGATTGTATCTGGCAACGTATGGGCAAGAACACTCCTCCAGCTGAATAAGGAATTAACTGAATGGCTAACAAAGTTGCTAGTCAAAGTGGCGGGCACTAGTGATCATAGCGAATTAGTGATATAGCGTATATTGATATAATGACATAGCGGACGGAATTAGTGGTCATAGCCATGCAGCGATCATTTCGAGGCGTGAAGTGAAGCAGCGCTTAGTGCCGCACTGTGTTTATACGTATTGCCACCAACAACACAACAAGAAACAGTCACCACGATAACGAACAGCATACAAAACACAGACACGGACAGAACAGCGTTCAACTGGCACCTGAAGTTTATTTTCATAATCCACCTACTCCGGAAGGTCGCTTTAGGGAAAGCAAGGTCAAGCGGGGAGAGGTTGACCGATTTTTTGGTTGACTTCGCTCGGGGAGTTCAATGAGAAGGCCTCTACAATCTCACGGTCTAACCTTGAACAGTATCTGTAGACCAGTCTTTGTTTACTGTATCTGATAAACCAAAGAAAAAGCAAAAGAAACGTCTTCCACCGTTGCAGCGGGGTTCAGAGTGAAAAATAGCAGACGACGTTCTTCAAATTCGACGCGATTTTCAAAATCGAATTCTGGGACATTAATGCACCTGTTGATTGTATTACTTCGCATGGTGCATTTTAATATGCTTATTAACCACTTGGTTAAAAAAAATGCTAGTGATTAAAGTGCTTTCCTAGCTCCTTTAAAGGCTATGAAAACAAAGGGTGCAAGGAGCGCCCTGTTCTCGCGGCGAAAGATGGCACGCGCGATTAGGGTCGAGCAGAGCCGTTTATAGGAGAGGAATCTGGTGCCTACAAAAGGAAGTCTGAGTCATTGCAAGGTTAGGGATTTTCTTCCGAGGCTTCTCCTTTTCGCGCTTGTTTTGAACTGTCCGATTGCAGCCAAGTAAAAAGAGCACGAGACGCAAGGCGCCATCATGCGCATGGGAAACGCTTCGTACGCGTGGCGGCGTAAGTGACGAAATCAGCCTAGATGCTTTTCTTGACGGGGACAAACATGCCGTGCCAACGGAGAGCCTTACGGAAAACGCACTGTCATAGACGTAGAAGGTTTGCGGGAGATCGCAACACGATATGGAGAAAGCTGCGGAGGCTTCGGCGGCGTACGAACAACGCGTGACACCACGTCTTCTAGGCACGACGCAGACGCGTATAACCGTCTATTTCAAGCAAGAATAAAATACCGTAGGCGCACTTTGGCGCTGTATTTGTAGTTGTTGTCATTTTTCACGAAAAACTTTTCCGCATCGTAGCGGGAGTTATCGACGCTTATGTACAGCGCGTGCCCTTGGAAAGGTCGCGATCCGTGACCTTCAATTCGGTACAACGAAATGTTCGATACAACGAATGAAATTGCAGTCCCCGTGGGTTTCGTTATATCGAGGTTCGACTGTAATATGAGAAACAAGAAGAACAGAAGGTCTGGAGCATGAACTATCAGAGCAGCGTCACAGCACCCCGTATGGCATGGAACGGAGGGAACTGCTTCCGCGCTAAACCTAGGAGACAGCGGTATAAGACATTCAAAATGCATGGGCTCGGGCATTCTTCGACCCATATATCTCGGAACATGTTGGATGTATAAGTTGAGGCTCGTGTTTTGTGAAAACTTCGGTCAAAACTACTAGGGGTGTGCGAATATTCGAAATATTCGATATTCGTACCGAATAACGGTACCGCGCTATTCGTATTCGAACCGAATAACATTTCATCGAATACTCGAATATATTCGAAATTCCGCAAGCTGGCTTCAACTCATGCCTCTGAGCGTTTGGCGAAGCCTACTTTACAATTCTGTGCCTCAAATATATCCTTCAAGGTGGCTTCACCTCATGCTTCTGAGTGTTAGGTGAAGCTTACTTTACAGTTTTGCGCGTGCGGATTTGACGATATTCTGCAAGTTGGCTTCGCCTCATGTCTCCGAGCATCAGGCGAAGCCTAGTTTACACTTCTGCCAGTGCCGCGGGGTTGCAGGCATGGTTTAAAAGTGCGATTTGAGGGATCACTGAAAATTGCCACTTTTTAGAAATATTTTAGCAAATGTTGGCAGGGATGTTTAAGTTAGTTTAATTATTTTGAGCTTTGGCTGGACCAGCTATGACGCCATAGAAAGAGCGATTTAATCACACAGCCAGCTACTTTATGTCTGGAATTACAATTTTCAGTACAATTCTAGCACAAACGTATCCATCAATGAAATATGTGTATATAGTTCGTAGTCAGTCTCACAAACTACAACTGAGCACCAGGTTTCAATGCAAGCTTTTGCTTACTATTCAGCAATAAGCACACATTTTTGTGTGGTATTCGACATTATTCGATTCGCTACTATTCGAAGGTTTTACTATTCGATTGGTATTCGATTCGAACCCAAAAATCACTATTCGCACAGCCCTAAAAACTACATCAGTGAAGTAAAAAAAAAAGCGATTAGTTATACACGGCTTGGGAGAGACAAGCGTCACCAAAGGGCATGCACGAGACACCTAACAGCAGCGGCACCCGTTTCCCCCCCCCCCCCCCCCCCCCCCCCGTACCTCCTATAGTGTACAGCTACGGTTAAAACGAATACCACTGTTTCAATGCGCTTCCCAAAAATGTTTGTGACACCAACGCCTTTGTTGTCCGCCGCCGCCGCGCACATGTGGTGGTACTCAACGTACCCGGGGTCGTGGGCAGGATTTTGTCTTGAGGGGAGCAGTGCAAGAAATGAGTGAAGAGGGAGAGGATTTTGGAAGAGAGTGTCTTGAGTGAGAAAATCCGGAAACACAACAACTGAAAGATTGCATTTTCATGTACATGTTCAACTGTCCTGACTGTTACATAGGATACCTACCTGCGATATATTTACTTTAAAATAGGCTCTGACCTGTCTTTCAGACAAGGCCGCATTTTACGGAACTCCAACCTTGCACTGCGGAGGGCACTATGGCTTTACATCATCACTCGCATGGGCTTACTGTTCACCAGACGATGGAAGGAGCATTCGTCGAGGTAGCCTGCATCAAGCACGGAAGAAAACGAATTTGCGGAGTTGAAGGGCGGCATTAAAAGTCGACAAATCGAATTATGCGCGTAGCTGCTGGATATATTTACGAATTTTTTCGTTTCATGCAAGCAGCCAAGAGCAAGAAGTAATACGGCATTATTTACCATCAACATTTGCAGATGGACACGTACGCTTGGACACCGTAACAAATAAACTGCTTTTATCCTTTCTGAGGCACGGAAGTATAAGTGACAGAGACAGTGCACAATACAAATGACAATTAACAACATTGACAAACGAGGATGACTGCCCTGCTCCTTTTCGAATGCCTCCTCGATAACTGCACCCATTGGACAATGGAGACGTGTCATGCGTCATTTCTGGGGCAAATGATCGCCGAATTGAAGGACTCGAAGCATTTTTATTATGTTTTTTTTTTTTTTTTTTTACGAAAGCTTCCCTGTTCCCTCCTGTTTTAAGGCTGCGTAGTGCAGCAACGTAGGGACAAAAATACAAAATACTTCAGGAGGGGTTCTATGGAAACTTAGACTTGGGAGGAGGATTTCACTCTCGTTTTTCTCCTCCCAAATGCACTACCAAAGATACGAGCTCGTGTGGACCTGAACCCCCCCTTCTTGTTACGGCTACAGTTAGGGTTGCCACCAGGCCGGTATTCTACCGGCACGGCCGGTTATTTGCTCTCTCTGCCGGTTGCCGGTAGGAAGGTGATACCGGCAGCATTTTGCCGGTATTTGTGGCACAACACCTTTCATAGGGGGCTTTTACGGGGTTTTCCTTTCAACATTCCGCTGCAGCTTGAATAAATCTGGAGCACAGACCCAACACCGTAGTCACCAGTCGTTTTCTTAGTTATTCATTATTATTATCATTGTTGTCTTGAGCCAGTACGCTCGTTCTTTCTCTCTCTCTCTCTGTATACTGTCCACCCCTCACTTACTTTCCCTTTCCCGCGTACATTTCCTCCTCTCCCTCAGCCGGTATTTTTCACTGCGAAAGGTGGCAACCCTAGCTACAGTGCACGAATGCTCGAAGGCCACGACCGCGGCATCATTTCTGTTCCTGTTTTCTCTCTTTCCCTCTTTGCACCTCTTGTGTATTCCAGAAGGACACAGATGTTTTATGGTACTATTTTCTTCGTTCACCGAACTCTTCTTTCGCGGCCCTCTTCAGCGTTTGTACGATTTCACTTGAGCGGCGGCGAACAGTAAGTCGAACCACAGCTTCGGAACTGGCCGATGGGGCAATGTGGGTCTAAAGCTAGAGACGCGAAAATCACATAACAAAGTCTCCAACAAGCACAACACGATCGCAGCACTTGTACGTGTGACGTGCGAAGGTCAGAGTACATATCAGTAACTGTTGTGATGTGCGTGCCTTGAGGGGGGGGGGGGGGCAACGCTTTAATTGCTCTCAGGCGCCACCAGGCACAGGTGGAGTGAAACCGTATGTCCCGCTGTAGACATCCGATTGGATGTAGACATCCGGGTGGAGTGTCCAAAAGGATGCCGGCTACAACTGTTCCTCATATTGCAGCAGAGATCCCAGTGCTGCACAAGTAGGGGTTTACAAAGGCCACTTTTTTTGTTTTGTTTAATAAAGCTTCATACCCCCCCCCCCCCCACACACACACACACACGTTGTAGGTGGCAAAGGTAAGCCAACAGAGATGGCTGCATGCAATTTATTCCTTCTGGAAACTTTTATCTTAAACCTGTACTCCTCTAAGTGCTTGTCTCCCCCTAACTCGGACGTAATATAATACAGCTGTATTGTATAGGGCAGTGTACCGCCTCAGCGGCGGTGAATCGCCCACCCCATCACCATCCAATGTATGTGTGCGTATGTATTGTATGCAACCCTTCGACGAGCAAGCGGAGCCACGTGTAGACAACTGTTCAACCCCTGTGACCCTGGCAACGTGGGTTCGGCTCCTGAGGTGTCATTAGACAAAGTACGGCCGCACAAAAAGGACAAAATCCCGGATTCCGTTACAGCTGTATTAAAATTGCAGCACGGAAAGTGGCATATTATGATAATATACTATGCAGGCAGCTGGTCTCTCCTTCTATTACCGCATTGCGCAGCAGGAAACCCCTCCCTCCCAGAACCCAAACCTGTGAGTGAGTGAGGAAGGAATCCCCTTGCTGGCGCTGCGTGTCTCGCATTTCAGCAGAATTCCGAGCGTCCACGTGCACGCGTTTGCATCTTGCATCACCAATAGACGAGTTCAGAAAATCCCAGAGTGCTTAGCGCCGCTTTGAACTGTGGGAGTTTACTAAGACGAAAGAAACGGGTGGACTCCAAGCTGTTCCGATTTCCCCCCTACCGGTCCATTGTCCACGACCTGTCAATGTCAGCGAAAGCGTAACGTGAAGGATTATTCTTCGTCCCCCCGCTCAGCAAGCGCCCAGAATGCAATGCGTGCGCAAAGAGCACTGGGATTTTCTGAACCCGTCTATTGCATTGCGGGCAAGTTCGGAATTCGGCATCTGCCTGTCGTATGGTTTCGTCGTTTTTTGTTGATCATTGTTTCGTTGATGCGCACAAAAGTATGCTATTCGTGTCTATCATTTGAATGAGTCGCCGTGTTGTGGACAATTTAAGGCGTACGTGATTGCAGAGATTGGTGGGGGGGCAAAACTGGTGCTCCCCCCCCCCCCCCCCCCAGTTTCGACGTCCCTGGATTGTAGTTTAGCCTAAGATAAAGTTAGCCCAAGTTTATTGTGCATACTTTGCCTGAGTAAGGGGCGGCGTCCATCCTGTGTGCACTTTAGCGGTGCGGGATTTTGATTTGATGTCTGGGAGTTTGCCTATGAAGACTCTTAAATGCCTACAGCCCAGAAACAAAAAGGATGTCCTAAAGATGTAACTTCCACAGGGCATGTATTGTAAGCTCCTTTATAATCTTCCTATAAAGTTCGTATGAATTATGTAGATGCTGAGTGATCTTTCAGCAGGTATAAAGATTCCAGGTGACGGACGGTATTCTTTGTCGGAGGAGAACACAAAATACCATGCATGTAATGCTGAGCCACAATGGTGCTTTGAATCTGTAATTTTATAAAATATTTTTTGTACCTACATTATAAAAAAAAAAACTACAAAAAAGGAGTATCTCCCGTTTCATGCAGCCGTTGACTGCTTGCGACGGAAAATCGCGGAATTTACGAGACTGTGCCGCAGATTTTGAATTTGCCCCAGCAGAAAACCAGGGGCCTTACTCATGTCTGGGTGGCAATCGTCACGTGATCCAACACAGGTACAATTTTCCAACGCTAGGTCATGTTGCCACGAAATGACCACCCGAATTCGCCATAAGACACTAATCATTCGAGTAGGCGTACATGACCACAACCCGTGTTCCGGCTCATCACAATGCTATCAGGGGGTCCGCAGCCGTTTCGTGATGACCTTTTAATTTGCAGTCCGGATTAGCTGTTCTATTTCGGCCCAAAGCTCCTGCCGTGCTTAACTAATACTAGTCCGAACTCATCCCAGTTGAAGTACACGAGGAAATGCTATGAAGAAAATGCACAAATCTCACAATTCACATTTTATTGAAGTGCACTAGAGAATCATTGAAAGGTACTACAAAAATCATTGGAACTGCACAGTGAGAACACCTCGATTAATAGTCCCTCCTGTCTCCATTTGGTTTCTTTTCAAAATTCCGTATTTCCCATGTAGTGCACTTCAATGACTCTTCGGTGCTTTAGTTAATGTTACTTTTGGGATTCGTACATTTCGTTTGCTATAAGTTATGTTCTGTGATATTTTTTTCCCTCATATGTGATCTTTCTTGGTGCGCCCTGAATTGGAACGAGATGAGTGTGATACGAGTTTCCTGGGTACGAGAAGTGTTGATATGAGTTGTCCCATAGTAATATGAGTTGTCCTGCTATGAGCTGTGGTAGAGCCGGGAAGCGTGCTTTCAGGTGTATGACAATTCACTGCTACTAGTGCTTTTGAAAGGCTCTAGTCATGGTCCAACACAAAGTAGCTATGAACTGCTCCCTTGCAGAAACCTCCCATTTTTTAGTTTGGTCAAGGGTGTTGATTTTGAAGCGAATCAAATTACCAATTCGAGGAACTAATGAATTCGACCTACTCAGAAAAAAAGATCAGCTGATGCCAGGAAGTGCTTGAACGTAGTGCTATGTGCTTAATTAAGCGTGGGATGGAATGTAGCGCATTTCACGGCAGTTATCGAGAAGGCCTCTGGGAAATCGCTGTGGCTGTATCACAAAACCCTATGTTTCGGATTTGGTGATACGAAAGAAGTTAAAATAATCTATAGCTAATAAAAGCATTTTTCAGTACTCTGAGATGGGTGTGTTGTCCCGGGGAGTGTCTCGATTTTTCAGCATTTCCTGTCCCGCTTTTGTCCCGATTTTAGTAATAGTTTTGTCCCGGTTATCCCAGCTCTACACATCACCACTCACTTGACAGATCACAAGGCAGTGCTCGTCACTGTAAAACATAATTGCGCGTATATCAGTGTCATATATGTATAAAAGTGTCAACATCCACAGACAACAGCTACCGCTGAAATTCGCGTTACACAGTCGTAACCGTCCCGTAATTTTTGAAGGTTTGCAGAGACCAATCACCATTTGAGTCTTCGTGTTCGAGCAAACGTTGGATCGTCTGCAGGACTCCGTGGAAAATGTGACCACCACCATGGCGGCAAACACGTTGGTTTGACGTCATGCGAATGCTCCATATGCGCCTGGTTCTCCACTTTTCTAGTTCCTCAGTAAAGCTTGAGTCGATTAAGGGTTAAAAACATTTTTGATACAGATGCTGAATGTCTTAAAGGGGCACTAAAATGCGAAAACAGTTTGCTCTCAAATGAAAGTTCGTGTTTCAATTAGTTTGATGCAATCAAAGTTAGTTCACACAGCGCGACCGTTATAGAAGAAAAACGCAACGAAAACGGAGTGGTCTTTTGCGGCTATGTGAATGCGGGATACCCAGGAGGCAAAGATTGGCGGCATCCAATGAGACAGCAGGAGAAGTGTGCGCGCATACCTATCGTGGGTATGGGAATTTGGAAAGGGTCCAATCGTAGTGTTCCGTATATGCGCGGCATGATGCGCATACTGCATTTTTGAATGCCGACTCACTGAATTGTAGCTCACAACAGTTGTCGCAAATGTTCCACTGACAGCATTTACTTTCACGTCCTTCGGACAGCGACGCCAGTCCGCTTTGCGACGTGCACTATGTTTTTCACCGGGGCTGCTCCATGGCGTGGCACGCGCGTGCACGTGCAGCACGGTATAAAAGCACCGATGCACGAGCTGAAGCGTCGTTCACTGCTTAGCGCCGAAGCGAGAAAGAGTCCGGAATAATTTTGATTGTAGCTTCGTAATGGAATGAAACGTTTGAATTGTGGATAGCGAGTACGAAATGAACATAGCGTGTAGCGTAATTTGAAGTAAATTTGGTTTTGCATTTTATTGCCCCTTTAAACTTCGTACTGACTCAGGTGAAAAATATCTGCAAGTGGGACCACATGCAAGTTGTGTATGAAACAAATACACCATTTGGAAACTGCTTGGAAATAGGCCACATAGCAATCAAACAAACAAAACACACACACACGCAAAAGCACTTGCATGCTGCTCCACTTTGGGACCAATTTGCAAGTGGTCCCACTTGGGAAACTGTTAGACTGCACCTTTCGCGTCATCGCAAACCTTTCTTTTACTCACAATTCACCGCTTGCTTCTGCGTCGTTACTTTCGTTTTTCTGCCATGAAAATAAATGTCCGAGCAGCACGAGGCGAGCCGAAAGACGAAGCTCGCACTCTCATTCTTTCGCTGGACGAACCGAAGTACGGATGTCTGCTCTCTGCTCTTAAAGCCCCACGCACCGAAGTAAGAGCCCTACAGAAACCACTTGCATGCTGTCCCACTTCAGTTGCCATCTTATAATCAGTCATGGATTTGTTTCAGCATAGTACTTTTATTTCAGATTTTTACTCTCTGCTAGTTATGCAGCAATGCAAGGAACAAGCAAGGGACATGCAAGCTTGCTTCAGGCTACATAAATATGAGAAAAGCTCGCCTAAAACTGCACAAAAAAAAAGCATGGAAGACTGCAGGTGATATAGGTATTCTAACGCAGAAATGGGGCACATTTTTCTGCACTGATGCAGGGATGGGCAGTAATACTCATATTTTGTATTATAATACTAATACACAATACTTCCAAAGTCACTTGCTTTGGGATAATTTGGGGCAGGGGAACACTGTAATAGGAGCCTTGTTCCTGTTCAGATGTTTGTGGGACCCGAAAAATTACTGATAAAGTGCGCGGGTGACACTTTGCAGGTCGAACTTACGACCTCTGGGAAAGTATTACACCTTCAAAAGTATTATAATACATGTAATACCTCGTTTTGTGTATTATAATACAGATACAAATACATTTAAAAAATGAGTATTATAATACATAATACAAATACTCAAAAGTATTACAGTAATAGTATTATAATACAAAGTATTACTATTAATGCCCATCCCTGCACTGATGCAACAGGACTAAACACATTTGTTTCTGGGACACAAGCATCCAGGAACAGAACTGCAAGTGGGGACGTATGGAACAGCAGCCTATCCGGCAAAAAGTTGCGGCCATGTCGCGCGTCCCCTTTCTTGACAGTAATTTTTTAACCGTGATATACCCCACATTTGTTACAGTTCTCGTCAAAGCAGTCAACCTCGATTACTTTGTGTCTTGGCCCGTCATTGGCTGTTACGTGAAGGTGTGATTAACAAGGTGCGACGACCAATGACATGCGAGACACAAAGTAATCGCGGTCGATTACTTTGATGAGGATAGAGCGCTTTCACCTACGTCACACTGTGACGTGACAGTGACGTATGGCATGCTGTGACAGTGACGTATGGCAGTGACATGGCATTCACCATCGGTAAGGCCCTTCTTTTTCTGCGATTCCGCGAATCTGCAAAAGTTTGCGGAATTGTGGGTCTGCCGCGGAATATGAGGTTTTGCGCAGAATTTTGCAGAAACCGCGCGCTTAACTCAGTTTATGCGCGAGATGAACGGACTTTGCTCGCACCGGGTCGGCTTGCGTTACAGCGTAGATTTGCCAACCGTATAAGGCCACCAGGCCGTGATATGGCCCCATCTGTGTGCTGGAACAACCCTCTCTAACCCTCAACTCTCTGGGATGCTGGAGTGGAAAGAAAACGCTGACCCCTATACTTTGGTGTCCATAGCTGGTCAAGTACCTCTGCGTGACAGTAAACTCTGCATATGCAGAGAGGTCACTTAGCAAGTACAATTTGATAATCAGTGACAAACGTCACTTCCTCTCAGAAGAAAGCACAATGTACTTTGTTATGCTAAGTCAAAGTTTTGGAGTTGCAACCGTGTTCTTCTACACTAAGAGCTAACAGAGAGTATTTTCTATCTGAACTAGGGCAATTTGCCTTTTACCGAGAAGAAATGCAGAATTCATAGTTCACTGCTGCGGAATTCAGGATTTGCCGCAGCAGAAAAAGAAGGGCCTTAACCATCGGCAATTAACCGAAACCGTAACCTGCACCGAAATATGTGATTTTGGTTACCAGTTAAGATGAATTGGTTCAAGCGTGAACGCGAACAACTTTGCATACGTTACAGTAGAATATCGATGATACGAATCTCACGGGGTAGCGGAAAAAATTCGTATCATCCGAAATTCGTATCAAACGAATTAAACCAAAAATTAAAAAAAATGAGGTAAGAAAGTAGGCAGTGAATGTTCATTTTTCATTACTGTCAGTGAAAGACGTCGGTTGTGACGCTTTTCTGTCTCCGTTTTTGGCCAATTCTTCCCAAATTCGCGAGCTGATTGAAAACACCCAGCACGTGCTTTCCGCACGCGAGTCGCGCAAAAGTGCTCTAAAGCGAGCTTCTCCTAAAGCACTCAGGTATTAGGTGAAGCCGACTTGCGAGACGGTGACGCGTAATGTTGCCAGAAGTTGTCCTGCTATGTTCCCTCCTCGTGTCCTGGTCGCTCTCTCCCGCCAGTGCGATGTCGCACAGCTTCGCGGTATATTGTTGCGGTGGGGAGTAAAAGTGTCGCAACAGAGATAAGGTGATAAGGTTCCTGGCCATGTAATCCCTTGCCGTACGTGACATAGGTCGTCATGATTATTCTCTGATGTCATAATATGAACGTCTGAACATCCGCAGCGCCCATTTTCAAGAAAAGAGGGGGCGCACGCTTTGCCCCCCCCCCCCCCCCGGAAAAATCTTGGGAACGCCCATGTCATTGGACTGAGTCGAAAATCACAAGCGCCGGTGGCGTTTGGACGTGCGCGTGACTGCACGTGCGGTATGTAGAGGGTCCATGGCCCCGATCTTGAACTTCCACATTGCGATCGTTATTGTTATATCTCAAATTCGCGCGCACCAAAGCCCCTTTGTGGTGGTGGTGGTCCCGTTGATTGGCTCACGCAAGTGCTCGTGGCGAATCACGGGCCGAAATGGTGCATTTAACGCGCGTTATTGGATAACGAGACGTTTAAGATCGGCCGGGCCCCATGTCATTTCAAGGAACCCGTAGTACAGACGCAACATGATCGGTTTGCGTGGGGAGTTGCGCGCTTTCGGCCATATGTGGCGCTGAAGGACATGGTTGGGAGCGCCCCCAAACGTCTGCAACAGGCCACATAACGGCAAATTGAAGATCGGACACCTTCCAGGAGGTGGCATTTGAAAGATGTTATTTAGGACAGGTGCATTCGCGTAATTATCATTGTGTTCAGAGAAGTATTATCATATACGAAGAGCGTATCAAATTCGGAACTGGGAATGCTGTTGTGAGTTGGAATGTGAGGAACACGCTCGAACGCCATCGCATATATTTACTTACAAGATCACGGCTCGGGCTTGATCTTCAACTTGTCTTTGTCGCCGTGCTCTCGCGAGGGTCTATCGGAGCGCGCCAACTCCAAATATAACGCTAACGATCACTATGTGAAAGATCAATATCGGGGGTTCGCTGCACCATAACCTCCTATATCGTAGTAGGCAATAGGCTGCACGCACTGTTAAGAAAAAAGGGTATGAAAAGGTGGTATCTTCTATAGCTACCCCCAGGTCAACATGGCGCGTCTAATAGCGCGTTAAAAGCAGTTATCATATCTCAAAATTTCTAGGAAATGGCGTACCCCCCTACCCCCCCCCTCGCTCACCGAATCAGGGGGCTTAATCGCTTCATCGTCGTTACAAGCTAACGAGTGGTGGGAAATTCAAAAAGGTGGGCACGTGACACATTGCGCGTGACGTGTATCCCGGCCTTCACGTATCCAGAGCCATTTATACTGCACGTATCGCGCGGAGAGCGCCGTGTTTTATCACGTGTCCACCTTTTTAAGTTTCCCGCCCGCCTTTTTGAATTTCCCGCCACTCGTTAGCTTGTAACGATGATGAAGCGATTAAGCCCCCAGAAGGCGGTAACCACATCATTCGTAGGTAGCAGGCAGAATTTTGCGACCTTTTAGGCACAACATATACGCATCAACTATTACCTCCAGACTGCTCCACTTTTCTCTCTCGTTTTTTCTTTTTGTCAGAGTGCACAGGTGCACGCGAAACAGGTCTACATTTGGAATGCATGCAAAAACCGTTGAGACGGCGCGCAAACAAAATAAGATTTTGAAACTTTGTGGACCAGTCGGAGCAGCGCGCACAGGCCTTTCGCGCAGTGGTACACACTCTGCCGCGCCTCGAGCGACGACGGAGAATCGAGGGGAGTGTGAGCCTTTTATAGCTGCCATAGTGGCTTACCATTGGCTGGCATACCGCCTCCTCTTTATATGAACGACGCTTCGCGTGGGAGGAGACGAGCGCCGCCCGGAAGGAACAGCTGCAGCCATTGATTTGTCACTAGGCTGACGTCATGCGTATTCCTGTCTCTTAGCAACGGAGGACGCCAAAACATCCCAAGGCGGCTGGTGCCTTCCTGACGATCTCTCTCACCTTCATAAAGTTATAGTATATATAAAGTTTCATAGCATATTATGATCTACGTGTTAAACTACCCACTAAATAAATTAGTTTTTGTTAACTTTCCTGTAATCTGTTGCCCACGGCTTATTATTTTAACCTCTTTAACCATATTATACCAGCATTTATACATACATTATATATATATATATATACCCCTGGTGGGAGTGACCCCTGGTTTGCTAATTCGGAACGATGCGCAGCTACCCAGGGCTAACGAGCCGCAAACATGGCGGAACACGTGTCCTCTGGTGCTGCCGCATCGTTCCATGAGTATCTGTTTCTCTGCGTGCAGCCATAGAAGCCATGTTAATCTGTAAGTTTGAATTTCAAGCACGTCTAGTGTCATTTATTTGTTTCTTTAATGGCTTTTTTCCCTGCATTATATATATATATATATATATATATATATATATAGGTTAAAGAGGTTAATATGTCAAAGGGCTGCGAAGTTGAATAAAAGTAAAATAATAAGACGTGGACAACAGATTACAGGAAAGTTAACAAAAACTAATTTATTTAGTGGGTATTATAGATATAATACCCACATATTATGTATAGATTACATACTATATACTACATAGATTATAATGTGCTATGAAACTTTTAAAAGAACGGTGGACGTTTCGGACAGCAGAACTGTCTACGTCAGGACAAAAGAGGTACGAGGGTTGCCCAATGCTTAAATATGTTGGGTAAGCGACGTCACAATCGGTTCAGGTATGCCATGTGGCAGTTGTCCGTGAGTCATATTTTGGAACATTCCGCAAGGTCAAGTCCGGGTTGAAGGTCGCCCGGACTTGACCTTGCGGAATTATTTAACCGACGACGGTTTATTCCTTTAATAATTTAATTTCAATGTTCCTCGTACAACTTCACAACGGGTGACCGCTGTGAAGAATTGCAAGAAAGAAACGATTGACAAGCGCGCGCACACTCCATCGAAGGCATAACACGCGAAGCTACATTCAGCTAACATTGAGCATTACACGGCTCGCACTTCCTTTCTGAAGTACTCTGAACAATCGTGTACCGCGTATTCATGCCGTCAGAAGCCGGAGACACCAAACAGCCGCACAACGTCGTTGCCAATACACACTTCACTGAAAACACTAGCTACCCGTGGCCTCCCTTTCTCAAAATCAAGGTATGGTATAAATGTGAGAAGAGCTTGCACGTTGCGTATCGTACTCCAAAGTCGCCTAAATGAGCAAAGACACCCGAACACAACCTGCCTCGACCATGAAAGATGAAAGAATATGAGTTCTTTCACTGCCTCGACCAATCGACTGCTGTTTGGAAGGGGTGGCCTGGAGCTGTTGGTTCCCATGTGGTACCGCCGCCCGTGGGACGTCAGCCTCATGGCCAATCAACGGCTGCAACTATTCTTTCTTGCCTTTCCGGGAGGCGTATTTCCAAAGCGCACAGCCATCGTGGCCTTCCTAATCGCACATCGCTCTTTTTGCCACACTGCGCATGCTCCTCGTAATCATGGACGGATACGACGACGCTCGAGAATCTCGCCCATATGATCTCAAGCCTCTGCCAGTCCTCCTCAGGTAACCGAGGATGCGGCTGTAGAGTATGTACCACTGCGCCAATCTACAACGTTGCAAGCTCATTGGCCCAGACTGCGTGCGCGCTCCGATTGGTCGACAACGTTTTGAAATCGCATTTTGTACGCGCGCATGTGTGTGCAGCGTCCCGGCGGCCGTTTCAGCATAGTTTCGAAATAGCTCGCATCGGTTGGCACGGCGTCCGTCCTCTTGTGTTCCGTGCTTCGGTGATGTCAATCGGCAGAACAGTTTGTGATTCTACGCGTGTTGTGCTGTTCCTGGACACGACTGTTATCCCACGTACAGTCTATCAACTACGGAACTGGAATGCTTCGTGGGCTGGTGCGGTTGGAGCGTGAAGAACGCGTTCGGGCGCCGTCGGATTTTGAGGCCTGACAACAAAGACAGGATTACGATTACGTGCCAGACAAGCGCCTTTTCAGCTCTGCAAACAACGAAAGAAGATGCTCATTATAAAATCGGCCGGCAAGGTGTCCTCTTGTGTTTCGTGTTTCGGTGATGGCAGAACAGTTTGTAGAAGTGTTCGCTGGTTTATTCATGCGTCGATGTGATTCAACGTGTGTTGTGCTGTTCCTGGACACGACTATTATCCCACGAACAGTCTATCAACTCCGGAACTGGAATGCTTCGTGAGGTGGACCGGTTGGAGTGTGAAGAACAAGCGCGTGCCCCGTCGGATTTCGAGAGCTGTGTTCGTTTTGCTTCAAGTTCGAACTTAGTTACAGTGCGTCAGCAACGCAGTGGACTTTGTATTCACAGTGCACCCATGTACCAGATCTTTGAATCAGTGCTTTGTGTCAAATAAATATTTCTTTTAGCCAAGAGAAGCTTCAGTTATTTTGAATATCGGGTAACGGCGGTAGGCGTGAAATCCGGTAGAAGTCGATGGTAGCCAGAACCGGTCGAAAGGCTAGCCAAAGTTAAGGGTCCTGATTGGCCGACTGGCATTGCATAATTTCTACAACGTTGCACTCTCATTGGTCGTGTGCCCAATGTTGTGTGAATTATCTCAAACTATGGGCTCTATGGGGAGCTGTTGGAGCCTGCCTCTGCTGCGCCGGAATTTCAAGACCGCATGCGCCTATTCTCTCGACGATCGCTGTGCCGGAGGCCGCTTTCGGTCTGTCCGTAAAGACTCCACAAAATGGACAATTTTCATGCTACAGAAAGAAAACTAGTGTGCCGATGAGTGATACCCCAGTTTGCTTGTTACCACGTACGTACGTAACGCTGTTCGCCTCAAGAATGCATGGTGTAGTGAGCAGGGTGTTCGGCCGAGTGCATCCGAAAGATAGACAGAATGGAGCAGATGCCTATCATGTATCCACAATATGAGAACACTATACTTGCCATTTGTACCGTCCTTTTGCATTCAAGCTATCCAATAGCTAGCGAACGAAAATAGCCCAGTTACACGCTGCGTTATTGCTGTGCGGATTTACGCTCACACTATAGGCGGTCCGTGTGTTCAGGTTTTGCAGAGCACCGCCCGCGTGTTAGCTTCATTTCTGGAACATTGCGGTTGGCTTTTGTTTGGTACACTCTTTCCTTTCTGAGCTGCATATGTGCTGCCCCATGTTCGCGAATTCGAACACGTGAGCGTAATATAGTGGGGGGATATGTTTATTAAAGAAGAAAAAAAGGGAAAGGTCAGACAGGTCAAGGCCAACTTGCTATTCCACAAAAGAGAAAAAAGAAGCAAAAAGAAAAAAGTGACGGGAACGATGGGGTGGCTCAAAGGCTGTTGACCAGCCCAGTGTGCTTCAGGTAACACAGGAGGGCTCGGGTGACTGCCCACTGTTTGGAGTGCCGGACAGGTCCCAGCAGCGTCGCCAGGGAAAAGTAGTGGATGAGGCAATTAAACATATGGCGAGCGCCTTTTTTTTTCAACTCTCGTCATTCATTTGAACATATAAAAAAGGGCCCATTAGAATGTTTCAGCAACAGACTTCTTTATGTAGTCCTAATCCAGGAGCACTGACCAGAGCACGTGTTACAAAACAAATAGTGGATCTGCACAAATCATTCTTGCTGTTCCACGCGACATAGCTAGTTGTGCATTATGCGTTAAATGACAATCGCAAAACAAGTTGTAATGGGTTGTAATGGTTGTCCCGATATGGCAGTCAACGCTCGATTTGCGAACAGTGAGCATTATGTTACAAAATTGTCCATAAATCAAGGAATTGGCGAAGCAAGGTATGGAATAATTGCAAGAGTGCAAATGCACTAACATGACACGAGATGCCTTGTCACATGTGTTCACATACTGTATAAGCAGTAATTTCCGCGAGGACCTATTTTTCGCGAAATTCGCGAGCGCCCTTCTTTTCGCGAATTTAAAGTCCCGCGAAATATGCGAAGTAATGACAGAAAAATACGATAAAGAAATAAGGCCCAGGACGCCGATACGTCTTATGTCCGCGGTGTATTACGCCCTTATACTGCACTCTCAGTTCTGCAATTGACTTCAGGACTTTAGATGATGTAGTTGCCATGTACGCGCTCACTGTCGGCGCGCAATACAAATAAATTGCTAGTGGAAAAATTACAACATGCGATATATCCGCTACCGATCCGCTGCCTTCGCATCCGCATCCGATTCGCATCCGACCTCGAGACATCTGCATCCGATCCGCACACCGCAGAAAGTGACAAATTTTCATCCGAATCCGCAAGTATCTTGTGGATATCCGCTTCCGTCCGCGGATGGTGCAGGGCTCTACCGTCAACTGCTGCTTGTAAATCGAAAGGCACATTTCACCCGCGCACGATAGATGGCATCGTGCGCTAACATGCGCCAGAGCCATTTATAGGGAGAGTTTGGCCATTCTGTGATCTTTTGCCGCTCAGAGATGGGGGAGCCGCCGTGACGTCACAGACGTCATCGCTGCGCCCACTTGACCGGGATGAAGGGCGACCCGCGGCGTCACGGAGGAATTTCAAGGCTGTGACTCTGCTCCAAAATGGTGGAATGGGCGATTTCAAGGCGAGAGCCCTGATCCAATATGGTGCCACTGGCTTTGGCGCCGGCCATCGTGTTACGTCAAATGGCGCGCTTTGGGCCATGCTTCTCCCAATGGCCAAACTTTCCTAATAAACGGCTCTGCCTGTAGGAAGATATGGGAGCCACCATGCGGCACTCGACGTCCCTAAGCTAACTTGTTGGCTGTGCTGCGTGACCAGGAAGCTATCAAGGGACCGTGACACAACACTCCCCCTCCTGTGCCATATCGTCTCTCTCCTCCCTCTTTCATCCTCCCCTTGGTGCACCGAGCCGCCTCTCCAGGCTGAAAATATGGAACTCGAGAAAGAGACAGAGGAGGGACGACACAACACGACACGTTCTCGAACACAGCAAACCCTTTAATGACAGAATCACCTACGTACCCAACAACTTCCGAATTGGTGGCGAGGGAGCAACCGACGCCACACTTACACAATTTCCCCTCGTGACAATCTCTTTGAACTCCTTTAACGGTCTGGCCACAGGAACCTGGAACACTTGTCTCGTCGAAGTAAGCCGATCCCACCAGCTTCGCTGCGCATGCGCGCTCCATCCGGTATGGAGCGGCGTCCGCCATTTTGGTAGTGTTTCGCTGTGCGAGTATTCAAGCCCCCGCTGTTTACCACCTGTCTTCGTCTGTGAACTTTATCTCAGTTGCACGCACGTCGTGGTACGCTTTGTGTAGTTGCCTTCCTGTTACTTGTGGATTCCTAAAGGGAGGATTCTTTGTAGTCTGCCGGCCTATACGGCTTGTTGCCCCAGCAGGTACGTACGTGTCCCGCTCTTATACGAATCTTTTGCGACCACTTGACTCAAAAGCGACACATGAAGTGGACAAGTAGATCATGTGGGATAGTTTTGTGCTGCCAGAGAAAAAATCCAGGAATGGCATACATACTTCACCGATATGTCCGTTACACCTACTATACTTCCAGCCTATAACATCAACTGATACACTTTGAAATGTCAAGGCGCGCTCAGTGGGTTATCCAGAATCCCAAGCACGGAGGGGTATTAGAAAAAATGTGTGTGGTGTGTGTGTGTGTGGGGGGGGTCATTATTACAGTTACGTCAATATACCTTAACATATCATTACCGACATGCATCTAAAGCTGAAATCGGAAGGGCTCCCCCTGTAGGGGGTACACAGCTGAAAAAGTTGTCACTGAACATTTAGGGGGTTGTGGGGGGAGGTTGAATAAATCACTGTTTAAGCTTGCGAAATGAAAAGCATGTCGAAAGTGTACTGAACATACCGGCACGTTTCCAGGCAAAAACGCAGCCGTTGCAGAACTTTCATCTTAACTTGCAAATATTGTGTTGTAGGAAGGGGCAATGGCTACACCAACACTCTTAAACCCGTACCTTTTATTGTAACTTTTAGAAACATGTAACTTCTATATAGACGTAGATTTCGAGATTTCTTATAGGTTACACCACTGTAACGTATATTTAGAGGTTAAAAGCGACCAAGGTCATGTCTTTACAACACGAATAGAAGTTACATCTCGGAAAAAACAAAAACAGCTTGTTGTAACTTATAAATGTACCCTCTACTTCGACACTGTAACTTCTAAGCGAAATCTCCAACGATAATATCTTTGTTAGTTTCTTATCGTTTGTTTTCCTTTTGTTTTTCAGCATAATGCCGCGTTTCAGCCTCCCATTCGAGACGACAGTTGCGAATCTACGCTGTTATTTTTTATCTGTTTCAGCGTCATTTATACGTCGACTACATGTTATCAATGCTGTATGAACACAGATTATAGGTTCGCAGTCTGGAATACTGATAGTATGTTTCTTTCTAAAGGGTGGAAAACCATTGTCAATGCCGCAACCACCAAGATTTCCGATTCGCTGCGTAGCCGAGCCTGGTCTAGGTCTATCCACACTGAGAGCGGTTTCCTTGAAACGCTTAACGCTCGTCGTCCGTCCGTTAACACGTGTAATCTGTTTTAATCAGTGGTTTTCCTCGCGTTTATCATAGTATCGTCAGGAACACCGGAAAAGCTAGATGTCGCTAGTATATTTCGGTGTTCTGAGGGGAAAGTGTAGTGAGCGCGAAGATTGCAAAGAATATATAACCGAAAACGAACGTCACCACCGCAGCCCTAATTCACACACTTCATACACTGGGTAAGTGTACATTTTGTGCTAGGTACGTGCGTTATTTTGATAGCAAGAGCTCTTAGCGCATGTTTGTTGTGATTATGGCAAGCGTTTTGCGGCCCTGCATATGAACGCCACTTACGCTTGCTACTTTTCTGCTCTTACTTGGTCGCCAAGTCAATACACCGGCGTGCATTTTGCGAGCTGCGGATATATGCATCGAGATATATAATTCGCAGCTTCCTACTTGTTGTATTCTTACGATATTCTAAGACTCAATCGCGGAGTGAACGCCTTCCCGCATTTATGCTGATTTGTACCTTGTGCTTTGTACGGATTTCAATGGTTACGTAAATGTTACTCTCATTGCCCAAACTTTTGTTCCCAGGATCCCACATGCAAGTTCACATACCGTCACCAGCGCAATGCAGTACCTCACAAACTCGTCCCAGAGCGCCTCCAACGCTGATAACGCAGTAATGTAGTGTCTCCTGCGTTACTGTACACTCATATTCCTCAAGGTTGTGTGCGTTTTATGTAATACTGTATTGCCATTTGCGCTCGCCTCTGCAACACGAATGTGGAATAAATTTTTTTCTGCTGCAATTCTCCATTTCGTTGGGTGTGTTCAGCTTAGCAAACATAGGTCAGTTGTTTTGACTCGCTAGCTTCCTCGCACTTTTATGCATTGCTTCTCACTTAGAAGATAGTTCTTTTTTCCACATACATGGTAAAGCGACCATGGTTTCTCCTCACATCAGAATCGCACTTGTGCACAATGTGTCACCTCTCGACAGACTTCTGTTTTTGTAATATACATATGTTCAAGATCTCCTTTTCTGCTGGTTCATTTTGGTACCTTGGTGTGTTCTGTAAATGTCTGTCGATATCCCACGCACAGGGTGTTTGTTTTTATTCGCATCACACCAGCCCTCATTTGACAGATGGGTTATGTTGATTTTCGCAAATTAACCCATCCGTAGTTACAAACATTTCCGACATTTCCTGACGCATGTGTTTGTAACTACGTTTCGACTAATTAGCAAAAATTCACATACCCCACCTGCCAAATGAGCGCTACTCTGTTGCGAATAAAAATGAACATCCTGTATAAAAAGCCGCACGTTGGCGTAACCTTTACGGGCAGGTGCTGGATTGAAGGCCGTAACCTCTAATTAGTGGGTTTCCTTGTAACTTTTATAAAAGGGGTCGCTCAGAGGGTACCTGGTAGCTTCTGAAATAGAGGGTAAAATATTGCGATTTTTTACCCTTTACGAAAGGGTACGGAGTTAAGAGTGAAGGCCTAAACCAAGGAAGCTGGACTTCGTTGACACGCAGCTTAAAACCGTTTTCTTTTTTCTTTTTTTGGGAAGCAGCACATATACCGGTAAGACTTATCATAACTTTATTGCAACAATGCTACGTTGCAATAAATCCGGAAATCCATGGAGCCGGAAAACACAAAGATGGTTGTCTTCGGCTGTTTACATCTGGCCACCTCAAGGAAATGCAGAGGGGTAGAAATCCAGCGAACCGGTAGAGATGTAGGAAGGGAGTTGCCTCAGGACTGAAGCCGCCGATATTTCGAACAGAGACTGTTCTTCTTCTGGGCCAGAATGGCCAGGAAATGCAGTTCTTCGAGGACCATTCGAGCCCAAATACACTAGTCAGAGCTGAAGTCTATGCAACCATGCAGACATCAGCAGTGTACACAGTGATGAGGCATTGACAAAGCATCAGGAAATATTTGCTCTGGATCCTGCAAATGCAAGGCAGGCACTATTGGTGTCTGTGAGCACATGTGTTGTTGTTTGTACGCTTTAGCACACATAACGACACATGAACTAAAGTCGGTCCCCAAAGCAAAATCCTGCACCGAAGGTCCAAGGGAATGGTATACACCACGAAACCCCAAAGTTGTGTCACAAAGCATAGGTGCCAGACTGAGCTCTGCGCCTGAACACTACGCAAAAAAAAAAAAAAAAAAGGAAAGAAAAAGCCTAGAGCAAAATAGTTTTCTCCCTCGAACGTGGCTAGAAAATTGTAATTCTCCATAGAACGTGGCTAGATTTTTCGAGAAACTGGAATGCTCTCGACCTACAGCCTAGAAGAAGCTGCAGAGATTGAACTCGTCACTCGTGGTCAGAGCAAGTGTGACAAGTGTGATCAAAATACACGAGTGGGATGGTAACGGCATCCATAGGACATGGGGTATTTACGTGGGTGAAGACGATAGACAGCAATTCCCGGCCACATAACATGGGACCTCTGCTTCGTGGTATTCTTTCAAAGCAGAGCATCCAGGCATCCACCATGAAAATGGGAATTGATATGGAGCCCATTGCAAAAGGAAGCTACATTGAAGAACATGGAAATAAACACAGAAATTTACATATCGTGGAACATGGCCTCTGTGTGCTACCCGGTTTTTCGTATTTAAAAACAGTCTAGAAAAATGTATTTATATTTGTATTTAAATACTGTTTGAGTATTTATTTGCTCCTGTGGTGTGACTCATTTCTTTAACGAACAAACATCGCCTGATCAACCTGAAGCTGCATGGACGATCAAGTCTAATTAAATAATTTAATAATTAAAATCACCATGTTGAAGGTACGCTGTTACTTCATACTGGTTTGCTTGAGGGCTCACATAAACAGTAACTCAGTTTATATTGATCTTAATTATTTGTTCATTCAATGTGCTTATGAATGTATTTAAATACTGAAAAGTAGTCGACCCGCGTTTATCCGGACGGCTTCGTTACCTGTGAAAATGTCCGGATAGCGGGGGAACCGGATAAGTGAAACACGAAAATCCAGAGTGATCCTAAAAGGACACCTTTATTGACCATTACACAGAAAACGCTATTCATTATCATCTGTTTCATTCTAATACACGCATCCAGTTCCTGCAAACCTTTGCGAATGGCATTGACTCTCGAAATATTGTTCTGTTACTCGAAAAATAATAGTGGTGTTCTCAGTGCCGCCCACGCATTTTCTACCGTCACAGCTGGTGCATCCACGCTTTCATAATCAGATTCTTCTTGAACACTATCGGAAGCGATGACACTGACGATGTCGTCATCTCTGATTGCAGCGTAGGGGTCCTCGTTGCGGACCTTCTCAGTCTGAACTGACCAGACTGCTCAGTGGATTATTTTTATGTAACGTGCAAAGTCGGAAAGGGAGAAAATTCTTCCTAGCAACACCGTCTTTGTGTCAGCAAGAAGAAGGCCACGACCAGGGTTCTTGACCTCGCTTGACTAGGTGTGGGCCATAGGTGGGGAAGTTACTTTTATTTTGTAGTGCACTACCGTTACTCACTACTTTTTCGAAAAGTAACGCGTTACGTTATTCGTTACTGTTGCGGTAGTAGGTAACGCGTTACTAACGCCGTTACTTCTGATAAGTAGTGCCGTTACTTTTACATTACTTCACCAGTTGTCCTTATAATATGTACAATTTTTGGTTGAGTCACATAAGTGCATTCCGCAAATCAATACAAGCAATGTTGGGCACAAACAAGGGTCACGCATGAACACAACTTACATGTACGATTTATTGCAACGCAGAAGTAGTTGATGTTCAAAATTTTTAATCGGTGAGCTTCGCCCGTTGGGCTGAGAGGACGCCTAATGACCAGTGAGTGCTCCTTGTCAAGGTTGATAGAGACGGTGACCTTTTATCTCATACAGTACAAATCCAAAAACCCAAGTCCTTGGTACGTGTTACTTGTTCAGAGGGTAGAGGCTATTTTTCTGCCGCTTTTGCCCCATTCGTCCGAAAAATACCAGAGGGAGTGAAAAACAGAGGTGGTAAATAAAGGTGACCCCTCAACCAGGGTAGGTCAACAACCCTTCTTTTGCGTTCTTCGTGGGTGTGGATGTGACCTTCTTGTCATTGTTGAAGATGGATAGAAAAAAATGGGGATTTTCCCGGATTCTGCAGGCACGGTCCTCGCTCAAGCTTTCAAGTTCCCGAACACGCAGTAACGCATAACGCCGTTACGCGTTAGTTGTTAAAAATGTAATGGCGTTACGTTACTCATTACTTTTCTCCCAAATGTAATGCGTTACCATATTTCACTACTCGAATGTAACGCGTTACCGGTAACGCACTACTTTGTAACGCGTTACTCCCCACCTATGGTGTGGGCCAAGTGTCATTCCGGGACAATGACCGGATAAGTGAAGCCGATTGTTGGGTATTACTCCCTTCTGTTCCCTGGAATTCTCGTCCGAGTCCGGAAGCTGAAGTCCGGATAAACGAGGGCGAAATACATGGGGAGAAATCCGTCCCCATGCGTTTTTGTCCGGATAGCGCAGGATCCGGATAAATTAAGTCCGGATAAACGCGGGTCGACTGTATTTACATAACGTTTTTAAATACATATTTAAGCAAAGTATTTTGTATTTATATTTAAATACAGTTCAAATTTATTTATGCCCATCCCTGCCCGTGTTTACAGTGCATGCTGTCCATCCCCCTGACTTAACGTAGCAGCCCTGTCTCATGATCAAACCCATATCCTCTTCATTATAAAGTGGGAACATATGCGATAAGGACGACAAAGACAAACAGGCAATGTTGTCTTCGGCAGTGGCTTAGCCGGACCTCCAAGGTAGCGGGGACTCGATACGAAAGCCCGCCCACTTTCACGCCCCTCCCCCGCTATTCCTGGGTCCGCCAACACACACATTTTATTGCCAGCTGGCTATTGCGCACACCGCAAGATAAGGGATGCAAATCTAGACCGATTTGAACGCTCACAATGTGATTACATGTAGGCTGTTATCATCAATAAGGCCCTGTCACCAGATTGGAAGTATTTTGATACACTCATACTTTGAAAGCCATTCAAGAGTGGCTAGGGGGGCTCGAGCCCCTCGAGTGTTACAATACACCACATTTTTGCCCGGGTCACGAAAGCATTTTTGTGAGAAATACCACAGCCGGAGTTCTGTGAGAGGAAACGGGCAAGCTTTGAGAGACGACACACATTTGAGGAAGCCACCCGACCTGAAAACCACTGACTGTATATCTTCCCATCACCCCAACCACCACGATCACCACGAAATGGTAGTTTTCAATATAATATGTATTTCACTTGTTTATGAAATGATAGTGCAGGGCCAAAACTTTATACAAACATTAGCTTCTTGCGTCCATCGATTAGAGGTTATGCCCAACACTCTTCACAGACAAGCTGTGCACAAGCTTCCTTGTGGCATGGCTTTGAAGCCGTCGATTTGCGAGATTAAAGAACATTCGTGCGATAAGTATATACTATAGAGTAATGCGCCAAAGGTCGTTCGCTGTGGCATTGCAGTTTACGACTACCGAGAGACGTAAAATTATTTACTGAGCTTCATGTTTGGTACAGTCCTTATGAGGCAGCAAATTTTGCCCCTCTGCAAATAAATAAATAAGCAATGGAGTTCAACATTTCTTTTGGGTAGGTTTAATTCTCTACTGCCTCTATCTTACTTTAAGCATAATATGCTGACCTCATCATAGTACTCCGTAGGTAGCGAACAAAGAAACTTGTCAGCCAGTTAAACCTCCTCCAATGGTTAAACAGAAAGACAGGTAAAAAGCGATGCTTTATTGCACGGACCGGGATTACATAAGATGTCCACAGGTTGGAAACCGAAAGCAAAGTCAGAACGGAAGGCGAGACTAGCCAGAGTTCAGAAACCGAAAGCAATCTCCCCCGCAGGTTTCGTCTTTCAGGTCCCGTGTTTATAGGAAAAAAGGTCACTCACGCGTTGCACCCAAAGAGGCCCCGGGGAACACAGACATAGGGCCATTGCGATGTCTCGTCTACGAGAATAAAATGGAAATCGGAGGAAAACACAGTCCAGTGTCCCTGATGTATTTACATGATGGTGTTTTACAGCCGTCACGTATCACCACTGATTTCTCAGGAAGCTCGATTCCGTGCTTGACCAGGACCCTTATGCTTAACAGGACCGCTGAAAATAGGGAGCGATAAAAAGGACACAGGTAAGGACAGCACTACACTTTTCTTCAGCACCTCCGAAACACAAATAAGAAGACCACGAAAACTCTGGCGCCGCAACGACATACACGTATAGGGAAAGTCCGCCAATTTTTGTGGCGACATGCTGCCAGAGTTGTACACGTTACTTGAAAAAGGTAATTGGTTACCTATACTAGTACTCTGATTGCAGAAGTAAATTTTTACCGTTACAAATTACGTGGTAGAGGAAATATGTCGGAAGGATACTTACAAAGCATTGTGATACTTTGTCGCGTCTCATTACTGCTTCGCCATCACTATCCATGTGGAGCTTCCTTTTAGTCCCATACTTTGCCCTGGTCTCTAGCTCTCTTTTCTTCCTCCTTTCATTTTTAAATTTGTTTCGCAGTCTTGTCACCCATGAGTCCTGAAGTAAAAGAGAATTCATTAGAGGACATATGAACGCCATCACGTTATGTCAAACCACATTTTTACGGAAGCAACTCACATAACCAGTCGCACTGACATCACGCAACTTCTCATACTTTTCCACAAGTGTGCTGGCAACCTTTGAATAAAACTTCGCAGTAGGACGTCTGCAACAAATGACAATGTAACCTCAGGACAGGCAGAGGAGAGCACATACTCTGTGTGGAGAATCATTGACTGGTAGATTTCCTCCACAATCTTCTTGTGCACTGATGGAGTCACTGCTGGTCCTCCGATCTTAAGGTTCAAGCTGGCGAATTCTGGCATTTCGTACCCTGTACCATCTCTGTCCTCTGTGTCGTCATCAGAGTGGCTGAAAAAGTATGGCAACGTTTATAGCGCATAGTACTCCAACCTACATTATCGGGCATGTGGCTGTATAGGTATGAGCTACTTGCCTCTCTGTCAGGATGGATGAATGAATGCTTTCGCTTGGCTGTGATACGACTGGGCTCTCCTAGGAGGCGTAAAGAAGTGGAATAAAAATATCAGAAACGTAACACTGCAATGAGTAAGTCATTTGTAAACAGAAAGAACGGTGACAGAAGCACACTAGTCTCTCCATTGTGTGTGTGTGTGTGTCCCCGTTATATACACACACACACACACACACACACACACACACACACACACACACACACACACACACACACACACACACACACACACACACACACACACACACACACACACACACACACACACACACACACACACACACACACACACACACACACACACACACACACACACACACACACACACACACACACACACACACACACACACACACACACACACACACACACACACACACACACACACACACACACACACACACACACACACACACACACACACACACACACACACACACACACACACACACACACACACACACACACACACACACACACACACACACACACACACACACACACACACACACACACACACACACACACACACACACACACACACACACACACACACACACACACACACACACACACACACACACACACACACACACACACACACACACACACACACACACACACACACACACACACACACACACACACACACACACACACATACATACATACATACATACATACATACATACATACATACATACATACATACATACATACATACATACATACATACATACATACATACATACATACATACATACATACATACATACATACATACATACATACATACATACATACATACATACATACATACATACATACATACATAGCCGAGTCGCTATCCTGAAAACGCGCTTCGTTGTTGTTTCTACGTCAAGATCGTATTGACACTTCCAGCTCTCTTCCTCAAAATTTACATTGTGAAGCATGTTATCCATTTTATAATTATCATGAAGCATTTTTGCTGGAATCATCAATCGTTGGAACGGCAGACATGACACAATAGCAGAGAAAGAACGGCAAATGAAGCGAGACACATGTTTACCTACCGACGACCAACACACGGTCACACACAAGTCGTATTTATTTTCGTCGATTTCGTGGTTTGCGCAAATTCCCAGCTCATCTTTGATACCTCAGACACCAAACAACTATTGGTGACAAGGAATTTACTCATGCGGTAGCACCTAACACACACACACACACGCACGAATGACAAAAGATCCCAGCGCGGTATCGGGGGCCCGCCGTTGCCCGCCGGCGCCAAAAGGAAGCCACCTCCACCCCTCCGAGCGCTCCGATTGGCTGCATGAAAAGCGTTCGCGTTTCTGCCCTCCGAAGCTGCAGCACGGAGCGGTTCTCGAAAAGCGACTGGAAACGCTCTGCGGCTCGCGTTTCGCGGCGCCGCGAAACGCATGTGTGAATTCAGCTTGAGAGCTGGGCAGACTTGTGCCCGTTACCCAAAAAAAGGAACTAAATACCGTTACCCGTTACTTCAGAAAAAAGGAACTAAATCCGTTACTCGTTACCGACATACAAAAGTAACGAGTTCTCGTTACTCACAGGTAACGAGTTACTTTTACGTTACCAACAGACATGCCGCCACACGTGTCAACGTGATTAGTGCCCCTTCGTTTTGTCTTGTTGCCCCTCTGCGTCGCGTCTTGGGTATGGGTCATTGTAGTAAACCTTTTGTTGAGTCTGATAATGTGTCGTCCGTCCTTCGTGGTCCGTGTCTCTCGGCCCCTTACCATGAGTGTATATCAGCTTGCCTGGACCCTTCCTTCTTTCCGAAGTGGGGGTGATCGGAGACTATGAAGACACAAGAAAAGACACCGGTTTTCGTGCCACCGATCACCAACGGTTCCCGAAAACAGACGAGCGGCTGCGTCATAATTTAGGGCGCTCAGAAGCTTAGCAAAGACTTTTGAAAAGGCTAGAAGTCGAAACGCGTTTTTTGTAGCCATAACACAATTGGTGCCCATTCTTGGGAAGGAGTGATGGTCAGAGATTACGGAAACAAGAGAAAAGACAACAACACATCCAGCCAGGGATTGCAATAACACTTTGAGTCACACGTGGTCGTGGGTCACGCAGGTCAGATCCGCACGCATTGCGCCACACGGAGTGCCGAAATGTGCTGCCCCGCGTTGAAGAAAAGGAACGAGTAACGTCAGTAACGAGTTACCAATTTTTGTAACTGATTCCGTTACTATTACCATATTTTAAAAAGTAACTGAATCGTTACTTCGTTACCAAAAAAAGTAACCGTTACCAAGTAACGAGTTACTTGTAACGAGTTAGGCACAACTCTGGAGCTGGGCACTGTGCCGTGCGAAGTTGGAAGTCCTCAAGTACCTCGATAACAAACGCGTAGACTTGCCCATGTTGGACGACTACCCATCAGTTAAGAGTGTTTTCTTAAAGTTCAACACTAATTTATGTTCGTCCGCGCCGGTTTAACGATTGTTTTCGTTTGCGAACGTGCGACTCAGACCAAACAGACGATCGTTAGAAGATGGCGTATTTGAAAAGATGTTTCTTCTTAAGTGCAATCAACTGAAATAAACATGCGTATAGACGGGACCGGTGGCTTCAGAAATATGTCTGGGATTCCTTTTATAATAACTGTCTGCCACGGCACAAAAGTATTACTAGTATTACTGAGTAATACAGGGAAGTAATAGTATTATGTATTATAATACTTGAAAATAAAATGTATTATGTATTAGTATTATAATACCATTTTTAGCAAGTATTATGTATTTGTATTATAATACAAATTTTGAGTATTCCTGCCCAGCCCTATACAGACCATGCTCCATAGGCTCCGCACTGGGTTCACCAACTCTCAGCTATTCAAGATTGGTGCTAGGGGTGACGCCTGCTGTGTCCACTGTCAACAACCCGAAACAATCGAACACATCCTGCGAGACTGCCGAGCATACCATTCTGCGCGCGAAGCCCATCTCCCTCGCTCCACCTCGGGAACGCTATAGCGGACATCCTCTACCCTGGTGGTTCTTCTGCCGAACGTTCCGCCAAAGCAAGAAACCTCATTCTCTTTCTGCAGAAGGCAGGCCTTGCTCAACGACCCTTTGCTCTCCCCGACGAACTCGTGCACCCTCACCGCATCCCCATCCTTCATCCTCCTCTATCCCCCATCCTTTCTTTCTGTTTTGTGTTCTATTTTTTTCTTTTGTTATAATCGTGACGACGCCCACTTCTGTGCGGCCAACAACGGCGAGCCTATCCTGCCATTACCCCCCCCCCCCCACCCCACCCCCTTGTGACAATTACGAGCTCGCGCGACCGAAAGGTTAGCGTGCTGGCCGTATCCCATCCAGGCAGCTCCGAATCCCGGTGCTGGCAGTGCCGTCCGGGTTTTTTCAGGGCATTCCTCAGACAGACGGAGCTGCCAGACACATGCCGACATGGTTCCCTTCGAAGTAGGCCCATGACGCATATTCCCTCAGAGCGTTGGTCGTGACGTTGCCAACCTTAGTGAGGCTGACAACGGCAAACTCTTTCAGCAGCAACAAACTGAATAAGTGTCACAAAAAGCCGCACACCCTGTGGTTTCCACAAATGGAGTGATAACGGTATATTATTCTATACAATGGTTGTCCTTCGGCGTGCTACATGGTGAAGTTTTATTTGAACAGTGCAAAATCCGGTCGAGCTAAATCCTCAAAAAATATTCAAAATTTGAGTAAATTTACGCGTAAGGTGAGTCAGCCTATTTTTGTGGCGACATGCTGCCAGACTTGTACACGTTACTTGAAAAAGAAAATTGACTGCCTTTACTAGTACTCTGATTGCAGAAGTAAATTTTTACCGTTACAAATTACGTGGTAGAGGAAATATGTCGGAAGGATACTTACAGACGATCGTGATACTTTGTTGCGTCTCATTAATGCTTCACCATCACTATTCGTGTCAAGTTCCCTTTTAACACCATGCTTTGCTCTGGTCCCTTGGGGACTTTCATTGTTTCTACCTTTTCTCCTTTCATTTTTAAATTTGTTTTGCAGTCTTGTCACCCATGAGTCCTGAAGGAAAGAGAATTAATTAGAGGACACATAAACGCCATCACGTTATGCCAAAACACATGTTTACAGAAGCAACTCACGTAACCAGTCCTACTGGCGTCACGCAAATAGCCATACTTTTCCACAAGTGTGCTGGCAGCCTTTGAATAAAACTTCTTAGTAGGACGTCTGCAAGAAATGATACTGTAACCTCAAGAGAGAGACCACATACACTGTGCAGCGTATCATTGACTGGTAGATTTCCTCCACAATTTTCTTGTGCACTGATGAAGTCACTGCTGGTCCTCCGATCTTAAGGTTCATAGGCTCCTCATACGTTCATAAGGTTCCCCATAAGGTTCATACGCTCATAGGCTAGGCTCCGATATTAAGGTAAGTAGTGCTACGGGTGGTCGGTGTTGTTCGCTTCTTGAGTTACACCCTGTGGAATCCTCAGCACCAAAGGTAACAGAAGGACCTCAAGCTCTGAGGCACCTCCAGGACCTCAGGCTCTGAGGTAGCCTCAAGACCTCAAGCTCTGAAGCAACCTCAAAACCTCAGATATCCCGTAATACCTCAAGACCTTAAACTCTAAGGTAGTTCCAGGAATTATTTTCAATATAGGGTTGTCACCTCGGGACAGGGTGAGAGACCACTCACAGTGTACAGCGTTTCATTGCCTGGCAGATTTCCTCCACAATTTTCACGCGCAATTTCTTGTGCACTGATGGAGTCACTGCTGGTCCTCCGATCTTCAAGCTGGCAAATTCTGGCATTTCATAACCTCTACCATCTCTGTCCTCAGTGTGGCTGAAAAAGCATGGCGACGTTAGCACATCGTACGCCAATCTACATTACCGAAAATTCAAATGACATGTAGGCAGGCGGTATAGCTTCTCGCAGACAGGTATGAGCTGGGTGTAGGACAAAATGTCCCTGGACAAAATGTCCCCGGACGAAATGTCCCCGGACAAAATGTCCCCGGACGAAACGTCCCCGGACAAAATGTCCCCCGAAAAGGCCCCGGACAAAATGTCCCCAGCTGCCGTCACTCAGCCGTCTGCCAGTCCTCAACTGCGTTCTTGTTCGGCGGATTAAAAAATCAAATTATTCAGATTTTTTTCATTTAAATATGATGAATATTGATTAAATCACTGAGTTGATTTCTGTCTTCTAAGACAGATCTTCACCTCATGGCTTCCGTGTGCCACCTCGTAGTAGCGAAATCACTTTTTGAGCACATACAAAGAAGGGCGTCTAGACTTCTAACAGTGCGGCTAACAGTTACTAGCTAATGCAAATGGAGATCTATTTGAAAACTATATATTATGAATTACACCGAATAGTAATAGGAAAAAGAAATAACTGGAAAAGTTCTACGCTCGTGGAATGACCACCCGCCATGTGTAACCAAATTGTTTGCCAGTGTGCCGGAGAGCCACTGAAGGGGTCACGTGACGCTGTTTGCGCTAAAAGTCACTGAAGTATATATTTCAGGCAGTGGTTCATTTCCAGGCTCAGTCTCATCTTCCCCAGCGTCTCCAGTTTTAATTTACTATTCGAATTCAAACATAACATAAGGGAGGTGATTTAAATCTTGATTAATATTCATTACTTAAATCGCGATAAAAATCAGTGATTTAAATCTGGCTGATTTAAATCAATCAACCCTGCACATGATAGCATGAAAAACATTTGTCACATTTGAGGTACCAACGGCTGTGCAACCGGACGGCATCTGGGGACATTTTGTCCGGGGACATTTTCGGGGACGTTTGGTCCGGGGACATTTCGTCCGGGGACCATTTGTCCGGGGACATTTCGTCCGGGGACGTTTTGTCCGGGGACATTTTGTCCGGATCCCGTATGAGCTACTTGCCTCTCTGGCAGGATGGATGAATGAATGCTTTCACTTGGCTGTGATACGACTGGGCTCGGCTGGGATGCGTAAAGAAGTGGAATAAAAATGTCAGAAATGTAACACTATATAATGAGTAAGTCATTTGGAAATAGAAGGAACATTGACAGAACAACAACAACAACAACAACAACAACAGTTATATTCTGATGATGACCTGGAGAGGTTGTCCACTCAGTGGCACGGTACCCCATAGCTAGGGGGCCTCTTATGAGTTATATGACTAAGAAGAACACACCATATATGAGTGGTGACAATGATGAGTGATGACAATGATGAGCGAAGCGGCGATGGCGACCCTGATCGTGATCGTGATATATGATGTGACGGCGCCCTGGAGTGGGCCGCTGTGTCCCAAGGGCCGAGGATGCTCGACAAGTTGAATGGGCGGCAGCCAAGGATGCACTGTAAACTGAAAAACACCCTTATGGGTGTATATGGCTTTTCCTATAACTCACACCACTTTTTACACCGTATGGTCGGGAACACCCCTTTTAAGGGGGGGGGGTGTTCTGTGTAGAACACTCTTTGAAAGGGTGCTTTTTCTTGAAAATGATTGTTCAACACCCTCCTAAAAAGGTGTATAAAGGGTGCAAAAGACGGCGTTTTCAAGGGAAAGCACCTTTTCAAAAGGTGTCTACACAGAATACACCCTCTAGTGTTCCAGACCACACGGTGTAAAAAGTGGTGAGTTATAAGACAAGCCTTTTACACCCATACGGATGTTTTTCAATTTACACTGTGGCAAGCTGCGACTGCAGTGCATGCCTCTCGTTGTTATATATGTCCGACAGCGGAGGAGTACGTGCAACAGTGACAGGAGCACACTAAAGACGCTCCCTTGAAACGATGTAAACGGCGCGCCATGCATGTCCGGTCTTAGGACAAAGAAAACAAGGTCAGTCCCCATCAGTGTATAGCATTTCGTTCACTCGGTCCCGGACGCAACCTCCTATGGCTCCTAACCATCTGAGGTTTTGTATGTTTGTCCTTTCTTCTGTGTTCCAGCCTCAGAACATCAACTTGCATCGTGCTCCTATTTTCGTTTAGTTGAAACCTCGCACCGAGATGGCCAATATCTCCACGCGACAAAAGGAATTGCTGCTCATTATTCACCACAAATTTGGCGCATGGCTACTAACCATAAAAAAAAGGATATAATTATCGCGCGACTCACTTCAGATAACACACACGTTTGTTGATTGTCGTCGTCGCCCGCCAGGTCTACTTCCCTCGTTAAGACTTCCTCGGAGAACTGTTGAAAAGAAAAAGACATAACAAATACATTTAGAGCTTTTCTGACACAGAACAGTATTTTTCCTTTTCTGTGACCTCATCAGAATCATTAAGAAACTGACTCGAAATATACAGGGTGTCCCAGAAAACATGATATTGAATTATAAAAAAGAACTACACCACCTAGAGTCATGCAGTCAATGGCATTTGTTCTTGCTGGGTTTTTGCCACCTCCTGATGTGAATGTCGTGTAACGTAAGTTTAATTATGTAAACTTTTGCGAGTTTAAGTCGGAAATTTGCCTAGTACAGGTCACTTTTTTACCCCACCAATGTGAAGACCGTGTCTAATTTACTCAAATTGATAATTGACAGCGATATTCAGGAGCTAAACGATTGAAAAAAAAAAAAAAAAGAAACTGAACATCATGCTTTACTCAGGTCGCACAGAATAGCGCACGATGAATTTTACAGCTCAATCTTTGTCAGTCCGAGAAAAGGAGGTTGGAAAGCCAGCCCACCCCGGCATCGCAGAAAGAGATAACACGGGTATGGCTTATCATGTCCGACTTTCGCTGGGATAATGCCTTCCCTCTCCCAATTTTAGGAACTGCTACTTTTCTACTATCACTCTGTGGGCTGGCTTCGGAACTTCCTTTCGTCGGACTGCGAGCGATTGCGCTCAAAAAGTCATTGCGCGTTATGGTGATGATATTGATATGATATATGATGATATTCGCCTATTTTTTCCGGTGGGATAGTGCGTGAACAGTGAATTTGAGTGAATTGGGCACGCTCTTCATATTCGTGGGGTGAAAAAGTGACCTTTACTTGGCAAATTTCCGAGTTCAGTTCCCTAATATTTACATAATTGAACTTGGGATACATGACATTAACTTTAGATGGTGGCAAAAACCTAATAAGAACAAATGTCGTTGACCGCATGATTCTAGGTGGCTCAGTTTTTTTATTATTATAATTCAAGCGTATACGAAGAGGGGAGTCAAGTCCTGTAGATCACATAAACAAAATATAGAAACCGACACTGAAGATTTTTGTTTAAGTTTAATTTGTACAAGCTTTGGCGTGGAGGTCCACGCTTCCTCAGGTACAAAGTGAAGTGGTGACACACATAAGTATATATAGTATAGACATATACACGACTAAACATACTGCTGTACAAAGAAAGGTAAGGGGAAGGAGATATGGTGCCACATGTCTGTGTACAATGAATAGCTGGGCAGACGGATAAGTGACCTCTAACCGTTTAAGAACAGTAAAAGGTGTTATTGTGAACAAAAAGGCTCGCCAACCCAGTTTCGCGGAAGGGGGGGTCAGGAGTATGGGAAACGAGTGGCCCAGAATGGACAAAGGGGAAGGTTACGGATTATCTAACAGAGTGCCAGAAGATGACTGAAGCGAAGATTCAAGGATTGTGTTGGCGAGCCTTTTTGTTCACGATAACACCTTTTACTGTTCTTAAACGGATAGAGGTCACTTATCCGTCTGCCCAGCTATTCATTGTACACAGACATGTGGCACCATATCTCCTTCCCCTTCCCTTTCTTTGTACAGCAGTATGTTTAGTCGTGTATATGTCTATACTATATATACTTATGTGTGTCACCACTTCACTTTGTACCTGAGGAAGCGTGGACCTCCACGCGAAAGCTTGTACAAATTAAACTTAAACAAAAATCTTCAGTGTCGGTTTCTATATTTTGTTTATTATAATTCAATGACACGTTTTCTGGGACACCCTGTATAGATAAACCTCGTGGAAAGGCGAAAAATACGTTCCTGTATTTAACCTTGAGTCACATCTTCAGGCGGAAGAGAGCGGGAACTCAACAGTGAGATTACATAAGACACAAAGTGAGAGAACAAAGATCAAGTCGTACAGCCATCCAAAGTGCTGTATATGAAAGAAAAGAAAAGAAAACCGATGGGAGGGGGATGCCGAAATAGCTTGCCGTTGTTTGTGGCACACGAGTTGGTATCGTCGCGTCTATAGTCACGTCTATATAAAAGAAATAAACAAAAAAAAAAGGCAGGAAAGGAGAAGAATGAGACTGAAGTTCACTGTGGATGAGGGGTGGACTAGAGCGGTATATTTGCACGAGGCCTATTTCCTGGAGAAAACGAACGAAGTTAATTGCGAGTTTTGGTAGTTCGTTCTGCATAAGAACTTTCGGGGAATAGGATGTCCGTCACTATGACAGACCTGGAGAGTGCAAGGTGGGTTTCCCGCATAGTGTGGTATGCGCTGCATTCTGTCAGGATATGTTCAATGGTTTCCGGGTGATGGCGGAAAGCGCAGCTAGCATCCTCCAGCCGATCTTGAACAGTTGCGAGTTCGTGAACGAAGATCCGGTGCATAGCCCACGAAGCATTGTTCGTATGATTCGGGAAAGGTTTTCGTTCGGGGTCCATCGAGCGGCAGAGATTCGTATGGTCACGGCCCCGCTGGAAGTCCTTCGCTACAGGAAGACGTGTCGACAGTGCCTTCGCCTTCCTGCTCACCATCTTCAACACCCGCTATAGTTACGAAGTTTCGGAGACGCAAGTACTGCAGCGTACATTCATGTGTCTCTCAACTGTACATATACCCTGTATTCCAGGATGACACAGTTCAACTTATGCCTATCAGGCACTTCATGTGCCTATCGGATTCAGCCGGAACGGGTAAGGATGGGCTGCAGCTAAGGTGAGCTAAGGAAGCTAGCTGGTCCGCTCTTTCGTTACCTCTGATGCCGACATAAGACCGGATCTATTGGAGGGTAAGATCTCCTTCGATTAGCTTATGCTGGGACACGACCTCCTTACACAGCGGGCTAGGATGCTACCGCACATGGGGTTCATCACGACACAAAGAGCACTTCTCGGGTTCGCAAGTAGAGCGACTTAGCTATTCCTCTCACTTGGACCGCAGCAAATGCGTCGAGATGTGCGAGGAGTTCGGCAGTCGAAGATATGGGGTAGCGAGCTGATTTCCCTTGCCAGGCCGCGTTCATTGATGGAATGCAATACGCACTGGTAGGGCTTCTGGCACGGTCGTCAATGGCGCCTCTCGTTGATATAGGTCCGACAGCTGAGGAGTATGTGCAACAGTGACAGGAGAACACTAGACGCTCCCTTGAAACGTTGTAAACGGCGCACCAAAACAAGCTCAGCCACCATCAGTGTATAGCATTTCGTTCACTCGGTCCCGGACGCAACCTCCTATGGCTCCTAACCATCTGAGGTTTTCTATGTTTGTCCTTTCTTCTGTGTTCCAGCCTCAGAACATCAACTTCCATCGTGCTCCTATTTGCGTTTATAGTTGAAACCTCGCACCGAGACGGTCAATATCTCCACGCGACAAAAGGAATTGCTGCTCATTATTCACCACAAATTTGGCGCATGGCTACTAACCATAAAAAAAGGGATATAAATCGCACGCTACTCACTTCAGATAACACACGCGTTTGTTGATTGTCGTCGTCGTCCTCCTTCTGTAGTTCCCTCATTAAATCTTCCTCGGAGAACTGTTGAAAAGAAAAAGACATAACAAATACATTTAGAGCTTTTCTGACACAGAACAGTATTTTTTCTTTTTTGTGACTTCATCAGAATCATTAAGAAACTGACTCGTCATATACAGGGTGTCCCAGAAAACGTGTCATTGAATTATAATAAAAAACTACACCACCTCGAGTCATGCGGTCAATGGCATTTGTTCTTGCTGGGTTTTTGCCACCTCCTGATGTGAATGTCGTGTAACGTAAGTCTAATTACGTAAATTTTTGCGAGCTTAAGTCGGAAATTTGCCTAGTAAAGTCACTTTTAAGTTCACTTTTAGGTCACTTAGTAGGTCACTTTTTTACCCCACCAATGTGAAGAGCGTGTCTAATTTACTCAAATTGATAACTGGCAGCGATATTCAGGAGCTAAACGATTGAAAAAAAAAAATATAGCTGAACATCATGCTCTACTCAGGTCGCACAGAATAGCGCACGATGAATTTTGCAGCGCAATCTTTGTCAGTCCGACAAAAGGAGGCATGGAAAGCCAGCCCACGCCAGCATCACAGAAAGAGATAACACAGGTACGTCCAGATAACAAGAGATAACACAGGACTTATCACGTCCGACTTTCGGTGGGATAATGCCTTCCCTCTCGAATTTTAGGAACTGTTAGTTTTTCGACTATCGCTGTGGGCTGGCTTCGGAACCTCCGTTCGTCGGACTGCAAGCGATTGCGCTCAAAAAGTCATCGCGCGTTATGGTCCGGTGCTCCGAAAAGCATTGCTTTTTTTTCCGGTGGGATAGCGCATGAATAGCACTGTCAATTATCATGAATTTGAGTGAATTGGGCACGCTCTTCATATTCGTGGGGTGAAAAAGTGACCTTTACTTGGCAAATTTCGGAGTTCAGTTCCCTAATATTTACATAATTAAACTTGGTGTACATGACATTAACTTTAGATGGTGGCAAAAACCTAATAAGAACAAATGTCGTTGACCGCATGATTCTAGGTGGCTCAGTTTTTTTTAAATTATAATTCAATGACACGTTTTCTGGGACACCCTGTATAGATAAACCTCGTGGAGAGGCGAAAAAAAAACGTTCCTGTATTTAACCTTGAGTTACATGTTCAGACGGAAGAGAGCGGGAACTCAACAGTGAGATTACATAAGACACAAAGTGAGAGAACAAAGATCAAGTCGTACAGCCATCCAAAGTGCTGTATATGAAAGAAAAGAAAAGAAAACCGATGGGAGGGGGATGCCGAAATAGCTTGCCGTTGTTTGTGGCACACGAGTTGGTATCGTCGCGACTATAGTCACGTCTATATAAAGAGAGAGAGAGAGAAAAAAAAGGCAGGAAAGGAGAAGAATGAGACTGAAGTTCACTGTGGGGGGGGGGGGATGAGAGGTGCACTACAGGGGTATATTTGCACGAGGCCTGTTACCTGGAGAAAACGAACGAAGTTAATTGCGAGTTTTGGTAGTTCGTTCTGCATAAGAACTTTCGGGGAATAGGATGTCCGTCACTATGACAGACCTGGAGTGTGCAAGGTGGGTTTCCCGCTTAGTGTGGTATCGCGCTGCGTTCTGTCAGGATATGTTCAATGGTTTCAGGGTGATGGCGGAAACCGCAGCTAGCATCCTCTAGCCGAGCTTGAACAGTTGCGAGTTCGTGAACGCAGATCTGGTGCATAGCCCACGAAGCATTGTTTTTATGACTCGGGGAAGGTCTTCGTTCGGGGTCCATCGAGCGGCAGAGATTCGTATGGTCACTGCTGAGGCGAAGGAAGTCCTTCGCTACAGGAGGACGTGTCGACCGTGCCTCCGCCTTCCTGCTCACCATCTTCAACACCCGCTAGTTATGAAGCTCCGGAGACGCAAGTACCGCGGCGTACATTCATGTGTCTCTCAACTGTACATATATCCTGTATTCCAGGATGCCACACTTCAACTTGTGCCTATCGGTGTCGGCCGGAACTGTTAAGGATTGGCTGCAGCTAAGGTGAGCTAAAGATAGTAGCTGGTCCGCTCTTTCGTTACCTTTGATGCCGACATAAGACGGGATCCATTGGAGGGTAAGATCTCCTCCGATTAGCTTATGCTTGGACACGACCTTCTTACACAGCGGGCTAGGATGCTACCACACGCATGGGGTTCATCACGACACAGAGGGCACTTCTCGGGTCCGTAAGTAGAACGGCTTAGCTATTCCTCTCACCTGGACCGCAGCAGATGCGTCAAGATGTGCGAGGAGTTCGGCAGTCGTAGAAGATATGGGGTATCGAGCTGATTTCCCTTTCCAGGCCGCGTTCATTGATGGAATGCAATACGCACTGGTAGGGGTTCTGGCACGGTCGTCAATGGAGCCAGTTCCATGCCGGAGTGCTCCATGCCGGATATCAGGTTTTCTGCTACCATTCTGGCCACCAGGGGGCTGGACTCACTCTTTTTCTCTAGACCTTGGATGTGAAGCGTTGTGGCGAGCACGAATTCGCTTCATGGCGGTGTAGATAGACTGGTTGGGAATCGTGGTATAGGGCACCACTGTTGACCAGAGAGCTAGTGGCGAACATACAAGCCAGGCACCCAAGGGATGTCTGTGTCCGCTG